>NW_005054317.1:4604134-4628297 GCF_000277835.1 Geospiza fortis
TTAAAGGTCTGTTGCTCTTGCAGAATTTTGATGTAGTCAGCTAAGTTGGTTGCTTAAATGATGTAATGTTGTTATGCCTATTTTTCCTCGAATCTAAATTTCTATGGCATAAGTAACAGGATGAAATGATCTGTTGCTGTCTGTGGAGAGCTGATGAGAAATGAGTGGTGGAGGTGGTGGGTAGGCACTTAGAACTGGCAGGGGATCTGCTGTGAGACCTGATGGTTTTGCTGCAAATTGTGGGTGCCAAGGCTGTGCCAGTGACTCGCCTCGTGTGGCACACTGGGGAGATGGCCACCACCAGGTCAGCACCTGCAATAACCTTGACATCCAGTTTATCTGTTCTCAGGGGATTGTGATTTGTATCTGGCTTTTTCTCTAATAAAAATCTATTTTCAGATCTTGGGGATGAATTTTCTCTAGGCCTTTGCTTATCCAAAAAATCTTCAATAACTTGAAGTGATGGTTTTAATGATGGCTTTTTCTCTTGGTCTGAACTGCTGGACCCTAACAGGGACCAAAACAACATCTTTAAATTTTAAGCCACTGTATTTCCATACATGCAGTTTTCTCATGGCCCACCTTTTGATTTTTGTTATGTCATCTTCTGATCCCAAGCACTGGTTTTTCCAAACCTATACTTTCTTGTGAACTATCTTATGTTTCCACTGGGGATAGAAATACTTTTCTGTGCCCCATCCCAAGGAGCTTGGTGGTTGTTGGCAGTAGCTGTTCATGAGTAGCTGCAAGAAATGCTGCAGTGGCCACCTGGTTCCCTCCAGCTTTCTGCTGAGGACTGTGACCCACAGCCACGTGGACACTGGAGTGAGGCTGGGCTTGTGCCACTGCTGGCACTTCACTGGCCATTTGTGCTGCTCCACTGCCCCATCCCAGCTGAGATCCAGCCCTTCTTTGCAGCCTGAGCCCTGGCTCTTTTCTCATGCTCACAGCCGTGAACATTTGCCTGGTACAGCTGCAGTTCTTAATGCAGTTCTGTACTCATCAAAGGCACTCATCAGGACTGGAGGCTTTTTGGCATCTTGGCTGCTTCTGTCAGTAGTTCCTATTAACACTAATGGAAATCACACTCTTGGCATCAGCAGCACAGCACCCCCTGTGCTGTGCTCTGCTGTCTGGCAGGAGTGAAATTGTGGGGGTAATTCCTTCTGCATCACACAGAGATTTTACTGCAAGGGGTCTTGCTGTCACTTCGTAAGTACTGTGCCAGCTTAATGTTCTGTTATTTCTTTCTTGGGAAGAGCCTGTAAAGCTGAGGAGTGTGGTGCGGGTAAATGTTGGTTCTCAGGCACCAAGAATAAGGGAAGAAAAGTCTTTTTTTGAATTCCAGCCTTTGACACAGTGCTTCAGAGGCTTTCCCTGTGGCCCTCCATAGCTACAGGGTATGTTGCTTCCTCTTCAGCAGCAGCCCCTGAGCAGGAAATGCAGCCTCTGTCACCCACCCAAATGTCAGGCTGTAGGCAAGAGGATTTGTGCACAGCTTAGCAGAGGGCTCAGCTACCAGCCCCATTCAGAAATCTCCTTGGTCTCCCAAACAGGCCGAGGGGTGCCTTGCTCTTACTGACTCATGTTATGCAGGCTCTGGGTTTCTCAAGATAAGCATCTTTATTCTATCATGTTCTCACTGTTAGCCTGCAATGTGGCAAAGGCTTCTGTCTTTCTTTGTTGTTTTTTTTTCCCTGATGTTATCTTCAGTTTCTTTGCTTCTCCATTGTACCAGTAAGAACTGGGATTTGCTTTGCATGTTTAAAGCACATTTCTGTAAAAAAGGTCTAAGGAATTAATCACAAAGCTCAAAAATAGTACATGGTTTGTAAAGAGGTAGTCACAGTTCAAAAGATTAAAGGAAATAAACATTTCTATTTGCCACCTAAATTTAAGGGGAGTTTTAGTGTATCCTGGGATATAGCATCAGAGAGAAAAGTGAAATTGCAAAGACAGTCATCAACCAGAAGGAGTGACTTGTGCCCAGCAGGTCTGCATTCAGGTTTGGGGAACTTTGCTCCTGATTAACACTTGGGCTTTTAGTCAGTGAAGGCAAAAGAATCTTCTCCAGGCCTGGAGCTGATGGGCAGGGGTGCTGAAGTTCTCAAGTGACTTCTGTTGGCAGCTTCCCTGGCATTTTTTTTCCAGTATTTCCTGGTGAGGAAGATCTTAGTGCTGATTTTGTTTGCTACAACAGGTATAATGTCTGACTTTCTGAGCTCACAGCCAGGGTTTCAGCTGGAGCCTGGCAGCTTTCTCTGCTGCGTGGGTCAAGCCAAGTGCTGAAACCTGGCTGGAAAGGAGTTGGAGGTGGAACAAAGTTTCCCACCAGTTTGTCCTTCTATTGTCAGTGTGGGCAGGATACTTGCCCACTCAAGAAACCATTGTGTGTAAAACTCTGAAGTTTGGAAACTTCAGACAAGGAGGGGCTGGATGGCAAAGTGTCATTGGCATTGCTGGAGAAAGCCCTGCCAGTGTGGAATGAAAGGGAACAGGCTTGTTTGTGCTGCTTTTGGCATTTCCCCTTTGTGCACACCCCAGCCTGGACCAGCTTTCTGGACAAAACCTGCTTGGTCACAGTTCAGCCTGGTCTCCTCTTCTTCATGAGGTTTTGAGGCCAGAGGAGCTGCATGAGCCAGTGCAGCTGGTACCTGGCATCACCTGCCTCGACCTGCACACCCCATGGGCTCCCTGCCCATCTTCCAGCATGCCTACTCCCTCACCCAGCTGCCAGGGAAGCTGGCTGCTGATGCTCCAGAGGGCTGGGAAAGCATTTGTCTCAGAGACAATTGTCAATCAGGGCTGCCTGTGCTTCCTGTTCTGGAGCAGGCTGTGTGTGCCCCCTCTGCAGTGTATGTCATGCCAGAGGACAAGCTATCACTGGCTGCGCTGGTGCTGGCCCAGCAATCAGCACCAGGAGTAAAACTCCAAGCTCCTTTCATTCAAATATTTTGGGACATTTTCAGGTAAGCGACTGCATTCCCACATCCTGAGTTCTACAGCTTTTCTTTAAGCAATATTTAAGATTGGTGTTTTTCCTTCCAATTTCTGTGGGTACCAGTTATCTCTAATTCTTCAGCGTAGGCTGAGGCTTCTAATAGGAATGTTTGAGTTAAAAAAAAAAAAGGCAATCCATGCTGTGGGCTGAGGTGAGGTGGAGTTGCTGCTGGGATTGTCTGTGCATGTACAGCATACTGTGAGATCTGTTTTATGGGATCAGAGCAACATGGAGTACTGTGCCCAGCTGCCAGGCTCTGGGATCTGCCACCTGCACAGACCTGTGTTTCCAGGACATAGCTCACTCCTCACTTATTGGGAGGAGGAACATGAGAGTATTGATTCAATGCATTGTGCTCATTTGGGGAGCTTATTTTCCTTTTTTTTTTTTTTATGGTTTTGGCTGTTATGGTTTCAGTGATCTCTTACAGGGCTCCTAGAAGCAGAAGGGAAGCTCCAGGATAGAGAATGCTGTAGGCAAATGCTAGCACAGCTGTCTTTTATGAAGAATAATTTTATTTTGTCTTTTCCTCTTTCTGTACGTCCACATGTTTTTCTGCTCCTACAAGCACTCCTCTGAAATTATATGCTTCAGTTCTGCAGTAGCTTTGATGCTTTTTTTTTAGGGGGGGGTTCAACTTGAACTCTTAATGTGTAGACAAACTCATTACCTGACGTAGCAACAGGCAATTCTTCCTCCTGCTCTTTGGGACTGTGTTCTGCTCCCTTTGTGCACAGCCTGCTCTCCTCCCTCCTCCTGGATCTTTTAGCCACTGTAAGGTAGTGTAAGACACATAGGAAATCTGGATTTTGAGCTTGGACAACATATTCTGGGGGTGTGTTGAAGAGAATATTTACTCCATCTGTTACATCCCCTTCTGCTGCAGGTCACTGTTCTTGTAGCATCAGCTTGCAATTCTTCTGCACAATCCACAGCAAATGAGGAGCAGCGACAGCTCATCTGATGGGAAGAGGATAGCAGGGGGCTCTGACCCTCCCAGCAGAAGTGCATAGAGCTCATCATTCACTCAAAGCCTTTAAAATTATTCTGCCTCAAGCCCAGAGCAGAAAAATGAATCTTTCTTCTTTTGGAGACAGCCTGCAATACACTACTTCAATTCCTACTTCACAGGAATCCTTAAAACAGCCTTCCTGGCTTAAATGAGAGAGTTTTTAATGTGTAGGCATGTGTTTTTGGAGAGGATTCTTATGTAGGGCCATGTGAAACTGCTTTGTTGAAAATTGCCAGACTTTAGAGAGTTAATGTACTAAGGCATTACAGCAGTGGTACCAAATTTAGTCTTTTGGGTTCGTTAGGAAAGCTGGATGTTTCAAACTACTATCTCTAACCTTTGGCTAAAAAAAGCCCCACAGGTCATCAAGGGCACCAAAAAAATGATTTTTTTAGGTGATTTGGGGTTTTTTTTTTTTGGTTGAGTTTTTTTGTTTGTTTGTTTTTGTTTGGTTGGGGGTTTTTTGTTTGTTTTGTTTTTTATATCCAGTTTACCAGTGCTGTGTCCCAGGGTGATGGGAAGGTTTTTGGATCTGACCAGATCTGGCTGCATTTGCTCCCTGTGCCCTGGAGGCAACAGGAAAGATTTGTGCAGCTGGGTGCTGCTGGGGCTGGGTGGTTGGTGCTGAGTCCCAGCAGGCAGCTTTGGGGTTCTTTAGCTCTAATTAAACTTGGCAGGAGGTAAAAGGCAAAAGACAGCCAGCATGCTGGCCAGAGGCACCAAGGGCAGAGGGCTGCTTGCTCAGGGAGCCAGGATGTCCCTCTTGCCTCAGCCAGGTCCCCAGGGATGATTCAGTCATGGCTGTGGTGTTGCTTCTTTCTTTCCACCGGTGGGGTTTGCACTGCTGAGCTGTGCTCAGCTCAGGTGCTCACCCCTGTCCTTCCACTGCTTCCCCAGGACATCTCCCTGGGTTGCAAGGCTTGGACTGATCACTGCACACTCCAGAGCCTGTCAGCCAGCAAATGGCCTTTCCCTTATCTTGAAAACCTTCATGCCTAATTACATGCAAGCAGCTAATTGTCCCTTTGCAGATGCCAGTGTGGGCCCTACCCACACTGCACACAGGCGCTGTGTGTGCCATGACTGCCCTAGCTGGGTTTCATTTATGCTTACAGCCTAAAGCTGAGAAAAGGTCACTGCTTCCTCCAGCTTTCCCTGTCAAGTGAATGTGCTCCAAGCCTGGAAATCTGAGCACTTGCTTGCACGAAGCCACCCTTGGGGCTATGTCCCCATGGGGCTTCCATCCCATCTCTGTGATGCCACAGAAAATTTGCAAGATTTGCCCCTTAGTTTTCAGCCTTCTGACAGAAACTGGGTCCAAAGACTAGAACTGTGGGAAACTAACTGGATAATTTTAACAGTGCCTTTATTTAAGTAATAGTAAATCACCCCAGTGGAATGATGTTATTGCAGATTAATTTCTCAGATGTCTTTGAAGGAGCAGACAGACATTCTCAGCTATTCCAGGTACATCCCAGCCGTCCTGTGAAGGTATATTCCCATGTCTCTGCCTGGTGGTGGACATGGAAAGTTAAAATGCTGTTTTCATGCAGTAGTTTGTTGCCTCAGAACAAACTACCTTTTACTAAACTTTCTCCTCCAGCTCCAAACAACATGCCCTTGTAAAATCTGTTATTACTCACTTTAGCAGGAAATGTGAGGTGGAGGAGGACGTGCACTACAGTTTCACACCTTTTCTCTTGTTTTTCTATCTAGAAACAAATTCTGTTCTGGCTTGACTGATTGATTGAACCTTTTTCAAGTGCTGTCTGAAGGAGACATCTTCTGCTGGATCAGAGATGTATTTGGCTCTTACACAGATTTTCTTAAAATCTGGAGTGTTTTCTTTCTTTTTGTTTGTTTCTTGGAACTCATGGCAGATGCACAGAATAAGGGAAGATTTCAAACACGACAGGCTGTACTTAGCCGGAGCCATGGTGTGTAGTAGGTCACGTCTCTTAGTGGGCTGCTTTGAAAATGTGCTTTCTTTGGAAAAGAAATATTGCTCAGACCTGCATCTGCTTCCTCTTCTGCTCCAGCAGCCCAGTTTCATGTTGATTCAGATAGAAGCCCTCTAGTTTGGGGGCTGGTGGTTTCCTCAGCTCTTGGCAGGGGCAGCGTGGGCATATGGGGTGCCCACAGCAGGGCTCACCATTTCAGCCTTGTCTGCCTGGGAGCTCCTCTTCATTTCTTGCCATCTTGTTCATTCCCATCAAAGACATTCCCTCCCCTGCTAACTCTGCCAGGCTGAAACCAGCATTTTCACAGAGGCTGGGACACACCAGGAGTCCTTGATTCTCCATTCATTTGTCTGCCACTTCAGCTCAGTAAGAACTGTTTTTAAAATAGCTTGTGACACGCAGGAGAGGCAGAGTTTAATGATGAAAATGATGCAAAAATAACACCAGTGATGGTAGATGTGCTTTTTTTTTACCTTAAAAAAGAATAGAAAGAAGCCTGGGTTTCTTGTTTGGACATCTGAAGTGTCAGTAGGAGATCTTTAGCTCTGATTGTTTAATATTTTTAATTCAGCATGAACAGCTGTATACATCAACCAGGAAAGATGATTGGCTTCTGCAGTCTGTAAGGTCTGCCTGGAATAGGAACACAGAGATGGAAATAGTACAAATAGTGATTTCAAAGTGTCTCTAAAAGTAGCTTGCTTTTCTTCTTGGTTATGCACCATCCTAGTCTGTGAGAGGCTCTCAGTCTTTTCATGCATGTAGCCACTTCTGGAGAGAAACAAATGGGAAATGCAGCACAGAAGGAACAGACAAATGGGCTTGTTGGACAGGAAGGACTTGCCTGAATCCCAGAACCCCCAGCACAGACCATCTTTTGTTCCCACCTCATCCCTCATCCCTCACCCCTCTTTGTGGATCAGTTAGTTTATGGATGTGTAACTGTCCTTCGGTTGTGCCTGGGATCTCCAACCCACAATATGCTGGGCCATTCCTAGCCCCTAGGCCAAGAATGGAGACACTTGGGTAGTGTCAGTAGCAATAAGGGTTTCTGATTTCAGAGTGCTGAACTGTCCAAATAACACCGGCCCAGGCGGTGAAAATAGGTTCTGTGCTCTTAGTTACTCCTCAGGAGGGTCTGGCAGAGTGTTCCTGGTCAAAGGGGCACTGGACCACCACTTCTCTACAATTCTTTCTTTTGGGCACCAGGGAATTATTTTTGAATGCTCCCTTGTAGCACTTGTAAGAGATTTTTTACTTTAAATTATCAAATAAATAAGTATCAGCTATTTATTGCAGATGATTGAATGAGAGGTTTTGCATACCTGTGGTGGTGAGAGAGCAGGAGGCTTAGGGCTTTGCAGCCATTGGGAAATAGATGTGTAATATCCATACCCCAAATTGTCTTTTTTACTTCCTTTCCATCAGGCTCTGAACATTGAAGTTCTGGAACTTGTCCTCAGAATATTCTGAAATAAATATAAATTCTAGTAGGATCATAGCCCAGCCTGTTCCTGACTTTTCCAAGGGTCTGGACATGGCTGTCTCATGGAGAAGGACCTGTGACGTTCTCCAGCTTCCCACCTCCCTCCTCCACTGCAGCACACCAAGGTCTTGAGGCATGAAAGGATGGGAGGTAATGTCTCAGAAGCTGTGTCGCATTAACACTCACAGGCTTCCATAGACCATGTGTTGTTTTCCATCCAACAGAAAAAAAGGAGTGACAGTTTTACTTTCCAAGACTGCCTGTGATGCTCCAGAGGAGAAGGAAGATCTTCCCTCAATCCTTTCTCCTGGGTTGATCATTTTTTGAGGTCTCAGAGCAGCAATGCACTGTATGTAGGACATGTACTGCACTAGTGGAGTGAAAGGGCAAGGCCAAGCCATGTCTGTTGCACTTACAGAGAGTTCCTACAGCAGTCAGAGCAAACATGTCTCAGAGTGCCCCTCTGGCCAGGCCCTTGCTAGCAGGGTTTGCTGGAGCAAGCTGTGTAAGTGGTTCTGTTAGTGGCCCTCAGGAGGTGAAGTTAATCAGACAGGGACTGGGGCTGGGAGGGAATTAGAAAGATATTTGAGCCAGAGAGAGGAGGAGGGGGAGATAATCCAGCTGCAGAATCCAGCCTGGGAGTAAAAAGATTTTTGAGCACCCAAAGGGGCATCCAGTGCTGGGGAGCTTGCTTGTCCCTCTGCTCATTCTACACAGCCTCCATTCTATCTGTCTCCTGGATTTATTTCCTAGCTGTAATTCTGCTAGTATTTTTATGGGTTTGTTTTTTCTGTTTTATTAACAGAGCAGCTGCACTTTTACCACAGGCAGCATGACGCTGGGCTTTCTGCTGAAAGCTGCCACATCACGATGATGTGTTTTACCCAGCAGAGCTCACCAGGCAAGGTTCCCGGCACAGCAGAAGTCACCAGGGAAGTTCCTCAGAGCAGAAATCACCCCTCAGCCCATCCTCAGTCACTGGCCTAGTATTTCATCATTGCTATTTCTTGCTTCTGTTTTGTGCTGGCTTCTCTATTCTTCTAAGATCAAAGTCATATTTTTATTAGCAGTAAAAAAATAGGGGCCTGTATCTGTTTGATCATATTCAGAAAGATACCCAGCAGGGCTAGCTTACTCTGTTGGATCTGTCACAAACTCACTGTGCTAATGGCTTGCTTAGGTAAAATAAGATCAAAAGGTGGAAAAAGTTCCAAGTTTTCTGTGCTCTTGTCAGGTGGCTCCATCTTGGGGTTACTTGCCAGCACATCAGCTGCAGAGGAGGGAGCAGCCAGAAGGAGACACACAGGAAAAAGAAACTTGCAGGCAGGAGCAGAATTTCCTGATTGGAATCACAGCTGAGCCACCTGGTCTAGTGGGAGGGGTGCCTGCCCATGACAGAGGGGGTGGAACTGAATGATCTTTGAGGTCCCTTCCAACCCAAACAATTCTGTGATTCTGTGATGTTAATGGAAAAGGAGACCCTTTGCAGGGGAGAGATGCAAGGGGGGACAGATGCAAGGGTGGTATGTGAATGTTGAATGTACCTCTGGTACAAACAAAGATAGCAAGTGAGGCAGGCTGTGGCAAGGTATCTTTTGATGTACCTGCATCTAGGCTTGCTCTGTGGTGGCAGGTTGAAAAAGGAAGGTGTAGCTTGGAAAGCACAAGGGGAAAGTCATCATGGCATGGCCCAGTCCCAAATCCTGGGTTTGTTTTCCTTTTTTAGCATTGTGCACCACAGAAAGTAGGAGCAGCTATAATAGCATTTTAAGTCTTTCATGTATGTCAAAGTGTGTCTGGCTGGCAGAGTGAATCATAGAAAAGAAATATACTCAGGGTTTGAGAGGATAAAAAAACACATCCATGTATTTCAGAGAGCAACTCCGAGCCTGTGCTTTGTCTCTCCAATAAATCTGCTACTGGATGTAGTCTGGGACAGTGGAAAGAGGAGATCTGCACTGCTTGATCTAGAGCCTCTGTGTCTGCAGCTGGCTTAACCAAGGGGATTGATGTTCTGCTTTCCCATACTTAGGCAGCAATTCTTGAGCCTCTTTACAGGAGAAATGTTCCAGCAAGTGCCAAAATCATTTAACACTCACTGCTTGTGCTGCAAGGCTGCTGGAGTTTGCTCGTAATAACGGAGGTAGTGAGAGGTCCTGGCAGGGATTGGAGCTGGTGCTGTGGGGAGGCATGGCTGGCTGGTAGCTCTGTGGCTGGGCAGAGGAAGGGGCTTTCTTCCTCTGCAGGCTGCTCTAGTGGGTTTTCTGTCCCCTTTGGTCACATTGCTGAAGCAGATATTTGCCCTTAGGTCAGGAAATACTGTTCTTGTGTTCTTGGGCTGCTTGAGTGAGAGGCTGGTTCAGTCTCTGACCTCCAAATCGGTGCTGTGCTGGTGTGTAAGGACCCAGGAGCTGTTTGCATTGTTTGTGCTCAAACCCAGCTGATCTCTGAGCCCAGGGCAGGTGGGCATGTAGGAGTGTTTCTCCCAGAGGATCCCCATTGCTCTGACCCATCCCTAACACACAGGAGGGCTGATCAGACAGGGCATGAGCTGCTGCAGGCAGGAGTTGTGTGTGCTCTCCACTGCCCACGTGTGCAAACCCAGCCATGGTCGTGGTGCAGTCATTTTCTCTGCAACAAATCAGCTGGACACCTCTTCTGAGAGAGGAGTAGGTGACACTGGGGTGGTTTGCCAGGACCATGCCTTTTTTTCATTTGCCACTCACAAAGGATGAATGTGGCTGGAGAGTGGGTGGCCAATGTGGATTCATCAGGGCCTGTAAAGCATGGACCAGGGGAAAGGCAACAAATCAAGCAGCCACAAGGAAGGAATTGTACAGGCAGCAGGAAAACAGTGGGTGTGTGCACAATGATCTGCATATGGTCAGACTGTAGGGGTATCCCTGGAAGCATGCATGGTGGCTATCAGGAACCAAAGCACAAGAAGCTCTTTCTGGTAAAAAGTACTAAATTTCTCTGAAACAACCAGAAAAGGCCCTGTTAGATGGCTGGGAACAGTTTCCTGAGACTGCAAATTAAAACTGGTTGTGTATGTGAGCAGTGAAAAGCCAGCAGTGTTCAGCTGTTCGCAGAGCAGCCACATCTGCTCAGGAGAGTTTGCAATTAAAACCCCAAATGCAGGGGCTGTGAGTCACCCCACCTGTGGCCCTCTCTTGTAGCAGGGAAATCACCATCAGCAGAGGGACAACCTGATACATTTTCCTAATGCAAAATAGCCTGGTTTTTTCTTTCTAGTCTCATGCCCATTGCTGGCCCTCTGGTCTCTCTCTTGAGACCAGTGCTTGGCTGCTCTGGCCTCCTCCCCACACCTTCCCTCCCACACTGTTGGTGTTGTAACTGGTTTTCTGGCTGTGAAAGCAGCAATGACGAGAGTTGCTCATTTGGTTGGTTTAGATTTTTCCTAAATCACCTGGTGCTGAGGAGTAATGAAATATTTATTGCATGTTACAAAACCAAACCCAGAGCAACAGCACAGTGAGCAGTTACATATTCCTCCTTTCCTCCCTGCAGTGGTCCCTGAGCAGCAGGTGCCCTAAGAAGGAAAAGCTCAGTGCTGCTCATGTTTTTCTGCTGCTGGACTTTCTGGACAAAAGGCAGAGGTGCTTCCCCTGGGAATTACCTGCATTTCTACCTCTGGGAATTACCTGCAGTCTGTGCCCTGGGAATTACCTGCATTTCTACCTCTGGGAATTACCTGCAGTCCTCAGCTGAAATGATTCCTCTGGGACAGGGGTGATGCTGATAGGCTGAGCCATTAGAGACCAGTGTGCAGTGCTGTGATGCCCCCTCATGTCCTGCCTGCAGGAAAGACCCCTCAGTGGGATGTGCAGTGTGCAAGGGCTCTGTGAGGCATCAGTGCACTGAAACGTTCAGTCCTTGATCAGAGGTGTTCACATGTGGCAGTGAAGGAGGTCACTTCTCAACCACACTGCCTTTCACTTGGAAACATCCTTCCACAGAGCCCAAATCTGATTGATTTCAACAGCTTCACATTGATGGACAGGGCTTTATTAGCAGGTTTGAGTATCTGTACAGGTGTGAACATGTTATGCTGCAGCTTGCTACTTACTGACAGATTCAGCAATCTGCAGTCTAGGATGGCCCTTCCTTCCAAATCTTCTGTTGGTTATGGGTAGCTGTAGCATAATGTAGGTTGCAGGAGAGTTCTAGAAGTCCCTGGCCCAATTTCCCTGTTCAAAGCAGGGCTCCCTCCCAAACCAGATAATTTTCATGCAGTCAGGCTGTGGAAATTTGCAAGGCTGGAGATGCTACAGTGTCCCTGAGCCCGTTTTGGTGTTGTACTTGTTCCTGCATGCTCAGACTCAGCAAAGCATTCTGGAGAGAAGATGGCTTAGTGGGGCACATTGCTGTGTATAACTTTGTTCAGGGAAGTTTTCTCTGGCAAACAGCTCCTCTTTGCAGTGCTTGTGCTTCCCCAGTGTAGGTGGAGGCTGGAGATGATGTGCAGAGATGGTGCCAGCTGTTCACTGGCTGGAACACTTTGGAGAAGGTGCCATGGCTCCCTGCATTCACGTTTGCACTTGGCTCTGAGTCAGACTGAGTATGTGCAAAAATAACACAGAGCAAGAAAGCTGCTGGTGAATGTTTTTCCCAAAGATGCTGATGTCCTGTTTGCCGGGATTTGCATCAAGCAAATTCATTTGGTTGCCTCTGTGATTTGCTTGTGGCAGGTGGGTCTTTGGTCAGGTCTCTAAATTGTGCTGGGCATGTGGTTTTTCTTAACAAATTAAACCAAGAAGGTAGAAATCATGTGGGTCCCATGTCAAGTCACTGATGAGCTCTTCCCATAATGTAATCTGTTATGGGAAAGACATCTGCCAAACTTCTTTTAAAAAGCCATGCAATCCACAAGGGATGCCAGCCCAAAAGCTCCATGGGTGCCATGCCTGGTACCTGTGCCAGGAGTTCACTCCTCAGTTGATTACAGTTTTTAATATGCCTGTGTATATCTGGCAACTTAAATTCTCCCAGACAGGTAAAGGTCTGGGAAACACTGTGCATAAGCACATCACAGTATTAACTTGGGAGAGTTCTCTTGGGCCCAGAGTGCTGTGTTCTGTGATCCCTCTGGAATGCAGAAATGACTATTTGTTTTTTAATGGCTCATGTGTGGGAAGCAGTTGTAGGGGACATCATGGAGGTTTGGAAAAGTGAGGGAAGGTAAACAGAATAAACCTCTTCAATCCACCAGTTCTGTTTACTCCCAGCCCTCCTGTGTGATGGCACTTGGATTTGTTTGCACGGGAGGCAGCGAGGCTGTGCCCCCAACATCCACACCCCTGCTGGGCTTGCAGCCTAACAGGGTCTCACCTCGTGCCACAGCTGGTGTGAAGGCTGTGATGTTGTACTGATGTCCTTCCAAGTGGAAATAATTCTGCTGTTCTCTGCTATTTGTGAGCACCCTATGGAAGGTAACTGAGTGGCCTTACTGGATCTGCAGAAGCTGTTGGCTTGCTTTATGTGGATTTCTAGCTTATCAATGGTGCCTCTAATTACAGGAGATAAAATAACACCCTGCCTTTAAAGCACTTAAGCTTCCAGTTGAGTATTCAGGGCACGTGCTCTTTTAAGTCTGTGGCTGAGTTAGTGGCATCACTTGGCACTGCCTCAAGGCTCTGGAGAGTGATTCTGGTGCTGAGACTGCCCCTCTGCCTTGCTCCAGCCTTTGCTGGGAGGTGCAGCCTCCCAGCTGCCCCAGAAGTGCTTCTGGGATTTGGCAGCAATGCCTGTGGGGCCTGATGGGGAAGGAGAGAGGCATAAAATAGGAGGTGAATCGTGTTGGGCACATTTGGTTGACCTCCAGGTCTGGTTCCCTCTGCTCCCTCCCTTGTGGTGTGGCTTTCTGCACCAGGTGTTTGCTGCTGTGCTGCAGAAGCTAAGTTTAATATGAAAACAGTTAAATCGTGTCAGATTGACTGCCTCCTTGATAACATCCCTAACAGTGGCACAGCCAGGGATCAATATTCAAAGCAGGGCTCCCTCCCAAACCAGATAATTTTCATGCAGTCAGGCTGTGGAAATTTGCAAGGCTGGAGATGCTACAGTGTCCCTGAGCCCGTTTTGGTGTTGTACTTGTTCCTGCATGCTCAGACTCAGCAAAGCATTCTGGAGAGAAGATGGCTTAGTGGGGCACATTGCTGTGTATAACTTTGTTCAGGGAAGTTTTCTCTGGCAAACAGCTCCTCTTTGCAGTGCTTGTGCTTCCTTGGTGTAGGTGGAGGAGGCTGGAGATGATGTGCAGAGATGGTGCCAGCTGTTCACTGGCTGGAACACTTTGGAGAAGGTGCCATGGCTCCCTGCATTCACGTTTGCACTTGGCTCTGAGTCAGACTGAGTATGTGCAAAAATAACAGAGCAAGAAAGCTGCTGGTGAATGTTTGTCCCAAAGATGCTGATGTCCTGTTTGCCGGGATTTGCATCAAGCAAATTCATTTGGTTGCCTCTGTGATTTGCTTGTGGCAGGTGGGTCTTTGGTCAGGTCTCTAAATTGTGCTGGGCATGTGGTTTTTCTTAACAAATTAAACCAAGAAGGTAGAAATCATGTGGGTCCCATGTCAAGTCACTGATGAGCTCTTCCCATAATGTAATCTGTTATGGGAAAGACATCTGCCAAACTTCTTTTAAAAAGCCATGCAATCCACAAGGGATGCCAGCCCAAAAGCTCCATGGGTGCCATGCCTGGTACCTGTGCCAGGAGTTCACTCCTCAGTTGATTACAGTTTTTAATATGCCTGTGTATATCTGGCAACTTAAATTCTCCCAGACAGGTAAAGGTCTGGGAAACACTGTGCATAAGCACATCACAGTATTAACTTGGGAGAGTTCTCTTGGGCCCAGAGTGCTGTGTTCTGTGATCCCTCTGGAATGCAGAAATGACTATTTGTTTTTTAATGGCTCATGTGTGGGAAGCAGTTGTAGGGGACATCATGGAGGTTTGGAAAAGTGAGGGAAGGTAAACAGAATAAACCTCTTCAATCCACCAGTTCTGTTTACTCCCAGCCCTCCTGTGTGATGGCACTTGGATTTGTTTGCACGGGAGGCAGCGAGGCTGTGCCCCCAACATCCACACCCCTGCTGGGCTTGCAGCCTAACAGGGTCTCACCTCGTGCCACAGCTGGTGTGAAGGCTGTGATGTTGTACTGATGTCCTTCCAAGTGGAAATAATTCTGCTGTTCTCTGCTATTTGTGAGCACCCTATGGAAGGTAACTGAGTGGCCTTACTGGATCTGCAGAAGCTGTTGGCTTGCTTTATGTGGATTTCTAGCTTATCAATGGTGCCTCTAATTACAGGAGATAAAATAACACCCTGCCTTTAAAGCACTTAAGCTTCCAGTTGAGTATTCAGGGCACGTGCTCTTTTAAGTCTGTGGCTGAGTTAGTGGCATCACTTGGCACTGCCTCAAGGCTCTGGAGAGTGATTCTGGTGCTGAGACTGCCCCTCTGCCTTGCTCCAGCCTTTGCTGGGAGGTGCAGCCTCCCAGCTGCCCCAGAAGTGCTTCTGGGATTTGGCAGCAATGCCTGTGGGGCCTGATGGGGAAGGAGAGAGGCATAAAATAGGAGGTGAATCGTGTTGGGCACATTTGGTTGACCTCCAGGTCTGGTTCCCTCTGCTCCCTCCCTTGTGGTATGGCTTTCTGCACCAGGTGTTTGCTGCTGTGCTGCAGAAGCTAAGTTTAATATGAAAACAGTTAAATTGTGTCAGATTGACTGCCTCCTTGATAACATCCCTAACAGTGGCACAGCCAGGGATCAATACCCAGTGCTGTCTCCTGCTCTGGTGGGGGTGTCAGACTGAAGGTCCTGTTAGCTGAGGACTGGACTGTGCTGCAGCCAGGTGTGATCAGACAGGATCTCCTTTTCCCTGGATGGGGAAAATGCTGGCATACAGCTTGGCTGAGGAGGAGGCAACTGACACTCTCATAGAGACAAATCTGATGATTCATTTCCACAGCCCCCAGGAGCTTGCGTGTGAGCTGCGTATTGGGAATTTCTAGGAATTTCAAGGAGCATCATTCCTTCTGAAGGTAGCCCATTCAGTACTGAGGAAGGAGGATAGAATACTGCTGCTAGATGGCATTATAGGAATTGAACAAGCAAGGACTTTTGGAGGTTGTCCTAAGAAATAACCTGAACACAGAAATGTAATAAATATGCCACGCATGTTGTTAAAATCCCAAATGAAAAACCTCTTGGCTTAGAGTATCTGTGCTCTTAGTATGTCTTTCTGTGTGCCTCAGCATCCTGATTTCAAGGGTACCTGTAGCTTTTCTGTTTCTTTCCTTGTTTTTTTTATAGCATCTGTTGCCCTGTAATTTCTTCCTGACATTCACAATGCTTGCTGATACAAAACTGTCAATACATTTAATTAACATCTTACCTTTCACTTCTTTGAGATAATTAAATGATTAATAAAAACAGACCTAGCACTTTCCCACAGGTATCCTCGATCACTGCATTGTCTCTGGCTCCTCTTACCATTGACCCAGTTTTCAATTCCATCAGCTCAGATAGGTGTGGAGCCTGTTTTACATCTGACGTTGTGCGTGTTGCCCAAGGACTCCTGATGTCTAGGGTACTGTTGCAAACACCCCAAAGGGGTTTAGGTGCCTGACATGGCAGATAGGATCTAACTTATGATCCTAAGAGTCTGGCATTCTAAAAGCTATAAGCTTTTGGCAGTGCTTTTCCTCTGGGCTCATGGCTCGAAGCTGAGGTGGGTCAGGTTAAGGGATGGTCCTTACTGCAGCCCTGTGATGCTGAGCTTTGTTGCATGTGTCAGACCCTGTGAAGTCTAGGCTGGTGTTTTGGAGGTGGGAGTGACCCACCTTTGCAGCACCCTCAAAGTGGTGAAAGCTGTTCCATGTTTTCTAAAGCAGAGCACAGCAAGTCTCGCTTTGTCACTTTGATGAAAACGTCTCCATTAGCAGTAGGATAATCCCAGATTATCACATCAAACTGCTATTGCTCACAAACCCCCCTCAGCGTGGTGTTGAGGCATTAATTACCAGTGTTCATGATGTTCACTACTGCAGTCCCCAAACACCCCACACAGCACATCATGACTGTAGCTCCAGTGATATTTATCCCTGCATTTTCCAAGTGGTCCCTCTCCTGCTTTTTATCACTAGTGGTGTTTACCAGGTGTCATTATGCTCTAGTTGTTAGAATCTCTGCAGTTTTTTATACTTTATTCAAAGCCATTTAGAGACTTAGAACCATTAATTTTATCATTCTCTTCCATTCCACTGGCATACAAATGAGGAAAAAAGACACTTCTCTACACTTTATGGTCACCTGTTCTAATTCTTATTGCTCTCCTTTCCCTTTAAGTTTGAAGTTGCAATATACACTTATTGTTTGCTTCCTTCTGTCAAAATTAATTCTTATCCTTGAATGTGAGGTAACCCCATGGTAAACCAGCCCCAGCTACATTTCAATCCCTGCAGTTTTTCAGCATGAGTGCTGTCTACATCTTAAGATGTTAGGCTGGCATTGCTGATATATTACTTATGTGCCTGCTGTGACTTTGTCTGCATTGTAAGCTGAAGAGGTGGGTTTTTAGCTATGTCTGGTTTTTTACTGACAGATAAATTGGAAAAATAATGGCATGTTATCTTACAAGGCTGGAATAAACCTTGTAAACTTTCTATAGATGTCACTGTGACAGAATTAGAATTGTCCTGTAAGTTACACCAGCTGTGTGCTGGACAGGAAGTGTTTTGAGCAGCAAAGAGACAGCAGAGAAAGTCCTTGCTAGGAAAAGGAGAACAGGTTTGCTCTCATAGGATTTCAACATTAAATTCTTTCACCACTGGTTTTGACTGATGTTTTGTATATGAAAAACCAAAAGAAATGAACAAAATGAGCAAGGAGAAAAACAAAAACCAAACAAAACCCAACAGCTAGCTTGCAAGGCTTTCCATTTGGTATGAAATCTCAGCTTCTAAAGGGGAGAGGAGGCTGAGTGGGAAGGGGTTGCACCAAAACAGATTCTTGCAAGCACTCACACAGCAGCTTGCTTTTGAATTGAGTATACCTGAAGTAGTAAAAGTCTTATGGGCATTTTGTGGTGGCAGACTTGTTTAGAAATGATGCTTAGGCTGAATTCAGGTGCTTGTGATGCCTTAATGCATGTTATAACCACTCCAATAAGGTACTGCAGATCAATTACTGAGTTTTTCCCCTCGTACATAAACCTTTTTTGACAAATTTTCTTCTTTTGGCATGTTTTACAGATAAGTAAGCAGCAGCTCCAGACAATCAAAGATCGTTTCCAGGCCTTTCTCAATGGAGAAACCCAGATTGTGGCAGATGAAGCATTTATAAATGCTGTCCAGAGCTACTATGAGGTAAGGAGAGGCAATGCAATGCTCTTATGAATCCCTGCCCTCGTCCCTATTCACAGATGGGGTTGAATTCTGAACTAATGATTTGTCCATTATCACACAGTATGAAGCAAAGGCAGATGCAAAGTGGCTTCTGTCTGATGGCTGGTACATCACAATGTTTGGGAGGTTCAGGGTTTGAATGTAAACCATGGAACAACCATAGCAACCCCCATGCCATGGTGTTTGCTTATAGCTTGATTATGGGGAGACTGCCCTTCCTTTGAGCTGAAAAATAATTTCATTATACTTTTGAGCAGTGTGTTCTAAAACAGTGAAGATGGCAAAACCAGTAAAATCAATGTCATGTGCTGCATGTGAAAAATACCAAGAGAAATCTGGGCAGCACATTCAGTTCTTGCAGAAGCTTTTGCATTGTGTCCAACTGACTTTGGGATTTTCAGCCTGAGTCTTGTCTTTTCTCTTTGGCCTGACAAGTGCTGCAAAGCAAAGGAGGAGTGAGGAGGATGTGCATCTACAAAACTAGATGATACCAGAGAACATGAAACATTGTTCATAATTGTGCAAAAGAATAATTATGCATATCTGTCTTTTTGCACCTCTTTGTATGCAGCCCATAATGCTGCCTTTTATATCTCTGCTTAGAAGGAAAGAGTTTCTGGTTTTGAAGGAAATCAATGCTTTCATTTCTATCAGGAGTGTTGTTTATTTTTTTGCTAGCCTTTCTGCAATCCACTTCTCTTTCTCCCTAGAGCTGTCCTGTCATAGAAGGTGAAGATTTTGAATTGCCTACATAAAATTTTTCTCTAGAAGTGCAGTCTAAGAGGGGATGAAAATCAGATACTAAAACTGAAGAGAATTGTAACTCTATAGGATATGACAGCAGCTGCTTCTGTGTAAGGAAAGCACAAATTATCTCTGGATTAACTCTGTTGAACCAGTCTAGTAGTTCCTGCTACATCATTCTCTGTACAGGAAGGAAGCCAAGAGTCATTTACATCTTTTATCAGAAAAGAAATTGCCAAGGGATCATCACAGCTTCGCTGAACATGTGCTCTCAAAGAAAGTTTTCAAGATGGAGTGAGCCATGTTTTAGGATGCAAGAGCAGTATAATCTATTCAGATAAGATTATTGGGCAGGAAAAGGAAACTGCTTAAAACCAGGCAATATACACCCCTGTTTTACTGCTGGTCTGGCTGAGTGTTGTCAGCTCCAGAAGCCCTGTGCTGTATAAATGCCCCAAGTTATCAAACTGAAAAAGAGCAGTAGATTAGCAGTAGATGTACACAAGCCCATGTTCTCAAGTGGACCCTCCACTGGCTCTGTTCTGCTTAAAACAGGCCACATAAAGTGTAATGCATCACTCTGTGTCCTTTAGCACAACTTCATTTTTATTCTTTTTAGCTGTTGGTCTCCTTTAATTGATGGCTGTGTGCTTTCACCTTCTGTGCAGCTGAACCTTGCCTCTGTGGCTCTTCCTGGGCACCAGCTGCAGCGGCACAAGGAAAAGCCTTGCCACAGAAAGCCTCTGTCCCTCAGGGCCTGAGCAGTGTTCCCTGCTGAGAGTGTTCTCCCTTCTTCTCTGCAGAGAGATGTGCTCCCCTTGGTTAATCCATCGTGCAAATCACTCTGCTTATCTCAGCTTCTGCAAATCTCAGTTTTATTCAATTAACTGTCCTTCTGCTGAGTGCTATCTAGAAATCAACATCGACTGATTTATAAATCTGCAAGATGGCTTGGAAAACACACAGCTGAAACTGGTAATCTCTGTGCAGGACATGGCTGATGTTTCTAAAAGGTCCACTTATTAATGGTGCAAGATAAGTTCATTACCTGGGGATGACTGGTTTTTTGCAGAGAAAAAAAGATAAGGGTGACATTGTAGGTCAGAAATGCATTTGCTGTTGCCCTGAATGTGTTTGCATGGCCACATTTTGCTGTTAATTCTGGCTGTCAGGGTAAGCATGTGGTTGTCAGTCTCAGGCTAGTTCACAGGCTGCTATCAAATTAAAGAATTGAGTGATCTGCTGCTGCTCTGCAAAGCAGTGCTGTGCCTGCAGTAATGCTGCAGACCCGTGTGCACAGACAGGCCCAGCATACTCCAACACACTGCAGGGAAGCTTTTCTCAGCTCCTTTGACTTCTAATGAGTAAAGCTTTGTCTGTCACCAGCACATTTTGCAGCAATCACTTCAGCGCATATGATAGAAGTGCTTCATTAGCCCCATTTCCACTCTGCTGTGGGCAGACACAGACACAGTGGCACAGTGGGCTCATCTGTGGGTGTGGCAGGAGATGCCTGACCCAGCTCCTGGAGGTGTCAGTTTCCTTCTGCAAGATTTGCTGTGTGCGCCCATGCTAGGATTTTGTTCTAGGCAATACTTGGCTCCTGGAAACCCTACTAAGCTGTCCTACAGCCAGGCAATTCACCTGGTGTTTTCTACAGAAAACAGGACATAACACATTACTTGAAAGCACCTGCACACACCTGGGGCATTATCACTCATATTTAATCTCCACAAGGAAGTGAAGCACATACTGCTGTTGTTTCAGCATGGACTGAAGAGGTTGTTGGTGGCATTCTGCCTGTCTTGTCTGCAGGGAGTGAGAGCTCCCATGGTGGTATTGGAAGGAAATGGCTCAGCTCTTCCTCAGCATGATTTTTGGTCTGGTCCTTGGACAAAACCCACTACTACTGCCAAGAGATGCCTATGCCATCAAGCATCTGGGAACATGGAGTATGGTATTGCTGAATGGTATATAAAAAATAAATCTATCACGTCCTTAGGTCATCCTGAAGCTCTTTAATTATTGAGAGCTGACAGATACACCCCTGTGAGGGCACAGCTTCTTCCCAAACTGCTGTATTCATCAGCTCTCAGCATTATTAATAAAACAGCAGTTTTCTTACTGGATATTGTTTGCTCTTCTGTGTTCAGGGCTTGGGAGAGGAGAGCCAACACAAAATCCCTCTGACTCTCTAACCCTTCAGCTCTGTGTTGCTCTCAGGACATCTGTGGTCTGTGGGAGTCTGTCATGTTTTGACCCTTTTGCTGCTCTTGCAGTGGGAAGAACATCTTTATGAAACGTCCTCTCCCTCCCTTTCTCCTGCTGTCAGTGCCCTGCATCTCTGCAAAGGTTCAAGCCATGCTGGGCCATCTTGCATTTCCCATTCCTGTGTCAGCAGGGCAGACAGCAAGGATCTCCTCTGGTGTAGAAGAGTTAGGGTGTAAACCTGGTCCTTGCAGAGGTTTCCCAGGGGCCTGGCTACCAGAATAAATCTAGTGCAGTGCTGTTGGCTTCAGTAAGATGACTCTGCTCCCTCTAACAGGGCAGAACTTGGTTAGGTGAATGTTGTGCAAAAACTTCCTTATTAAAACATCAGATGGAACAAAATAAAATCCTGCTTTCCCAAAGGGGATTTATGTATCTGGTGAGGTGTGGCCATAACTTCACATCAAGTCCTAATTGCATCAAAATGTTTGATTGTAGTGGAGGTAAAGCAGAAACTTCACCTGATTTCATTACACTAACCAAAGTTCAGCTGAAACCTCTGGCAACATGTGGCAGTAGAGTGAAGAGTTGGAGAATGTCCTGGCGGTCAATAAGCAGCTCCCCAGCAGCGAAACCACCTTTTGTGGTACTTAAGGAGGATTTTTTTCAACTGCAACCATTTGAAACCCCCCTTTTCTTTGCAGGTGTTCCTGAAGAGCGACCGCGTTGCCAGGATGGTGCAGAGCGGGGGCTGCTCGGCAAACGACTCCCGGGAGGTCTTCAAGAAGCACATCGAGAAGAGAGTGCGCAGCCTGCCAGAGATCGATGGCCTCAGCAAGGAGACAGTCCTGAGCTCCTGGATGGCAAAGTTTGATGCTATTTACCGTGGGGAGGAGGATCCCCGCAAGCAACAGGCCAGGATGACAGCGAGTGCTGCCTCGGAGCTCATCCTCAGCAAGGAGCAGCTCTATGAGATGTTCCAGAACATTTTGGGGATCAAGAAGTTTGAGCATCAGCTTCTCTACAATGCGTGTCAGGTAACGTGGGAATGGAAGAGGGTTTTTGGGGAAGGCTTGCCATGCTATTATGAACTGGAAACTTTGTGTCTGATCAGATTCTTTTGGAGAGAACTTCTACCAGGAAAGTGAGGGTTGGTTTATGGTGGGACTTCTGCACTGCCAGTGTTGTTCTGGCTATCCAGGTGGGCCTCCTTCTCTTGCTCATCTTCTTGCTTGATTTCATAGGAGTGCTGAGATGGGAAAATTTTATTCCTCAGCTCTGTATCTGGTGAGCAGGTCTGTGAGGTGGTTAAGTGGGCTGTTTGCCTGTGGCTTGTTTGCCCATCCTGTGTCACATCACCAGTGTGAATGACAGAGGTTCTTACAGCCTGTGAGATCAGCAGTCAGATTCCAGGAGTCCCTGGGGTGGGTGGCTTACGCAGACTTGCCCAGTGAGGTTATACAGGTTCTCCCTAAGTAGAGGGAGCTCTGTGATCCCTGCCTGCCTGTGGTGGAAGGAAAAAGCATCCCAAAGCCCCATGACCTCAGGGTAGCCCTGCTTGCGCTTGAAAACCTTTCCCATTCCTCTCTTTCTACCCCAGAAGGGCTGGTTCTCCAGAGTTGAATAGCCAGGACTCTGCAGTGCTGCTTGTGTTTCCAGAGCTCTTGCTGAGGGCTGTCAGTGGCTATCCAGACTGCTGGTGACCCAGATTACAGTCCCCTGCTATTGGATATAAATATCACAGTGGGATAAAGGATGCCAGAGTCACTGAGAGAGTAAGGTGTGGAAAGTTTTTGGAGGAGGAGCAGACCACAGTCTTTTCCCTGTAATACAAGGCTTCAGCTTCTTATTGAAATGAATACATTTGAGACGAATTCTGTCTGTCTTCTGTCTAGACATTTCCAATTTTTTTTAAGACACAGAGAATTATGTTTGATCTGTTTTTACCCCTGTAAAGAGCCTTAGTTATCTTGCATTTGTTGTTCTTCATCTCAAACCTTAATGACAGAGTGGGGAGAGGATAATAAATGTCCCTGAGTAGTATGTCTTCACAGCAAAAACTGCAGTGGCCCTCATAAATTTTGTTTACACAGATTTTGTGCCTCCATCCTCTGTTGGAAGAATTCTTTAAAATCAAAACCGTAATGTTTTCAGTGATGTGTCAAGAACTGAGTCAGTTCTGCTGTGTTTTGGTTTATTTTTTAAGTCAAACCAACTCCAGCCCTGTGTCTGTCTGACCTGTGCTTTGCTAAGGACCAGGGTGGCCTTGCGTGAGCGTGTGTGTGATCCTTCCCTCCTGGTTTGTGCTTCCCACTGAGGCAGAAAACAGTGTTTGATCACAGCTGCCCTGCTTTGTGATCTCTGCTCGTTAGAATCTTTCTGGCTGACACCATGAACCCAGAGGCTGCTCCTTGCAAATTGCCCTGTTGCATCAAGCAGTCTTTTTCCTGCATGAGTCCAGGTTATAATCCTGGAGGATTTAATTCTGGGTCTTTTCTAATACTTGGAGGCAGTAAACCTGTAATTTAAGCTTTTACAGGAAGACATAATTTCTGATGAAAGCTAGAATTAGCATGGAAGCTACTCTGTTTTTAATACCTGGATAGTGAGGATTAGCTATGCAGAAGGGAAAGCCCTTTGTGCAATGCATTTATCAGAAAGCTGCAGGGTCAGCAGTCATTGAGCAGCTGGGTGTTTTCCTGGGATGCAGTGGTTAAAGTGCCCTGGTGCTGTGGGGTGGGATCCTGCCCCTTGGGGATCAGGTCACTGCTGCTCCTTCTGCAGAGCAGCCAGGGAAACCACAGGCTCTGCTCTGGGAACCCTTTTTTGATGCTACCTGTGGTCATGTCATCCAGGCTATACCAGCAGGGTCTTTGGAGCTCTCTGGCCAGCAGCAGATTCTTTGTACTTCTGTCTTGCCATGAAGCACAGAAATTGCTGTTGACCATTACTCTTTCTGCAGGGACTCATCCACTGCTTGCAGCCAGTCTGTTGGGGGTAGTTACGAGCTTCTCAGTGGTAATTTGGTATGGTATAAGCTACTCTTTTTTTTGACCTGTGCTTGTCTGCCATGCTTGGGAGGAATTGAAAAAAGCAGCTACTTCCCTGGCAGGCTGTCTGAATGCCATCACCCTCTCCAGTGTGGCAGCACTGTGCTGCTGTTCATGCACTTTATCAGTCAGTCACCTGTGATTAGAAAAGCAAAGCCCACTGTCTTCTGTGGAGGGGCTGGCTGGTCTGTGCTCTCCCTTGCCTTGGTGTGCAGGGTGAAATTGCCCAGAGGCTGTGCAAGGAGGCAAGGGGTGGCAAAGGGTGGCTTTG
>NW_005054317.1:4628341-4658133 GCF_000277835.1 Geospiza fortis
AAAGTAGATGCTTTTCTCTATGCAGCCTCCTGTTACATCACACTAATTGCATAATGATTGCATCACTGGGACTGCATTTCCATTCACTTCTGAGATAATACTTTGTTTGCGCAGGAGGAGGATGATTTCTAAAGAGATTTTTTAATACAGTAGCCCCAGGGAGCATGAGATAAGTGTATTCTTAATGTGATAGCATTGATTTAGCAGGATCTGAGATAGCAGTTATTGATAGCAAGGTATTAATGCGGTTGGAAAGGCTTTTAGGAAACAAAGATGGGAAGTGGTGTTGTAGCAGCATAGTTGTGAAGATTACAGTGTTGTTAAGCACAAACTCTGACTAGAACATTTTAAATAATACACGAGTCTTGCACTCTTTGCATAACACATGCCACGTGGCTCGGTGTTTCTGCTCCACTGGAGTCAGCATGGGAATTGAGCATCTCTGGCTCCAGCAGCGAGCTCCTCTGCTGTGTGAGAGGTGTGGTGGAGGGAGAAATGTGTTTCAGTCTGGTCTTTCTGGTCCAGAACCTGTTGGCAAAACTTAAATTTAGCTCTTCTGCTTTGCAATTAACCTGTGGCTGTGGAGGAGTACTAGAGGAGCTGTTTTCTGTATGTGTTGGGCAATTCCAGACTTGGGTTCTTGCTGCAGTTGGCATTTCCTAGGGTACTCTATTTCATGCTGACCTTCATGATGGCTGAATTCAGAGCATCTCTGAAATCAGGCTGTGGTGTTCTCCCTGTCTTGTTCTTTCCCAGCCGTAGGGCAGTGATTTACTTTTCTGTCTCAAGCTGTGTTTGGAAGTCATTTTTAGCTACAGTGAGAAGAGCCGGAGCTGGTACAGTGCTGTTCAGTTAATCCTGCAGCAGGAGCAGATGTTCAGATCTGTCTGTGATGAGCTGTGCAAGTCCATCCTCCTGCTTCAGAGGAAGAGTGGGCTCTCCCTGCAGAACTGCCTGAGCTCTCAGGATTCACAGTTAGACTTTCTCTTCTTTCCCAGGCCTGAAGTGTCCCATATACTGTGGCAGAATAACCTGTCCTAAGCATAATTCCCTTAGATGTAAGGTTTGAAAGCAAATAACTAAATATAGGTGTATCTGACCTGCTGAGTGATGCTAATACAAGGTCGTGGTTTTTTAGCATCTATTTCTGTCCATCCATGTAGAAGGCAAAACATCAGAGAAGTGTGCATGTGTGGGTGGGCTGCAGCACACCAGGTGTCATTGCTGTCTGGCTATTTCATGTAAAGGCATAAAGACATCTCATCAGTGCAATTGGAGTGGTTTCATAAGTTTTGGGGCCCTGTGATTTTAACTAGGAAACATTTCAACCCAAATTTTCTCAAATGGAGCTGGCTTAAAACTAGAATTCACTGTTTTGACATTTATTTTCGCAGCTGAATTAGGACACTATGTCCAAAGGCTGACATTTCTCACATAGCAGAAAGTTCCCCTGCCAAAATAAACTAACTCAAGTGTTTGATTTTAGCTCAAGTCAGTATTAGAAATGATTTGCTGAGGTGGTATCTTGCCTTCTGCCCCTCTCTCATCTCTGCAGTTCATGTGGTTCTACCCAACTTGGTTTCTTCACTTGCTCTGGTGTGTTGAGCCCCTGACGTGCCCATCACATGCCCAGCATGTGTCAATCATGTGCCTGGCACACGGTCACACGGCCATCCTGTACCCAGTGTGTGCCAAACACGTGGCATGAGCTGACTTTGCTGACTTAGCTCAAAGTTGGAGACATCTCCTGAAAAAATACTTCCTAAATCCGTTCTGTTTGCAGAGAAGCTGTAGAGGTACTTGGAAACTGCAGCCCAAGTAGGGGAAGAAACTCATGTGAGGCACTGTGACAGCTCAGACAGTGAGATGAAGGCTAAGGTCACCTCAGAATAAATGTCTGATTTGTGTGTATCCTCCCCAGACCAAGTATTTCATCTGGTTTGTTGTGATGAGGAATTCCCAGCCATGCCTTGCAATGAGCATTGAGTCCAGGTTTGTTGTGCACAGTGTGGAGTTACCTGTCTGTGCACAACTCTGTCCCTTCAGTTCAGGGCCTCAGGGGTTTAGGATCAGATCCCTCCCTTCTTGCTCCCTGTTTAAAGAACACAAAGCAAATCCTTTTTATTCTAGCTTCATCTTGAAGCTCAATGTCTATGAAATATGTATCTGCAATTCTGACCTTTTAAGCAATAACTCTGGCTGTAGCCTTTGAAAGGGTGGGAGGTTTGCTTGGACCCCAGAGCCCCCTACAAAACAGCCTGTCCTGAGGATGGTGAGAACCAATGAGCCTCCATGGGCTCCTCTCTCCAAAGCTGGATGCATGTGCCATGGACAGCCAGCAGCTTTGGCCAGCACTGCTCTCCCCCTTGAAAATCCCCAGGGCATCAGCCTTACCCTGTGGCTTTTTTCCCCCTCTTTCTCTATTTAAAACTCCTTTGATAGCTCCACCTATTTTCAATCTGTAAGCATCATCCCCACCCTGCCTTCTCCCCTCCACTTAAAACAAAACTACGACTAATAAAAATAGGTTAAAGTGGTTTAGAGATGATAAAAAGCCTCAAACCCCATAAAGCATCATGGTCTGTTTTCAGTAATTCTGTATTTATTTCCATGGAAACAGAAATGGCAGCCTGGAGCCTTCTGCAGGGTTGTAATTACTCCTGCAGCAGCTGCAGCTTCCTGTCAGGCCCGAGCAGCTCCCAGAGCCTGCTGTGGTTTAGCTCCCAGTGGGAAACTGGAAAGGTGCTGGGAAGTGAATGAAATCTTCCCTGTCCTAACAGCACAATGGAGATACACACGTGGTCCTTTGGGGAGGAGGGGCAGCTGCCCTCTCCATCAGCTCAGCCTGCAATGTGTTGAAGAATGATTTTGGCATGGAGAGGGACAGTGCAATGTCGGGGGTGAGGGTGGTGCCTGGCTCTGCTGGACCCTCAGTTGCCAGGTACATCCTTTGGGAGGGGTTTGCTGATGGAGGTTACCCAGGAGCTGCAGAGAGGTGCCATGATTGTCCCTGTTGGTGCAGGAGCAGTGACCCTACGTGGGGTGTATCATTTGATATCTGAATTTGGAGCAAGAGGGGTGGTTGAGATGGGACATCTGTTAGCTCCAGCATCCAGTGAGACCTCAGCCAGCTGGAGGGACATGACAGGGCAGTGAGCAGGGCGGCCCTGCCAGCCCAGCAGTGTGCCACACTGCTGCTGCCTTTTGGGGAGGACAATGCAGAGATCACTCTCTGCCAGGGTGGGACCCCAGCTGTCATCATCCAGGGTCTGATTTGCACAGACACGTGGGGACCTACATGTGCACCCATTAGCTGTAGGATCAGCTTATGTTATGTGCTGTTATGGACTTAGAGAGCAATCTTGGCCCTGTAATTAAATTTAAAGCAAATTAGCTCTTCTATTAAACAAAATAAATCTGATGTAGCCTAATGCTGTATTCTCCAGCTATGGCTGATCAATCGCTCCTGCAAAGAGCAGGCAAATGCTGCTGAGCAGATGGTCTTGGCTGAGGCATGGTCAATTAAACTAATTAAAGATGCTTTCATTTAATCAGAGGGTGTTTTAACCCTGTTAGCTGCCAGTTGGAGATGTGTTTTCGTGTACTAGGAACTTCCAGTTCTGGCCCTTCTATGGATTTCTGGTTTTCAGTCCCTTTACAGAAACCAGGCCAAAGTGCATCCAAAGAGCATATATCTGGCAGAGAAATTATAATGTCATGCAACAATAGTGAGGACTTGCAGAGAAATCAGTTGTTTCCTTCTAACACTAACCAGAGATGTTTATTAGCCTGAAGAACTCTTCTGCAATGAATCCTTCCCACCCTATCTCCTGCCAGCCTTCCCTCTGGGTTTAGGGGTGGAGCTGCCTCTCCACAGCCCAGACAAGTGTCACTTGTTCCACCAAAACAAGCAGTGGCTTGTCATGGTGTATTATTTAGGGGACAGAAAATGGTTTCAGCATCCAGACAGGTTCTGGAATGGAGAAGCAGCCTCTTATTTCAGCTCTCTGCTTCCTTGCAAGTATCTTGGCTGCTGGGAGCCCCTCTTCCTAGGAGTTCTGGAGATGGGTTTAATTCATTATGTGCTGCAGGAGTCCGTGAGGACTCCTCTGAGCTGAAGCCTTCTTTCATATTCTGTGATTTGTCAAAACTGGGCACCCTCACCGTTTCCTGTCCCCACTTCAATCTGCTCCCCTGCCTCACTGTAAGGGGTGACACCACCTGCCAGCAAGGTGAGAGCCACCAAGAGAGCTTGTTGGTCTCATGGAAGATCATGCCAAATATTCTTAAGAAGCAGCAGTGGAGCAGAATCATGCATACAGCCCAGGAGTGACCCCTCCCTGGCTGCACAAAGGGCTGCAGCATGCCAGGACCCCCTTCCTCTGCCTTTCCACCAGCTTGTACACATTGAATTAGAAAAAGTTGTACTTTATCCAGAGGCCATGTGGACAACTCCTACTTGGGCATCATGGATCCCTGCAGGTACATTAGGGCTAAAATCAGGGTGATTTTCAAGATGTTCATCCTTTGTGAAATGATAAAACCCCTTTTTACCCTCATCTAATTAACAAGGTGTTTTTGTGCTGCAGCATCAGCTGAACGCTCTTTGTTGTCTGTGTGGACTGATTAATTTTTGCAGTTTAAGGCTTAAATTGCCATCAAGATATCTCTTTCATTTATTTTTGTTTCAATTGGCCCATAAATACTTTTCATCATCTGCATTCATGCTGCAAGGGAATGCATAAAAAATAACCATGTTTACCTTATAAAACATCATATCAATGACTTGACTTTTCTAACCTACCTTAGCCCTTTTATGCTGTTTTATACTGTTGGACTGCTGTTTGTTTTCTTTCATTGAAAATATAGTTGTTGGCATGACTTTTCTGCTGCTTAGCCAGATGTTTGGGTTTTTTTCCCCCAGATCAGAAGCATCATTTCAAATCAATATTTATTAATACAATTTTGTTTCCCTACCATAACCTTGCATTCTGAAAAGAGGAAGTTGAGTTGTGAATTCCTGGCTCTAGGTAGGAGAGACTGGTGAAAGTATGAAGGATTGAACTAGCTGATGTGTTGATCTGCTGCCATTTGCAGCAGAGGTCTCTGGGAAGGGAAGCACTTGGATCCTGAGATACCAACTGGGAGAGCTGTTCTGGTGTCTGCTGCTTCTGCAAGTGCCTGCCTGCTTCCGCCTCTGAGCACAGGGAGGGTTGGGAGGATGGACCCTTCCTGGCACAGCTCTGCAGGGAGATGCTGAAGTGGTGGGGAAGGTTTTGCTAAAGCTTGAGAAATGGGGGAGTCCTTGAGCATCACTAAGTGTGACAACATTGGGGAATTACAGCTTGAAACCATTTCAGTGGAGAGGAGATTTGGGGTGGCACAAAGTAAAGACTCCAGAGGTGTTATTGTATTGGTTTTGGCAGAGGGGAGACTGAAAAATAGGGGAGCAAAAAAGTGGGCAAGAAGTTGCTGATTTAGAACAAAACACTTTACACTGAAAAACCCAATGATCCCATGGAGTACATTGCCACTGTGCAGGGTATCCAGCCTCAAAACACCTGGGGGGGTCTGCCTGAGGACAAGCCAAGCCAAATGGTGTCCGTTGCAAGGGGGAGGGAATGTTAGCTAAATGTGCTGCATAAAAATTAAATTTTGCTAATCTCTCCCATAAAAACAATGACAAAAAAAAAAAAAAAACAAAAAAACCAACATAAAATGCAACTGAGATGGGCCAGAGTGCAATTTCTGACTTCGCTTCCATGGGTCTTTTTCCAAGGTTTTCAGAGGTGGGACTTGGCTCTCAAAATGCTGTCTTTATTTTGAGCAATCTCTTGCTTCCCTAACTTTGAATTCAGTGCAAGCCACTGTACATAAAAACCAGTTTCTCAACGTGGAGAAACATTGTGGACTGTGTCTTGTTAGGAAAGGGAAATGTCACTCCTCCTGTTTGTCTTTCCCTCAACCAGAGATGATGAGCAGAAGACATGACAAAGAAATGCCCCCACTGGCCCCTTTTGGAGAACGTAGTCTTCTTTTTTCTCTGAGCAGCATTTGTTCCCTGCAGTACATGTTCCTGTCAATCAGCCCAGGAGGCCTTGGGAGACAGAAGGGGTGTTATCCAGACCTCTCTCTCTTTAAGCAAGGAACTGCTAGCTGCAAAAGAACCCATATGCGATGCTTATCTTAAGGAAGGCTGGAATACTTAATAAGACATAACTGGTGCATGACCCTGCACTATGTTAATGCCTCTCTTTCTCTTCCTCTTCCTTTTAACTGGAAATACAATGGAGCCGCTAGAATTTAATTTTGCACATAGGTCTTTAAATCTAATTTGAATTCCACATGAAAATCTCAATGCTTTGCAGCACTTCAATCCTTGCTCATGTATTTTGTCAGTGATTACCTTCCTGGGGAACTTTTAATGCCTATCTCAGGAGCAAAATGGAAAGATAGAGTCATGCTTGCACATGGTGGGGGTTATACGTGGTCATGCTGGCTTGTGCCAGAGCTCCAGGGGCTTCATTTCAGCAATGTCTTGTCAGAGAGCCTGGGCTGGTTCCCACTGAGCTGTGCTAGCCTAAGGTTACACACTATTCTTTTGGTTTTCTTTTTATTATGTTATATAGAGAGATCATTCTTCTGACATACATCATCCACTAAGGGAATATTTTGAAAGTTCTACATTAATGTTTTACTAGGTTTTCTCTAATCTTATTTCTGTAAGATGTGGTTTCCTCAAGGCTGCTTCTTTGCAGTCCATATTGTGTTCAGATTTCCAGAAAAGGGAGTTATTTAAAAAAAAAGAAAAAAAAATTATTCACCAGTCCTTTCCTTCACTCCTTACATTTCATTGTTCAGGCCACCAGTGTTCCATGCAATAGGAAAAATACTTCATGTCACAGCTTAGGATGTGATAGTGTAATTTTAATTCAGAAGAAACTTTGGGAGTCAAATGGATCAGGCCATAGAAAGTACTTCATGAATATAAAATACAGCTGGGTTAATCTTCCAGTTTTCATCTAAAAAGTACCAAATTAAAAAGAGAATAGGTATATTTCTTAGCAGAAATGAGATGCCAAGAATTTTCTTCAAAAGGATATCAAAGTAGGCACATATTTGTTCCCACTGAGCTGACTATAAATTGGGAAATGATCAACAAAGTAGATTTCATGCATTTCAAAGGCTCAGCCTCAATATTCCTAACTTACATAACCTGCTCCTTACCTCAATTTCAGTGCTGAGTTTTCATATTCAATACACTACATTTTTTCTGGAACATCTGATTCTACTCATGTTTGTGAGAAATTAGAGTGCAAGTTCAATAGGGAATTGGATGCAACACAAATTCAAATACAATTTCTCATGTATTTAAAAGGCCTATAGTAGCCTTTATCATGTAAAAACTGCGTTGGCCTCCACAGCACAGATTTTGTTGTATAATGCAGACAAGTAGTGATGTTTCCTAACAGCAGTGATCTGTGCATGTGTTTTTCAAGTGTTGTAGCCAGCCTTTGATCCAGCTTTTTTGTCTCTGACAGAGAACAGTAAGAACATGGGGAGGTGATAGCACAATATTATTTGTCATGAAGTCTTTGTAGAAGCATTGATAGCTGTGACAGGGAAGTGAGTGGGGTTTCCATGAGCTCTGACTGCTGGTGGCCCAGGAGAGCACAGTGTGGGGTGGAGGTTGGAGTCTGAACCCTATTTGCCCCAACCACAGCCAGGTTCCAGCACCCTGTGGGCTTTGGTGGAACCAGGCTTGCCTGCTTGTGTGTTCAGGCTTGAGCCTTAAGCATTCCTCAGATGTGCACAGGAGGAGACAGCTAAAATTACAGGCATTTCCCACAATAAATGAGACCAAAGAACAAATGCATAATTTTTCTGTCCTCTTCTGAATTTGCTGCATGGGGAATGATGTTTGCAGTTCAAAAGGTGCTGGGGAGGGAGCAGGCACAGTGACAGACAGTGGCCACAGGTCAGGCGCCCTGACTTTGCCCAAGTTTAGTTTTGATTAAGCTCCTGCTCATTCCCACGGGTGCAGCTCATTTCTGCATCTTGTCTGTGTGTGCAGCTCTACTGGCAGCAGCACCAAAACTGCACATCTCCAGTCATCCTTGGTCCACAGGAAGGGAAACTGGTCTACATTGATGGTATTTGGCTCCAGGTATCAACATAAAACTGTAAAATGTAGGGCCCAGAAATCAAAATATTAAGTCACTAACAAAGGTGGGAGATCTTGGAAGATAACACAAATTGCAGTGGGATGCTGGAGGGAGTGTAAGGCTTTACTCCTTAGCAGAAGGAGCATCAGTGATGAGTTCTCTTTTTCCCAGGCTGAGGACCACGAGTTGTTGTCTTCTGTGGAGAGTTTTGCTAAATATAACTATCGTATTTCGTGACCTAGTTAAGTCCAAACTTGACGGGGAGAGAGCCTTGTGGGTGTTTTAAATTATAAAATTCTAATAGCGGAGTAATTAAATGGTCTCATATTTCTTCTCAACACCAGTCATTTATCATGCTGATATTTCTGCCAGTTTGTTGGAGAGCTGATGTTGTGCAACATTGGTGGAATGAGCTGCAGGCATGTGTTGGGCTGCCAGTGCCAGGAGTCTCGTGCACCCGTGTGCGGAACTGAGACCAGGGCTGACAAAATAGCTGCAAAACAGAGATGTTGTCCATGGAGAAATTATTGACACAATAATTTTATTAAGCCCCATGATGCCTGTTAGGTCTGATGAGAATGCCATTTGCCAAGTGTAGCATTTTATTTTGTATTTTAAAATCCCATTAAAACCCAGTGCTCTTTATTTCTGATGCAGGGTGTAATGTCAGCTGCAGTTTCTTATCATGGTACTCACCATCCCCTCATAGCTTGAACTCTTATTCCCTTCCCATGCATATCCAAATTCTTACTGTCAACACAAGCAGATAGTGATAAGACAAGAGGGGGCAATTTTAAAGTAAAAGAGAAGAGCATTAGATTAGACATTAGGAAGAAATTTTTTAATGTGAGGGTGGTGACACACTGGCACAAGTTGCCCAGAGTTTTGCTCAGGGGAAAACTTCAGATTCCTGCCTGAAGCTTTCAAGGCCAGGTTGAATGGGGCTCAGGGCAATCTGGTCTGGTGGAGGGTGTCCCTGCCCATGGCAGAAAGGGCTGGAAAAAGATGGTCTGTATGTTCCCTTTCAAGCCAAACCATTCTATTATTCTGTGTTTCTATGAAAAATGTAAAATATCAAGTAGTCATTTTCATTGACCTTCTAACTCTGCTCTCCATTGACCTTTCTGCTTATAGATTTTCTCTTTATTTGCCCTTTTTTTAGCAGTGGATTTTGGCTGGGAACAGTTGTGCTCAGATGGTTAGGTATCAGTTGAGTGTAAATTAGCTGAAGGAGCTGTGGCTGCCACTGTCAAAATGATTCCAAAATAACTTTGTGTGGGAGAGTGATGGTCAGGTCAGACAAGAGAAGCATGGTTTGGGTCTGCTTGAGGGGAATGGAGTTAGAGGGGATAATGCCAGTTAGATTAATAGAAGAGCAATTCACTCTTAAATACTGGCTTATATCAGGGGTCCTTCATGTTACAGTGGCCCCTCATGGGTGTGCAGCAGCAGCAGCAGTATTTGGAAAAAGGTCTGTTTCCCATGAACATCTGCAGTATTTGAGATGAGGAACACAGGTTTCTTGGGGCAGTACCACAGCTTTCCTCTGGGAAGTCCCTGCTGACAGCATGGTCCTGGCAAAGCAGGAGGAGAAAACTGGACATGGGTTTTGCTGCTGCTTTGGCTCATTGATGAGCTGCTGTTCTCCCCAGGGGTACCAGCTGCAGCCCTGCTGCTCCCCCAGCCCTGCCTGCTCAGTGCTGGGAGGTGACTCTGCTCCTTTCACGTGCAGCCCTCTGCCCAGCTGTGTAACTCCTGATCCCTTTATTAACAGTCAACAAAGGCAATTATTCAGGGTCATTGATGGGCCATTTTGTTCTGGCTTTATGTATGGCAACTGCAAAGCAGCTGAGGATGTCTGGCAGGCAGTAGAAGTTTTATTTCTGTCAATTAAAATAGTCAAATATATGTTCAATGAGATAATTTGGATCATTTCACTTTCCTATCATAATGCCAGTTGCAGTTTCATCTGTTGTATGGATTAAAAAAAATCATCATCAATGGAATAAAAAAATCTTTTCTATCCTAAATATATGAGTAGAAATGCTGGCATTGTAACATCAGAGTATAAGCCTGATGTGGGCTTTGTGATTAGTGATCTTGAGAAAACCTGATATGTTTCAAAATAAGAATGGTTTTCTGGTTGATGACAATCAAAATACATTTTGTTTGACCAGATCAGTGGTTACCAGCACCATGTGAAGCACCATGTGAACCAGAATTCCCTGGGTATCTCTATCTTATATTTGGGTCTCGTTTGCAGTTGGAGTAGCAGTAGAACAGGGGATGATGGAGGGGAGGGCAGTGCAGTGTGCAAGGGCAGGACAGGAGGCACATCTGTGTCCCTAAGGCATCCTGCCATACCAGCATGCCACAGCTGAAGAAAATATCTCTTTCCACTGTTGCCTGAATTTACTCAATGCAAGTTATCAGCCAAAAGTAAATCTCTCCTGTTCAAAGACAAAGAGTTCATAAGAATCTTTAATAACAAAACTCTCCCTGTGCAGAGGCTGCTGAGAACGGTGCTGGGGAGTAGAGGAAAAGAAAAATGGGTCAAATAAAATTCTGCTGAAAAAGTAGTAAATGCTCACTGATAGCATGAAATTGGATGTAACTCTAAACTCTGCTGGACATGAATTGGCCCATGCCAGTGTGAGCCCTGGAGAAGGGAAAAGCAGCTGACAGCAAGTAACAGCAAGGGATGGTCTCAGAAAAATTCACCAAGCAAAGCAGAGTTCAGCTTGGAACAGGAGCATTTCCTTTTGAAAGTGTCATTGGCTGTCTGCTGCAGGCTGCAATGATTCCTGCCTTAAGATGAAGCAAAACTCATCACTGTGGTCTGACGGCAGTGACCTGTGTGGAGAGCTTTTCCAGCTGCTCTGGGATGCTCTGGAAAACCCTGGGGAGGGTGTGTGGACACAGCTGAACTGGATATGGGGCCAGTCCCACCTTCCTAGCAGTTTGAAACCACTGTGATGCCCTTGCTTTTCTCAGGATGCAAACTCATAACCTTCAAGAGAACCTCTACCAAAATCTAGAGGAAAATCAGCTCCTTTTTTTCATCCATACTCCCCCTTTTTTCTTTTCTTTTTCTTTTTTATTTTTTCTTTTTCTTTTTTTTTTTCTTTCTGCTTCAAAAGAGGCCCTGGAGAGGACTTAAAGGTAAAACAAGCAATGAGGAAGTGCAAGCTGTCATAAATAGTGTTAAAACAAGAGTCAGACTTTGCAGTAAGGTAACAAGGTACCTGAGAAAGTGGTGACAGAGTTGTGAAAGGTTTTCAAAGCTTGTGTCTGATTGATGCCTTGTGGGCATCAGCTAAGGATTCTCAGGACATTGGTGGGCAAGGAGAACAGGATGCAGCCACAGCCTCAGTGGGTGTGCTGAGGTGTCCAGCCATGGTGCCAAGCCTTAGGCATGTGTGAAGGTACTCCAGGAAACATTGTGAGAAACTGTCATCTTTCTATAGGGCAGCAAAAAACCTCTCCTATATCCCAATCTGGAATCTGTACTATAAAAATGTGTTGGAAAGGTCTTGAGAGTTATGTGAAGGGATAAGGAAGAGCTAAAAGTTTGACTCGCCTGGGGAAATAGTCCAAGTAATTTGTTTGCAGGTGTATTGGAGCAATGTTTAACTGCCCATGTACAGGAGCAGTAAAACTAGGATCAAAGCAGTCACTCTTGGCTGCCACTGATAGTCAGGGTTGGGAGAGCTGGGCAAAGGTCCTGACAGTCTTTCTCTCACCTGAAGGATACGCTGGATCTTTTCCTATCAGATATGCTTATGTTTAAATGGAAGCTCAGGCCTTAACATAACAATTGTATGCTGAATTTTTACTAGAGATTGCACAGGAAAGGGCAAGTGGTTAATTTTAGGCTGGGAATCCATCCCATGACTGGGCAGGTTTTGGACACCATGAGTGTTATTGCTGAATATAAAATCAGTTATTTAACTGAACTTTGTCTAGGCTGCTTATTTCATTTTACTCTGCAATGGAAGTTGTGGTGGGCTCTGAAAAAGAGTCTTGCAGCCAGGCAGATTGGAGCTGTTCCCTGGGCACCTGCAGCCAAAAGCCTTTGCTGTGGAGCTGCCCACGTTAGGAAGCAGGGCTGGCATGCATGGAGCACTTGGTGCTGCATGGCAGTGAGGATGAGGTGATGGCAGATGAGGGGACACTGCTTTGCCAGATGAAGTTTGTTACAAATTCCCATCTGCTCAGAAGCAGAAGCTATAAGGTTTGTGCTTGTACAAGTAATTATTTGTTATACATTTTTAAACATGAAATCTAGTCCAAACGGCAAATATTTTTAGCGTGTGTCATTGTGCAGTTAAGAAGGCTGCCAGCAGCATAAACCAGAATAACTCTGCGTGGTACTGGGGCTGGGATGGGATTTTCTGCTTTGCCCATTTTCTCCTCCCCACTCTTGGGGACTCATTCTCTCAGCTGCTCACATGGGCTCCTACTCACATGAGCCAGCATCTTGCAGAGCCAGCTGCTTTTTCACCCCCTCCATTCATTTTACCTGTGATGGAAAGCACATCTGGCACAGCTGGGGGTGTTTGGCTGGGTGTGAAAATGCTCTGGAAGAAATGGGACAGGATTGCTGCTTTTTCTCCCAGTGGAATATGGAAGAAGCAGTCTTACATCTCTTAATTTCCAGCAAATGCACTCTGTGGAGTGAGCCTGCACATGGTTTATAATGTAGGCATTTGGGCTGAATGAAGCATTTTTTTCAGGTTTTTAAGGAACTGCTTGAATTGTTTCTGCAGTGTTTTACCCTCCACTCAAAATTCCACTAAAAATGAGTGGGAGAAGGGATTTAAGATGGATCTGAGCATTTTAGAAACAGGCAGTATAAGTTTTTAAGGTTGCATAAAAATGTAGGGAGGAAACCTGTCTGAAGATGAATGCTTTTTGACAGGGTGGAATCTGTTGCGGATTTTGCTCAGCCTGTGAGCCAAGTGATTTTGTTATTCCCTCAGCTCTCATGCAAGGTCACAGCATAAACCTCAGTTGATTCCTTTGCCCCTGCAAAGCAGCGCAGGCAGGTACCAGAGCATTTCCCAGCTTTGCTGGTTCCCAGCAAGAGCTCCCTTGTTTTCTTCCACCTGTCTTAACAGTTTTCTCAGCATTTGGGCCATCAGTCCTGTCAGAGCTGCTTTCCCCTGTTTTTCCCTATAATTTCTCTGAAAAGAGAGGGGGATGCAGAGGGTGTGCAGCAGGGACAGCAGTCTGACCCCATGGGTTGCACACATGCATCATTTTCTTCTAGTGCCCTGTGCCTCTGCTGCCCTTGATTTCCATAGATCCTTGATTAATTATAAGAAAGAGAGGGGAAAGGTTTCAGCTCTAGGTTCCATATGTGTTTATCCCCGTGGGTTTATTGCTGGTAACATCTGGTGATACCTTCATTTGAAGCAAGAGTGCAATTTTTACCAGCTTACAGAGCAGAATGCAAAAAAAAAAAGAGGCCCATTTCCATGAGAATGCTTTAGGAGTGGCTTTTCTCTTTAATCTCTTCATTGATGTTTTTCCTAATTTCTAAAAAGAACTGCAGCAGCTGGCTGACATGAGCAGGTACTGGTGCTGCAGTCCTGCAGTCATGGCTGTGCTCTGTCTCACATCTGGATTCCAGCTGTATATATTGCACTACTCTCTTCCATGTCTTTTCTGCATATAAAGGGCATTGTCCTTGGTGAAAGCTTAAGGGGAAGATTGAGGGTAGACTCAGATGAAATGGGATCAGAGAGCAGGCTATCACCTTATTTTCTCAGAATGCTGCCACACAGAAAGCAGTGAGGGACTTCAACAATAGCAGAGACTGTAATGCCATACTCTGAGTGTCCAGTATATTTTCTATAACTCTCTAAGCAAAAGCCTCATGCCCTGCTAGCAATTTCAAAGGAAAGAGGTCATGCCTTGCTGAATGTAGTTTGAAATAAGCCACATTTCCTCAGAAAGCAGGAGATGACAGTGTTTCTGGCAGAGGAGCTGTCTGGAAGAGTCACAGTGCAGCTACACTGGGGCCTGACCCACCACCCAGCACATGTCTCGTCCTTAAATCCATGATCTTTTGTTCATGGAAGTCTGCTGCAGGGGACTGTGCCATCCTTGCTGGCGTCCTAGCCCCCTCCTTCAGGCTGCCCACAGGGTTCAAGGGTGGTGGGTGCTGCTCCCTCTTCTCCAGCTGTGTTGTGTCCTGGCACGTGCCAAGGGCTGAGGTAGTCCAGCCTGGATTGGGATGGATGTGTTGGGCAATTAGTGTTTTACTTGGCTTTAAATACAAAGAATAATTAGTGAAGCAGTGTGAAAAAGAACTCTCCACCCACTGGGGATGGAAAAACTCTGTCTGGAGGCTCTATCCCTACTGAGCTGTAGGGGAAGATAATTGAGAGGCAGTGGGTGAAGCCCCGGGTGGGACTAGGGGAAAGATGGTGTTGGTGCTGTCATGAACACAGTGCACAACCATCAGGACAACACTGCTTTGTTTCCTGTCCTCTTCCCCCCATCCCCAGGGTACTGGGATCACACACAGCCCCTGGGAGCACAGGGAGGCAGGCATTGCTCCAAAATGCTCCCCAGCAGCCTGGCTGCTGCATTCTTATGGGGCTCAGGGCTCAGGTGTGGGAGGGGCAGGGACAGCCTTGGCTGGGGGACTAGGGCGGACAGGCAGACCCCTGGGGGAGGTGGACAGATGGACACCTCATCCCTCTGCTCCAGCTGGAGCAGGTTGTAGGCAAACAACTCTCCTGCACACACTGGGACAGCAGAGCAGCTTGAAAGCTTCAGGTAATAATATTTCACATGGAGAAGGCTGTTAATGACAGGGGATGTGATTGACTGCCTTTTTCTGTTGCTGCTGTATTAGCTGTACTTAAATCAGCTCACATTAACTGCAGTTATATTTAATGCTCTCTGTCTACATGGCTGAATTTTTAGATTGTTAATTTTCAATTGCAAATTGTTTAATTATGTCTGAACTTTTCATAAATATTTGGAATGTGAGTTAATATTTTCTATTACATGCAATACATGGTCTGGAAAAAACTAATTGTTCTTTGTGCTGTGCACTGGGTCTGGCAGTGTCCTCAAAGCCTCAACGCTCTCTTATCTGCAGCTTCTTGCCTTCACAGCTGATGTGTCAGAAATTGAGGTCTGTTGCTAGTGCTGTCTGTATGTTATGGTCAGGAAAGCCATTTAGGATTCATTTGGCTCCCTGACAGGGAGAAAAGGAAATGTTTGTTGTCTGCAGTGTGGTAACATGATGAAGACTGTAGGCTCATGACACCACATGTGTATATTATTGCTGTGGTCCCAGAGCCTGCTCTGAACACCAATATGAGATCTGGAAGGCAATGGTTCTAAGACTAGGAGGAATTTTTAGGGTCTTCAAACCCCAGGACCCCAAAGGCTCATCTCTGTTTGCCCATCCTTCTCTACCCAGGCAGAGCTGCATGCAGGGCCATGGCTTGAGCTGATCAGAGTAAAGCCAGTGCAGGCCTGGGAGCAGCAGTGCCATGCTCGGAGCAGAGCGAGCTGGGCTGTCCAGCCCTGGGGCAGGAGGCTGAAACGTATTATTCTGTAATTTCTTATACTGTCTGTACACAGAAATGATTTATCATACATTTAATATGGACAAATAACAGCATTTTCTCTGTTGTGTAGATGGTTTGCTGGGCTGCCTGTCCCCACCAGTAAGGGGATGAGGATGGTGCACCCCATGGGAGGGCTTGCCCCACCTGCTAAGCTCTCCCCACACCTCGTACGAAACGTATTATTCTGTAATTTCTTATACTGTCTGTACACAGAAATGATTTATCATACATTTAATATGGACAAATAACAGCATTTTCTCTGTTGTGTAGATGGTTTGCTGGGCTGCCTGTCCCCACCAGTAAGGGGATGAGGATGGTGCACCCCATGGGAGGGCTTGCCCCACCTGCTAAGCTCTCCCCACACCTCGTACCTTGTGCTGCATTCCTCCTCCTCTCAACTTACAGACTCAGTGCTTTTAAAAACATCACATTTTTGCTCCCTGTGTTTATTTCTTCATAGTTATGCCTCTTGCTGCTTTTCTGTGTCTCCTTCAATTCTTCTCACATCCTTGATCCTTAATGCAGGTGCCAGAGCACCTCACAAGGGTATTATGTGAGGTTAGATCCCACATGACAGCTCTCAGCTCCACATGGCCCTTCTCAGAGATGCCAGACATCCATTTTTTTTCACTGGCTCTTCAGGGACAGAATAGGTCCTGTTGGGGCGATCAGGCAGTAAGAGAGGTGGTGGATATTCCCAATTAGTGAAGCTAATCCATATTTCTTTTTTCAGATTTTGTTTATGTTGTTGAATGCTATTATTTAAAAAAGAGGTGGCTTTTCTGAAATGCAGTGATAGATTAGATAGGATTGATATGGCTAAGGATTGATACTGCTTTTGTTCAAAACCAGGAGATTCTCTCTGAGGTACACTTCTCTGAAACCTTTGAATGATTCAGAGCCCAGATGTTTGGGCACTGCTCTAAGAAAAGCGAGGAATTGACCTTTTAATTAGCACAATATAGTAATTTAGCATAGCAATACTGATTGCTTATTAATCATTTATAGTTGTTGTTGTTATGTATTGATCAAAAGGACTTAGAGATGTGATGTTTCTGCTCTGGATTTTGGTAAGCTGATGCCAATTAGTGAGCAGCATATTAGGTGCAAGTCAGAGGGACTAAAATAGCTGCATCTGCAGTGGAAGGCAGTTCCCTTGCGGTTCTCTGTTGCTGTAGGAAGGGGGTCTGATGGTGTGACCTGTACAGAGACTTCTGGAGAAGTGTGATCCTACTCACAGGTGGGACCAGCAGCCTCAGCTCCCACCTCCACCATAGGATGCCATCCACTGAGAACGTGTAGCAACCTCTTTATGTGCTGGAAATTTGCTGCCTAGAGGTTTAATTCTCCTGACTGCTTTGTCCCTGACCTCATGGGAAAGTTTGCTGCATCAAAGCAGTGTGAAAGACGTCAGCCTGTTCAGGAGGTTGGTCTCTTTAGATCTCTGGCTGTGATAAATCTAAGCTTCACAAATACAAAAATGAACTGTAATGAGCAGGACTGCCATCTTTGCTGTCCTGGTCCTTGAAAAGTGGGAGCCATAAACTTCTCTTTACATTCCCTTTCCCTTTTTTCTGCTGATTTAGCATATAATAGAACCAAAACATTGCTGTTTCATGGCCAGTTTCTGCTTTGCCAGTTTTTTGCTCAGAGCTTTCTGCAGAAAAACAATTATTGCGTAGACACCATTGGAGATGTTCCCACATCTTATTCTGTCACATTTAATCCTGCTGAGTGTCAGGGTACTGCAGCTTTGCTGGACTAGGTCCTCATGCAAGTTGCTTTAGCTCCAAAAGCCAATGCCCGTTTTGAATTAAGTGATGAATGTGTCTACCATTAAGCTTTTAATCAAAGATGAGGATTTGAGGATATGTAGATCCTTCTTCCATGATGGATTGGGATGAATTAATTACAGCTGATTCTAGCTGTAAAACTTAATTTGGAACTCAATTGTAGTGTATTACCGTATTTAGGGAATTCAGGTGATTCTCTTTGCATTAACTGATGTAAATTCAGCATATAGTAAGGAAACACAGGCAAGTTAAATGTACCTCAGGCAGCATTGGCCAGCCAGTGCTCCAGTTTCTGTCATGGTGCCATAGCTCAGTGTGCTGCCCACACGCCCCCAAGCATCCTTATGCAATGCCATAAGAAGATGGCATTAAGGCATGCTCAGAGGTCAGAGCCTCTGGACAGCTTTAGTTTTCAATCCCTTTCAGTGGCGTACACCTTGCACGGATGATCTTGCAGAGGGATTTGCAGGGTTCAAAAGTTCTCTGGCCACAGATGGAAAGGGCGTTGCTTTGAGTGGATGTGCTCTGCCATCCCTTTTCTTAACAGCTTGCAAAACATTTGCAAAGGCAGGCAGCACTTTTTTCTTTCCCTTCCTGTTTTGCTGAATCTGGCTTCTCATTTACCTTGATTTATCATTGCACATAAATCTGGAGGTATCTTTGCACAACCTGCTGGAAAGATGCATGCTGAGTTTGCTTGTCTCAGCTTTCCTCAACCCCACGGAGCAGCCTTGCAAAGCTGTGGAGAGCTGTGGTGGTAGGCAGGTTGGGAACTGAGAGGGCATGGAGAGATATCATCTTTTCCTGCACAGGATCCATGCCTGGCACCTGCCTGCCCTTGCCATGGCACCAGCTCGTGCTGGATGATCCATCAGCACTCTCAGATGAGCAGTGAGCACCATGCTTTGGTGGAAAATCATCTCAGTTCATGGCATAAACAGCTGTCTAAGACAACACTCAGACCATGGTGGACCTCTTGCCCTCTCCTGGTGGAGCAGGCGTGGTCCCAGCATCCACAGGCAGATGTAATGGATGAGAGCCTGCACAGCCCTGGTGGCTGCTGAGGCACAGAGATGTATTGCAGCACTCTGAGATTCACACTGAGGCAGGAAGAGGCTGCTCTACATCCCAGGGAATGCTTTCACCAAGGAATCTAGTGCAGCCCTAAAGTTTGTGAAGCATGAAATAAGATTTCTCTTTAGGAGAGAATCATCAGCCCTTACTGAATTATCCAAGTCCTTTCTATTGTTTTAAATCACCCTCTCAGGACCTCCTGAGTGCTCTCATGCAGAAGGCATTCATTAGATAACCTAGGAGTTTGCTGGGATAGCAGGAGCCAGCACCTCTCCACAGCAAACAGCAACTGTGCAGCCCTTACTGAATTATGGAAATGACTGAATCCCTGCAGTGTAGCCTATTTTACCTACACATGAGCAAAATAAGGTAATCTCCTCCCCAGGGGAGGAGGTTTGTCACATTTTGGGGGGCTGCAGAGCAGTCTGTGACATTGACATGGAGCATATGTGTGCACATAGTGCCACTGTGTCCTGCCTCATTGCACTTAACCTCCTAAAACAGCAGCTTTTTGGTAAGAAACCAAGGGCATCCCTGCCATGAGTCACTTTGGAGGCCATGTTTCTTTCAGTTGGAGCACTCCATGATGTTGTTGCCACATGTTGTGAGTATTCCTGGACTGACAGATTCATTATTAATTGATGTGGCTTATGAATTTTTCAGTGTTTTCTCACACTGTGCATCACAAAATGAAACCACCTTTTATGAGACAAAGATTTCTCCTAAAGCCCTACATCAAAGCTGCAAAATTGTCACCCATATTGTGATCTTGTTCAGCCTTCACCATGAGCATGTTTGCTTTGAAATACTTAATCAACCATTTGGTGAGCTACAGAACTCCTGGCATGTTAAAGGATGAGTGTCCTGAAACTTTCGCTTTGAGGCATTTGGCACCTATAACCATGCACAGCATATGCATTTGGCTGCACTAATTATTTTAGGAGAAATTAAGGCAGGCTTAGAAAGGGTTCAAGTAGACACCTGCCCTGCAATGCCTGCAGGGATAGGCTGGCTGCAGTGCTGGTCAGTTTTGGGTTCCACTTAAAACTTGATCTACACATAGTTTTTAATTTTTATTCTTTTGCTTTAGCAACTATTACACCAATGTAGGTAATTCTGCAGGGCAGGCAGAGAGAACTAATGTGGTTGTGGGTAGACGTATGAAAACATCTAATTTACCAGCAGGCAGTTGGGTAATGATCAGTTGAGAATTGCGAATTATGTAAATCATGTATTTGTGGCATGCTGCTGAAGAAAAGCCCAGTGCATATGACAAATCATGTCTATACTGAAATCTATAATACTTTTCGCATTTAATTGACTGAGGCAACCTTATGATTTATATCTTTGCTTTATTCGCAGCACACACATAGCATAGTCATAATGCAGAACGAAACTAATTCATTTTCTCTTTGACTTCTTAAATCATTTATGTATTTGACTGTCAAGTACTTGAATATAAAGTGGGCATGCATGTGGCAGATAATAAATAGCTGATTCTCTAGTTAAGAAATTGAGTTTTAATGATATTAAGGTCTGTGTTGCCTTACTTGGTCTTGCTTAGATGGTATGCCTCACATTTGCACCTTTCCTTATTTCACAGGCAAAGTATATTTTATGGGTACCAGCATTACTCTCTTAATGGCTCTATATAGTGTTATGGCTGTGTAAAATGTACTCTGCTTGCTCTGATGGCACCAGGAGCCTTTCCCAGGCGCAGGAGTTCTTCCCAGGCATAGCAGGAGACAGTGGCTGAGCTATTGGGCTGCTGCTCTTAGTCACAAGAGAGCTGCTGGAAGGTGCCAGGAGGACAGGCAGGGACTGTCTCATTAGTACCATTCTGTAGACAACAAGAAGAAAATGTTATTTTGGTTACTACAAACTAGGATTGCTTTCCCAAAGATCAGTTTTTGTCATGGAGCTATCATGCAGAATCATTGAAATTACAGCCTGGAAAGATTTTTTGTTTCTCTTAAGTAGCAGGTTACTTGGCTTGGCATCGCTGCTTAGTCTTGGGAAGCAGAGCCCTGGAAAGCAATACCTTACCCACTCAACCACAGCCACAGAGGCTGCCTAGGCTGCTTGTTGGCTCCTAAGAAAAATAATCTTCTGCAGTCAGATCTTTCCTGGACACCTGTAGCATCGCTGGAAAACATCTGCACAATCAGGATAGTGCAGAAAGCGTGAGGCACTTTGTTGGCTCCTTATCATACTGCAAAATCAACCCTCCTCCACAGCAGCATCCTCAATTTCTAAATTTAGCTCCTGAGTTATTTTGGGTAGTGTGTGATTAACCTCAATTACTGTAGCTCAGATAGAATTCAAATAATGCTCCCTCTTTCAGAATTGCAAAGAAATGAAAATCTGGATCTGTACATTTCCTACCCTTAATGAAGCAGCTCCAAGAGGTGCTTCCAGAGGTGCAGGATAGTTGTGTGGTACATTTGTTCATGGAGAAACTAACAGGGGCAGCTGATCCTGAAAGGTGCTGGTAATCCATGGCTCTGTGCTGGTGCTGGGATCAGGAATACAAAGATGAACCACACCAGCAGGTTATGTTGTGCAGCTGGTGTGAATGAAGCTCTTGAAACTCCAAAGGATTTGGATCACAGTCAGGACACTTTGTAGTTTTCCTGAATTAAATCCATAACAAAGGCTTTCAAAAGCTAATCAAAAATATACTTTCCATCAATCTTAGCCATAGTCATTGTTGGCTCTCTGGAAAATCAGTGGTGAAGCAGCGTGTATGACAGACGAGGAGATGCCATGGAGAGTGATGGGTCAGGGGCGACATGGTGTTTCATCTGATCCAGTGATCACCAACAGATGAGCTCATCATTCATCAGGCTGAGAATCAGAACTTTTGTCATCACTGTAGCTGTAACTTTCCAGACTACACTGCACCAGACCACCCCAGGGTGAGGATGCTCAGCCCCAGGAGGCAGCAGGGCAGGCATCAGAAACTGTCTTGGATTGGTGAACTTTGTGTTTGTCCTTTGTGGGGGCTTCTATTGCAGAATGTGGCCCCTCACCACTCTCTCTGTCTATTAGCAATGTAGCACAGGCAGCCAGCCTGAAGAACTAAACTGCTTCTAAAGGTGTTGCATTGGTTAATTTTTCACCTTGATTTGCCTTTTGTTTTTCTACAGCTGGACAACCCTGATGAGCAAGCAGCACAGATCAGACGCGAGTTAGATGGACGTCTCCAAATGGCAGAACAAATTGCCAAGGTAAAAACAAAAGTCTGCTGTAATTAATAACCTCTTCATTTAGGAGTATACAAGGAGTTTGATGCAGCCCCCAGGTCCTGTCATTCTCTTACAAGTTTCTTCTCACAATAAATACCAGTTAAGAGTGATCAGATTATTAGCCGCAAACAAACAAGATGAAGCTGTTCTGATGTGCATTTCTTGGAATGTCCTGATGAGCTGGGAGAGTTTAGGTTCCTGAAAAATCCCTCGTGAATCCTCAGAGGTGTCACATTTCTATGCTAGACAATAAGGTGAATAATCGTATGTAAAAAAGGAGCCAGGAATCATCCTGATGGGATTTGTGGTTTTTGCCTGGCTCACAATTTCCTGCCTGTAGCTAAATGCTGCCTCAGTAAAGGTCCTAGAGATGTATTGTCCCAAAGAAGTTCACACTGTGCATGAGAGCAGCCAGGCCATCACTGCCCACTGCAGACATTGCTGCTGTTTGGAGCAGTAGGCACAAGACCTCCAGACAGCTTTGATAACCAAGCACTCAGCTGATCTCCCTGGAGACCCTTCTGTAAGGAGCCATTCTCCCAAGGAGCAAATCACACCCCCACACATTGGCCTCCAATGGGCCATAGATGATGGAGAGGATCCTGTTGACATCAGCATGGCCTAGTTTTATCCTTGCCTCTAATCAGATGCTCTGAGTCACTGATAAAGCCCTAATGGGGCTGAAGTAATTTGGAATGATCTATCTGGTTGTTCTTGATAATCAAGAAACCATTACTACAAGGTAATCACAGAGACAAGCTCAGTCTAGGGGCCTGCCTTTCAGCAGCAGTCCTCCCAGCACTGAGCTGGGCCCAAATTAGGATTTTTTATAAGATAGGTAATATCAGAGCTGTTTGCCACCACGCTGATATGCCTGGATGTGAAAAGCATAGCATATTGATTTATAGTCAGGCGTTAACAATGGTGCTGATGGAGCCTGCACAGCTCCTCCTCACTAACACCTCTGTTAAACATTGTCTGCTGTTTTGTCTTTGGGGACATAGGCTCTGGTTTTCCCCTCTTCACTGATAAAATTAGTGAGATGGCCAAGGACCACATGGCCAATCAATGGTGCAGCAAAACAGCAAACTCACTGGAGCTCTTTTGATCAGCATTTGGCCCTTTGCCATTTCATTCTTGTCAAGAAGACCTACAGTATTTATTTGCAGTGAAATGTAAGCCTCTGCACTGAGCACAGCTGCTCTGGTTCTGAGGTAGGTAGCCAGGCCCTGAGAAAAAGATTGCCTGGTTTTGTGATTTCATTTTCTCTTTATGGTATGTAGAACAACAATATGCATGATTCAGTAGCAGCCAGCAGAAGCTGCAGCATCATGCATTATTTTTTGCAAATGAGAATTTCCATTTCCATTCTTCCCCCAAGGATGCTGAAAACAAACCATGACACTGCTGGCCATCCAAGAGAGAGTCAGGGGGAAATTCCTCAACATAACCTGACATATTTCTGTGCAGAATTCAATTTTCAAAATACAGCAGTGCAACTTGGAGAGTGGTTTAGAGTAAAAGGGACTTACCTGGGTTTCAGTTGGCAGCTAGGGATATTTAATCTCCATCATGGTACTGCAGCACACTTTCTCTTCAGAATGTCAGGTCCCGCCAGCATCTGCCTGTGAGAAACCTTGTTCTTTCACCTCCATGAATACCATATTTTGGAGGCATCTAAATGACCTTTTGAATCTTCTTCTGTAGCCTCCTTTCTGGGCAAGGCTGCTTTCCCTGTAACAGAGGGCAAGTTCACCATTCAGCTCAGTGAAAGGATAGCATTTCCATTTTTATCTCCAATTTGCAGCTTTTAATACAGATTTGCTGCACAGGGAAGCTTACAGTGCTTGTGAAACCAGCACTGAGGTGTCTGTCTTGGAGATTCCATGCTTGAGGCAAATTAATACCTTGTTGTTAAATTAAGAAATTCACACTAGGACATTTGCACTTCAGAGGCAGCAAAGGCTGTGGAGTCTTATGGGACTAGTGGCTCTGCAAGGCTTCATCTGAGCTGTTGTGTGACCTTGAACGAGACACTGTTGTGCCAGCCTTCCTGCCTGCCAGGACACAGCTCTGGGTGTTTTTGCCTTCCCCTGTGCCCAGGAGAGTGCAGCTCAGTGCAGCACTAGGGCAGTGCTAGGCAAGGTCCCCCACTGGGCCCGACTCCATCAAGGCGCATCAGCCCAGCCTTGGAGCCAGGCAGCTTGAGGATCACACTCTGTGGCAAGCAGATGTTTTAAAGCTGAATCTGGACAGGCTTTTCAGTCTGTGTGTTGTACTTTTCCAGCAGCTAAATAGAGCAGCATTACAGCTGAGAGCTTAGTGATGCCAAGGCAGACGTATATTTTTCTCTGCAGTGGCAAGTGCTCTGCTGTCCTGTGGTGCCTTTTCCCCCTCCCAGTCACCTGGCCTCAAGGACAAGGAGGAGCACGTGTAGGAGCAACTAAATGAGACCTGGTGGTGACACGGGAGTGATGTGTCTGTCTGGGGCTGGACCCACTGTGCTCCAGCCTGCTGGACAGGTCATTCCTCAGTATCCTATCTCTGCCTGTCTCCATGCTTGTGCCTCTCCCTGCTCCTGATCCTCTCCCTGCTCCCAGTACATGGGGAGGTGACTAATGCCCTTTCTTGCTGTTGTCTGCATCTCTTGATAGTTTCTTACTCCAGACTTCTCCCAGCTTTATCTGCAGTCTGGTGGGTGACTTGAGACCACATCTGCATCTCTGCATTTCCAACATCAGTTAAATAGTCCCAGTTAAACTGTTATGCATCACTTCAAACTACATTTTTAGTCCTAATACGAGAAGTTGCTGGTGGCACGCAGTGAAATGTCTCAGTCCTTGCTGCACTGCTGAAGAGGTATGTGAGGGCAGTGCCAAAATTGCAGTCCCTGGAGAGATGGATGACAGCAGGGTAAAAAAGCAATAATGTCTGAACATCATTGCTGCAGCAGTAGTTCTCAAAATCTATGGAACAGTTGTTTGGTTTTTTTTTTCCTAGGCGTGACTTGCAACTTATATAATGCCCAGACAATACAGGAGGCTGATTAGGTAGTTTATTTTACTGTAGGTCTAATTTACATGAGGGAATTGCTTCCCAGGATTGAGGCTGGAAACAGATGGCTGTACTTCAGCTGCTTGGTGTGAGTGCTGCTGTGAGCTCTGCTTGTAGTGATCTTAAGGACTGATGCAAAAACTAGTGCAGAGGAGAACTCTTTCAGCAGCCTGATGACAGTCTTCTAGAAGAAACATGACCTTATTTTCTTTTCTAGCATACATTTTACAAATGGCTTTTTACAATGTTGTGAATTGCCACCAAGATTGTTTGCACATCAGCCTTGTGTTCCCTGGCTGCAGATGCTGCCTCTCTGTCTTACACCTTGCACAGTGCTTGTAACCCACTGACAGACATTTGAATCCTGAGCAGATTCAGGCCATGGGAGGAGTTGACAGAAGATGCAGGGGCTCAGGCTGGTGATAGGCAGCAGTTCAAAGCTGAGAATATTAATTAGGGAACATCATATTTTTCCTCTCACTGTCACCCTTGGTTTTAGAGTTTAAATTTCCTGTTGACAGCAAGCAGCACTGGAAAGTCTCACGGTGAAAAGTTGTCTTCTTGGGGAGAGGCTTAGGCCTTGGCAAGTAGTGGAAAGGATGTTTTACTACTTCCAGTTAGGACCAAACATTCCTGCCCACACATGGCTGGTTTTCTCTCTTTGGGCTCCTTTCACAGCTAGAAACCTGATGAAGCAACTGCTCAGAAGTGTTTTTAAAAGAGCTGGCACAACTGGGAGACTGAAAAACACATTTGTTACTGTCAGCATCCTCTGAATCCTTAGTAAGTTGCTGTTGGTCACAAAGTTCAGTTGAGATCTGGCCTGGAGTGTTTGCAATTGAGGAAAATGCCATCCGTAGGAAAAAGCCCATTTGCAGATAGAAAAGTCAGTGAAATGCAAGTGCATGCAAGATACAGGAAAGTTGGACAAGTACCAAGTAGTAATTCTGTGAGAAACTAGCAATAATGTTTCTACATTACTCAGAGGGAAACTGTAATTTGTCATCTGGTTTGTAGGAACTCCCTGCTCACAAACCTCTGCAGATGCTCTTGGGGGATTCTTGCACTGCAACAAGTGGCTGTTGATTGTCACAAACATTCATTCTGTTGTGTTTGTTTCCAAATCCAAGGAGCGCAAGTTTCCCAAGTTTGTGTCCAAAGAAATGGAGAACATGTACATTGAGGAGCTGAAGTCATCTGTCAATCTCCTGATGGCAAACTTGGAGAGCATGCCTGTGTCTAAAGGAGGCTCTGAGTTCAAGCTGCAGAAGCTGAAACGTAGCCACAACACTTCAATAATTGACATGGGAGAGGAAAATGAGAACCAGCTTTCCAAGTCAGACGTCGTGCTGTCGTTCTCCCTGGAGGTAAGCTATGTGCACACAACAGTGTGCACAGTTCATGGGAGTAAAAAGCACAGCAACCAACTTCTGCTCAGTTCAAATTTAGGTTAGGTGGAGAGAGGTGAGTAGAAATCACTCTCTGTTTATTGGAAGCTTTGCCTGTGATTAAACACTGTGTCCTTTCTGGTGTCTCACCACCGTGTTGGAACAATCTGTGTGATGTGCACTGTCTGGCATTTTCTGATTATGTCTATCAAATGGCTCAGAAATCTGCATCATTAGCTGATCTCTTCATGCAATTTATTACTGAATGTAGCCCAGTAACCCTGAGCCTGTATTGTCCCCAAAACCATTACAATAATGTAACACTGCAAATATCACCATCTTTAACTAATGCCAGCTAGAGGGGTTGCTGCATTTCCCTGTAAGAATTGCTTCCTCTTTGAAAAATTGTGAAAAATCCCTGGGGTTTGAGTTCACCTAACAGATTGGTTTGCAGTTTGTGTGGATATCCTGTGCTGTGCTGGGTTGCTCTTTGCTCTCTGTTGCATGCTGACTTTCTGCTCCGTGCTCTGTTGAGCAGTTTGTCTGTGCAGCCCAGGGGAAGGCAGGGTGCTGCTGCTGCCTCACTCCTGGAGCAGTGTTGCTCAGTAGCTGTTTTCAGCCAACTCAGTTGTTTTGTGCAAACACATTTGTGGTCTATTTGTGGGCATATTTACTTCAAGGAGTCATCAGCTCACCCCTACAGAATTGTTGTTGTCTGTCAATGAGTGGGTTTATGTTACATTGTCAAAACAACTAGCAGGATGGAGTCAAAAATGTAGGATGCAGAAAAATCGGAAAATTTTGTTTTTGTGTAGTTTCCTGTTTATTTCTCTTCCTAGGGAGTCTCTTGTTATACATATCATGCTAATGCAAAACTTAACAACCTTGGTTGTCCAGTCTCAGAATTTAGCTCATTAAGTGTCTGAAACCATTTTTATAGTATTCAGTTCAGTCTTATTTAAAACCAGGGCTGTGAACCCAGAGGTGGTGCCTTCAAGAGCAGCATCAAATAAGGCAGAGTTCCAAGCATTCCCGTGTGGAGGAGCAGGGAGCTGTCACAAAGCAGTGGCCCCCTGTTGCAGAAGCTGTGCAGTGTGTACAGCTGTGTGTGAAGGGCCACCCTTACAGCAGGGTGTCACAAATGCTCTGCTCCAGCTGAACCCCATCTAGTGGGGAGCCAAAGCCCAGTGAAGCACTGACTTCAGGAGCTGGCAGGTCTGGGCACTGCTCAGTGCACAAAACTCCTGCTGCAAGAAAGCTTTTACCAAAAATGTGCACTCATCAGAGGCTTTGTGGAGCTCTGTGTGCCAGGGACAGGATCCTCAGCTCCAGACAGATCAGAGGAGAGGAATTTTAAACCCCTGTGTATGTACTACATAAATAACTGTAATAGAACATGAACAGAAACTCCCACAGTGATTCTTGTAGAAATGTTTAAGGTGTGTGGTTAATGGGATTAATCACCTTTTAAAAAAAGGGAAAAAAATTAATTACCTGCACGAAACTTAGGTGGTGATTTCTTAATTAGGAAGATTTTCTATTAGCAAGTTTTTTTGGGTTTTTTTGTTTTGTTTTTTTTTTTTTAACCAGAGCTTTAGAGTGGACAGGGGGCAGCAGTTTTAAACTGGAAGAGGGTAGATCTAAATTGAGTATAAGAAAGAAAATATTTTTGATGAGGGTAGCAGGAACAGGGAACAACTGGGACATAGGTGTTTCATCCTTGGAATTTTTGGAGGTCAGGTTGGATGGATGAAGTGACCATCTGAGCAACCTGATCTACTGAAAGATATCCATGCCTCAGTGTGGGGATTGGACCAGATGATCTTCAAATGTCAACCCCAAAGCATTTTATATTAATTTTATTATAATGGAAATAATATGGAAAATATGCTTTTGGCAGAAGCTGAGTAGTTGTGTGTTTGGTGGTTTTTTCCCCTGGATTTCACATATTAAGGCATTTCTAGATGGAGCAGGACTAGATCTGTGAAGCTCATCTCCTGAGGTTTGGTGCAGCCCTGGGCACCCAAGGGTTTCAGAGAGGCCATGTGCAGTCAGAGGGAATCCTGGTCTCCATACAGACCTGGCTGGCTGCCACAGCTGTTCCCCCTTCAGCCTGGGCAGTGCCACCATCCCTGCCTGCTGCCCCTGAGAACATCCAGCAGCACATGGAGGACCTGGCTGACCCCATGGGCTGGCTCAGCAGCCCCAGCAAGGTGTGAAGGAGGCTGCTCCTCTAACATTTCTCCTCCTCTACCTGCAGGTTGTCATCATGGAGGTGCAGGGGCTGAAGTCGCTGGCCCCCAACCGCATCGTGTACTGCACCATGGAGGTGGAAGGGGGGGAGAAGCTGCAGACAGACCAGGCTGAAGCCTCAAAGCCAACGTAAGCCTTGCTTTGCTCTTTGGTCTCTCCCCACCACACTGCTGTGCCCCGTCTCTGCACTGCTGAGTCACTGCAGATAGCTCTGCCTCCTGCCTGCTGAGGGCAGAGGGGACTCAGAGGCAGAGGAGAAGCATGGCCTTCCTTCCACACATGCAGAGTGTTGTCCTGCAGCTAAAAATGGCACATAAGCCCTGCCTGAGGGGAATAAAGTGTTAATGAGAGGCTTATGTCTCGTGTAGCCATAGAGAGATAAATTTGTGCCTCCACATAAGTGCTTTACTAAATAGGGATGGAGTTAAGCATGTGCTTAGATAAGTACTTGCCCGAGTGTCCATCTGAACTGGTGCCATCAGGTATAGGTACATTATCCTGTCCTCACTGTCAGGGTTTTGGCAGTCCTACGACAGAGAGAACAGCTGGCAGGGACACAGTCTGGCAGCCAGAGGTGGAAGAGAGGATCTGGGAAAAGTTTCAAATTACTCAGTTAAAGCTTTATCTGAGACCTCTCTATCCCAGTCCCATTCAAGGGCAGAGTCTTGTTCTGTCCTCTTTGACCTCGTCCCCAAATCCTCACTTTTGACCCCATATTTTCTTTTGTCTTACCTGGATGTTGTTGAGCACCTAGCAGTAGTGATTGGGCTTTGTTGTTTGGAAGGAGAAAATGATGAATGGCTTATTTCCTCTCCAATTTGCGGGATTAGTTAACTTGAAACATTCTGGATTTGAGGCAGTATTTCTCTGGATGACTGCAGAGATTTCACACTTAAATTAAATTCTCAGTGTGGTTCCTGACAGTGGAGAATTGCTGAGGTGGTGTGAAGCCTCCTCCAGTACTAGGGAGCAGTGCTATTGTGCTCCTATCCCATTCCCCTTTGCCGGTCCTCAGAGGTGTTTTGCCAGGAGCTTCCCAAGCTTGTGGAAGGAAATCCAGAACCACCTGGCTGCAGGACATGGAGTGCACAAGCACTGCAAGCAGCTCAGGAGCAGTGGGTGCAGGCAGAGACCAGGACAGGCTGCCTTCCCTCTGTCACTGTCCTCTCACAGAGGCACAGAAATTGCTGGTGCCTCATGGCCTGTGCTGCACCAGAGCAGC
>NW_005054317.1:4658143-4665421 GCF_000277835.1 Geospiza fortis
CAAAAACAATATTCCCAATCAGGGAAAGTGCTGCAGCCTGGCTGACTTTTCAAAATGCTTTGAAATCTGGTTTAGAGAAGGAAGGAAGAGAGCTGAGCTTGGAGCAAAATTTCCATGAGAACTTACAATTGTCACTATTTTAGGTATTCTTATTGCTTCAGTGGAGAAAGTTGGGCTCTATTTAGGGGAAATTGATACTATTCATACTGAAAAAGCACACTTCTCCTGGGTTGCATGTCCTTGTTTAGATTGGTCTGTTCATCCCACCTTTGCACACAGGATCTGCCCTTCCATGCACAGGTCTTCTCACTGCAAGATGCAGGACTATTTCTATGAGAATTGCTTTGAAAATAAGAGTTCACACCTGGAGGAGTGAACTCTTTAATTGAGTGGGTCTTTTTATTATCATTAAAGTACAGTGTCTGGGCATGAAGCCATCAGCCCTCAAGAAGATGCAGCCAACACTGAGTGCTGTGGTGTGATGAAAGTCATGCAAGTCCATCACACTCATCCTCTCTCTGCACTGGCTTCCTGTAGAGGTGTGAGCCAGGCTTCAAGACTTCTGGATTGCTCCTGCACTTGGACTAATACTTACGGAAGTGGCTTAGGAGGGGAGTAGGTTTGATAGTTGAATTCCAAGAGGGTCCTAAGACCTTTTCTTTCCAGAACCAAAGACCAGCCCAGCTGAGGCTCTAGAATATTCTTCACAGAAACCAGAGGCCATCACAAAAAGCTTGTCCTCCTTTCCTCTCTGCATTAAAGGTGTTTCTTTCACCTTGCCTCACCTCCCCAGGCACAGCAGCAGAGATACAGGAAACCAAAGCTCTGTGAAAGCAATTGACTGCACCTAAGTTCTCTTGAGAAGGAAAGAGAGAATGAATCAGATGTGACATGTTTGTCATCTTGCTTAATACAAGACTTGAAGGCCCCCAGGTGCTCTGGTGATGAGGACAGTGATAGAAACAGCTCAGAGAGTGTTTTGGTGCATTTTTGAGCAGTGCTGCCTTAGAAGCAAAGGATTTATGGCAGTGCAAAACAGCCTTTGGAGGTGTTAGTTTAGATGCTGACATCAGTTTCACTGAGGTCATTCACACTGTGCTTGCTTCTGTGCTTTTTGTATAAGCAAACTACCCCTAGACAAAGGAAGCAGCTCAGTGGAGGCATGAGGGACTGCTCCCTGCCCAGCATCCCAGGATTTGTGTGCTTTGGCAGGGATGCTGTGTGGCCTGGGGGTGAAGAACACTTGGGGATTGTGAGCCTCAGCACTATGAAACTGTAAACACTGAAGCAAGTTACCTCTGTACATCCCAGAAGTTTTATGTCTCAGAGGCTCAGAAAGTGTGGGTTAAGCACCTGTGCTCAGAATATGCAGTGGATGCAGGTCTGGAATCAGGCAGCATCTTTAAACTGCCAGCCTTGAAACTGAATGAAATTCAGCTTTGCCATTGTCTGGAGGCTCTACAGGCTACAGAAGGCTAAATTTTTCATGAGCATCAGGGGAGAAAAATTACATTTGAACAATAAGATTCACTGGAAGACTTCACTTTTCTATGACAGCCCCTTGTCCTGGGGTGGAGAGTGTTAGGGGCCACTCAGCCTTGTAGGACATCTTTTCACCTAACTCATGGGGTTGTTCACTTTGATCTCATGTGTCCTTGAAATGCCAGCCCTCAGCTAGAGCACCCAATCACAGCACACTGGTGATGGTGGCTGCTCTTCAGCTCAGGGCCATGCCAGGGGTTCCAGCCTAGTTTCCACATCTCTAACGACAAAAGACAGTTCACCAGCCAGGGAAGGATTTCCAAATGCTCTGGTCTAGGTCTGTGTGAGATTCTTCTTTCACCTTTCTGGTGCAAAACAGGCAATTTTTGAGAAGAAAGCATCTTGGTGACTTTGGAGCTTGAATCCCATTTGCAGATCTTGAGAGAGGCAGGGCAGCAGCAGGGTTAGCAGCCCTCAGTACCCAGCCATCAGATGAGTTGTGTGCAAGGAGTTGGCCTTCTATTTCTTCTCTGGCTTCATGATGGATTCCTGACATTTTAAGCCCAATCCCTTCATGTGAGGATTATCTGCCTCAGCACAGATGCAGGGGATGGCGCAGTTCTAGAGAAAGCCAGACCTGAAATAGCAAGGTTCATTCCAGATCAGGCTTGCAGTGTTTTATTAGTGGTGATTTTAATAAGTTTTGTAAGAAAAAGCTTTTGTGTATTATGCCCTAACATGCAGATGCCTCTAAAAGATATCTCAAATCCCAGTGTGAGAAGGATTTTACTGCTTTTTGTGCTGGAGCTGTATTCTTGTATTCTTGTTTGTGGGGTTTATACCTCTCCCCCCTTCCCTGTGTTCTGGCCTGTGGTCTGTCCTCTGCATGTCTCCAAAATGCTCTTCAGGCGCTGTGTCAGTAGTGCTGCTGTTTGTGCAGCCTGGGAACAGGGTTGTCAAGGGGTTTGGGAGTAGCACAAAACACCCAGCCACAACCCCCCTGTCCCAAAGTCTCCAGAAAAATTGCTGGATACATTTAAACAGTGACCAGTGCTCATGGTCAGCAACTCACATCACCTTTCTCTGATGTGAACAGAACAAAAGAAAAGAGACCCAAACAACAGCAAGGATCTGTGTGCCTTGTGGATAAATGCTACAGATTCTGGAGTTATTTTGGCACCCAGATAAGTCTCATTTTCTCCTCTATCACAATAGTGAAAATTGTGTGTCCCTGCATTGAACTGAGCTGAACCATTTGGGGTAAAACCAGTAAATAGTGGTGGGGGAAGAATCTGGCCAACCTGTCTGTGCATGTGGCATGCCAGGAAGGGACAGGGGTGTGGGCTGCTCCTCTGGAAGTGTTTTCATTTTGAGGTTATCTATTCCCCTTGCAGAGCAGGCTCTTCAGTCCTAGGTCAAGGGTGCAGTAGCTCAGAGAATGAGAGGTGAGGATGGAGCTTGTTGTTTTCTGAAGGAGGAAAGTCCACTTTGCATTGCTTGGGATTTTTTTCCATGTAGTTTTCTTCAGTGTGTGCTGTAGGGCAGTGCTGGAGAAAGGACACTCAATGGCTCTCATCTGATTTCATGCCACGTCTTACATTTGTCATGACCAAGGGCTTGAGCCTTGTGCCCTTTCTCCAGAGATGCACTCTTGATAAAGTAATGTCTTTGGTAAACTTCTAAACCTCTCCCGTCTCCTTTCCCTTAGCCACCTCCCTAGGAGACAGGGGTGTCTGGTTTTATCTTTGTGCTGGCTCTGATGCTGCTCCCTGATGTGTTTCAAGGTGCTCTGACAGCTCTGCTGCTTCTCTCTGCTCTGACAGGCTGCCCTTGTTCAGATCCCTGCACCAAGCCTCCAAGCTTAGCACTCAGCCAGAGTTTTTGTTTCAAATTAGTGTGCCACATCCATGAGAGCTCTCTGTCTGCCCATGAAGAGGGACAGGACCTGCACATCATCCTTCTCCAGTGCTGTTTAGTCACCTTCTCCTTCTGGGAGATGGGCACTGAGCAGCAAAGGGAGAAGCCCTCTGGGAAAGGAGGCTGGCAAGCAGGCATGCTTTCTCTGTCTGCAGAAGGGGAAAATCTGGTCTTTTCATTCAGGAATCCCCTGCCTCAGGCCAGGGAGTTTGAAATGGTGCCCAGTGGCTTTGCACAGAGAGGGCTGTGATGGGAGTGTTCTGCTGCAGTCAGTGTTTTGCTGCTGCAGTTTCTTGGGAGATGCTGTGAACACTTCCCTGTGGTAAAATGAGAGAAGTCCTTCTGAGATGCATAAATTTCAAATATTCCATATTCCATATAACTAATTTGACTCTGCTATACTGAAGGGGTTTATGTTGATGTGAATGAGAGTAGAGTTTAATTCTTGGTGTGCATCCCTCAGTACAGCTGTTGTTGCCAGGCCTGGTAGGTCTCTTCCAGACATGGCAAAGCTCAGGAACAGGTCCTGTGTGGCTACACAGTTTTTTAGTAGACATTCATATTTAGGTTTTCATGCTTAGCTAAGCCCTGTGTAAGCAAAATTCATGATGCTGGGTAAAAAACAAAGCAAAAGGAAATTTTAGGAAATAGCTGCTTTTTCTTGCTTTTTTTTTCTCCTCCTCACTCTTCTAATTGGCTTCAGCATTAAATATAAGCTGTCTTAATTACCCACGCTGATTGGATTGCTTTTCCAGTCACATTGCTTCATTTCACAGCTGTGCAGATGTTTGCAGCTCTTTCTCCTTAGGAAATCTCTGGGAGCCTTAGGAATGTGTTAAAGCAGGTGACTGGGTACAGCAAACATCAGCCACCATTGTTTGTGGGGTGCAGTTCTTGTTCCTGGGGCAAGGCTCTGAGCAGAGGGTCAGTCTGCCCCAAGGCATCTGTTGGGGAAATGTCTTCCAGGAGAGGCCTCCAGCTTTGGTCTCTATGAGCATGGTGCAGATGCCCTGAGCCCATGATGCTGCTGGGCTAGGAGGTGAAAATGACAGGGACAGGAGCTTCAGGGCAGCTGTTCTTAGCCCCTGTGTCTAAAGCTGGAGGGTACAAAGTGGAGTCCAAATCCCTGACACAAGTTTTCTTCACTTGCAGCTATTTAGCATGCCTAGGAGACAGTTTTCTGATGAGACTGTGCATGACTTTGCACCTGAAGGGTTCTACTGTTAGCTCGGTTTCACCTGCTCTTCAAATCCCCTTTTGTGTGACAATATTTCCATAATGCTCCTGAGATTTATGCTGTGATGTTCCCATTTCTGAAAGTGGAGGCTGTGGACAAGTCATTAAGCACAGCAAAAACTGCAATAAAAAGTTATTACCCAAGTGCAAGTATGTGATCTATTATGGGAGGTCTTTGTGCAAGTGATTTACTGCCCTTTTTAATTAGGAATTCAGAACCTTTCCAGATGCTCCCTCATAGCTGTTCTTCAGGATTGGTTCTTACCCAGCTCAGCCACTGTGTGACAAAAATTCTGCTTTAGGTTAAGCAGCTGAGTTTTTCTCCAGACTAAAGGCAAAATCCTGTAGGGATTCCTGAGTGTCACCCAGACAGCCACACTGCTGTGGAGGAGCCTCCTGGACTCCCTTGGAAAACTCTGCTGGGGCTGTGGATGGTGATCCCAGGTGGGGCTCTTTTCCCAAAGGTGTCATGTTCAGTCTCTGCTCTCCTGTACCACACTAGAAGCTGTGTTGAAGAATAATGTTGCTTTACACTTACCCCTTGTACTTGGTTTCTTCCAGTATCAAGTAAGTGCAAGCTCTGACTGTGTTTTCCCTGGCTTTCAGAGCACACATAGCATTGCTTTCACATGGATTCTCTGGTGTCTAGTAAGGGTTGAGCTCATGCACCTTCTCTTTCACAGATGAATGTCTTGCTTTTCTCGCCAGCTGTCTAATTTCTTGAGTGTTCCTATGCACTTGGGAATTATGTATTCCTGTGATAGCACATACATTCAAATTTAAGTATTCCAGAAGGTGTGATGCTGCCCAAGGCGATTTTCATCGACACCCGTCTGCTTCATCACTCCTGTGCTTGCAGCCTTAAATGGGGATAGGAAAAACCAAAAGGACATTGAAATGAGACTGAGACTCCGTGATCTGAAACAGTGCTTCATTAAGAGGAGGACTGCAGAATGCAAGGTCTGGGATACGTTCAGTCATGGTGTTTATTGCTCATAGTTGGTGTTCTTAAAAAAAATAAATGTGCCATGCTTTAGTGTAAGTTCAGCACATCATTTAAAAAAAAAAAGCCATGCCTTAGTGTAAGTTCAGCACATCATTTGGCAGGGGATGAGGCATGTGAAAGGGCCCAGTTGTTGGTTTATTTATTAAATGCTGTGTACAAGTAGTGCACATTATTATTTAATGAGGGGTGCTGCTATTGCTGCAAAGAGGCAGATAGAGGACATGCTTTAAAGAATTGGTACTGTGCCTGCTCCTGTCTGACAAAGCTCTGGAATGGTGAAATGAGAAGACCAATCTTGAAGGTAGAGTGTACTGGCTTTGTGAATGTGCTGCATCTCCCAGCAAACCACAGAACTAAGTGTAAAACCCCTTAAAGGGAGCAACCTACTGCTGTCACTATGTGGAGAAGGCTGCTCATGGAGAGAGGAGCTTGCAGATGGCTGGGTGGGCATCACCTGCTGGAATTGTCCACTCATCCCCACTGACCGAGGAGATGCTAGTGTGAACTTTGATACTTGTGGTCAGAAGTTGGGCAAGGCAAACCCAGGTGTCTGGCTAGATTTGAGTTTCCTGTCCTGGATCCTGGCTTAGAAATGTATAGGACAGCAAAAATGTGAGTGATGGCACAACAAGATATGGTCTCACACTTCTTGTTCTTCCTTTTAGCTGATTTTGGAAGGGTGCCTGTCCCATTCCGCTGTAAAAGGGGGAGTCAGGAAGCCCCTATAAGAATATAACATATGTTGAGGCATAAATAAAAATCAGATTGGTCTCTCTCAGTACCTTGAGTTGTTTTCTGCTGTTTGCATTTAGAAAACATTTCACTGCTCTCTACTGTTTTATAAAGGAGGGTCTAGACTATGTTGGCACAAACCAGTAACCTGTATTTTCAGGCAGAGGATTTCTGTCTCCTTCTCCACTATCTGTGTTTGTGAGGTACTACGTTTCTGTAAATCTGGCAGGCTTTATTAAGTCCAAAATCATGACCAGGCCTTAAACAATGGCAGTCATCTGCAGTTGTATTTTCTTCCAGGATGACAGGATCTGATGGAAGAGATGAATCACATTTGGTCATTCTGTGAAGTGAGCAGCTCTGTGGCTGGGTCAGTGGAGTGTCTTTGGCCAAAGGAAACTTTGATTAGCATGTGTGTGGCATTGAAGTCACCCTATCCAAGAAGTGGTCACAGCCACAGACAGTAAATGCACACAGGCATTTGATGAATGAAGCTGTAAGCTCATGCTGTATCCAAAACAGATGCACTGATGGAGTACATACAGTAGCCAGCCCTTGTAAAAGCAAATTTTCTTTCAGTTCAGACCTCCCAGCAAAATAGTGTTGGGGTTTCACTGCCAGTTCCCCCTGCTGAGTTTTTCTCCTCTAATTGTGATAGTATTGAACAAGAGCACAGGGCATTTGAAAAGCAGACTTCATTTAAATAGTGGAAAGTAATCATGCAACTTTTTTTTTTTCTTTTCTGAAATTTTCCCTGTTAATACCCAAAAGATTGTGGTGAATAGCACTGTCACAATTTCGCATCCAAACCAACTGAGGGATTTCTGCATCAGAGTCCAGCCTGGGGTGCAGCAGTCTGGGAGGGGTGTGTGGTCCTGGGCTGGGTGCAGGCATGGTGGAGGGAC
>NW_005054317.1:4665459-4667113 GCF_000277835.1 Geospiza fortis
GTGATTTTACATCCACCTCCCATCCCTTCTTCCTTCCTCATGACACTTCCCCAGTGTATCAGTCATTCTCAGGAAACACAAATCAAGCTGTATGTTCTGCATAGCAAAGATCATCCCTTTTTGGGTTCCTAAAGCTGTGCTGTCGGCCTCAGCAGCTCCTCTTGGCTGCAGTGCCCCGTGCTGGCACTGGAACGGGATCCACGGGGACTGTGTGTGAGCCACAGGCAGATCAAGAGCAGACCTTTGCAGGCTTTGCTTTGCTGCAGTCTCTGTCAGCTTTACCCTCATCCTTCTGTGCCTTGCACACTCAGGCACAGATGTGATCTCTCCCAGACATATTTCCCTCTCAGCCGGCGGTGCAGGGCTGCCGTAGCCAGTTTGAGGATGTGGGAGTTGCAGCTCCTGGAGGGAGAGATGGTCTGGTACTGCTGTCTGCATGATGTTAAGCAAGATGCTGCCTGCGTGTGTGACACATACATTGTGTCTCAGAGCTGTGGAAACAGAAAAGGACAGGCCATGAAGTGCTGGAGGCTGGAACACCTCCTTAGCTGCTGTAGAAGGAGCCCAGTCCTTAGTGGCACACTGACTCTGCTCACCTTTTGAATAACAGCATAGTGCTTTCTGCAGTGGTGTTTTGGGGAAAATAAATGCCCTTATTTTAAGCAAAGTATTTACCAGTGGTGTTCTATTGTAGCAGAGGTAGTGTTCCATGCTTGGCAGGAATTAGGGTGCCATGGGAAACGATGGATTCACTCAGAGCATCCTTGGGTTATCACATCAGAGCAAACATCAGTGCTGCATGCAGAACCATGGCCTCTCTCAGTGTTCCCTGGCTGCAGGGAAGGCAGGTACAGCCAGCTCTGCCACCAGTGCTTTGTCAGCCCCTGCACGGGAGCTGCATCAGTGGAAGCGTGTTTTAAATCACTGCAAAGTCTGTGCAGGAAAGTCTGGGAGGAATCAAATCTGTTTGTGCTGTCACTCCCACTTCAGCTCAGCTTGTTCCGAGGGGATGGGACTGAAAGGCTGTTCTGGCAGCTGAAAGGGAGGGGAGGAAACAAATGTAAACAAAAATAGGCTGTGTTGTCAATCTGTGTTTGATGTCTTTGGTTATCCTGTTTTGAAGGTGAGTAAACACATCAAAGTTTTACTGTGGGAGGAATCCCAGAGGAGGCTCAGCAGCCCCGAATATCAAGATGTATTATGGATGCAAACCTTTCTCAATGCATTTCTGCAGGCAGAATGGAAAGGTGCCTTTCTTAGCACCTGAGTGGTATTTCCTAGCCCAGGATGTTTTTGCATGAGCAATGTATATGCATCTATATGTGTTCTTTGAGCTTTTAATTTCAAATCTTTTTTGTGAATCTGCAGCAGTCATCTCCAGCACACCTTTATAGCAGTGGAAAGACAGGGGCCCTCTATGTCAAGCATCACTTCATCTGCTTGCTGCCTCTAAACTGGGATGAGGCAAATTAAGGCCTAACTCTACTGATTTAATTAGATCTCTCCTTACTGCATTAGCAGGAGCCCAAAGCAGGTGACTGAAGCACATTTACACAGTAGTACAGTCCCCTAAATTTGTGGGTTTTCAACTGAGGCTTGCAGTCCTACTGTAGGAAATCACAAACTGGTTTGTAGCTGTCCCAGACTGGCAGTT
>NW_005054317.1:4667123-4709469 GCF_000277835.1 Geospiza fortis
AGGTCTCCAGGTGTGTGACCCAGCCTGTGAGCTTTCTTGGAGTGCCTAAAAAAAGCCAGAATTCTTCTGTGCCTTTGGGCTTTTTCAAATCCCAACAACACAATGAAAAACCTATTATCCATTGCCATTACCCACAAGAGCTGCAGAGAATACATATTTTTCTCAAAGGCTCTGGGATGCTCTGCTTCAGTTTATTATGGATTTGTGACCCAGCTGGTGCGGGTGTGAGCGCCTGCCTCTGCCACATGTCACAGACACATCTGTTCTGCCACATCCCTGCCAGTTCAGTGCCTCACCTGCACTGCTCCCTACAAGGAGCTGTCAGCTCTTCCAGCCTCTTCCAGCCATTGTCTAGTTTATGGTGTTCATAGAAGTTCTCAAGCACTCTTTTAATTTTAAAAAATGGGTATTTTCATCCCAGTAGGATTAATGCCATCCCTGCATGAGGTTTTGCTATTGACCTGAGTGAGTCCGTCATGTGCTCAGTTTTAATGAACTACTGCCTCTGTGTATGGGCAAGGGAAGTTCAGGTAGATCACTGACAATTGTGGTCATCAACCTCTAGTTCATGTTTTTAAATGGCTGGTATAGATAAAGCATTAGAGAATATAGTAAAAAGCTATCCTGTGTGCTTCTTCATATGTAGTTAACTGTTAAAGATACTTTAAACCTGTTTATTTTCCTCCTTGCTTGTGTCTCTAGGAATATGTAGAAAAGAAACACAGCTTAGCATTACATTAGAGGAAAAGGTGCACTACTCCATCAGCTGCATGAAGGTAGGTTAGCTCAGTGCCTGGTGTGCTTCTGCTTTAACTCTGTTTTTCCCAGTGCTCAAGCATGGGCATACATGATTTATGGCCCAAGATTTAAAGGTCTCTTCTGGGAGGGGAGGAGCGTGCTAAAGTAATAAAACCATCGTTTTTTAGACAGGATTTCTGGGACAAATAAATTGAGACTGTATGTAGCATTTCAGTCTCCAGCAATGCACTCCAGAGATCTGAACTCTCCATCCTCAAAGCAGGATCCAGATCCAGCAGGGACCATGACTGGGCACTGCAGTAAGCTGAGAAACCAAGGCTGGATTAAAAGCATCACACCACACAAGGTGAAGCAGTCACCAAGCCCAGGCAGTGTCTGTCAGACTGTCTGTGCTGCCCTCTTGATGAACTCCCCTTCACCAGCCAGCTCACTTTGGAGACCAAGTACACCAGGACGGACACAGACATGTCAGAAGAGGAGAGATGAAGGTTGTAAATGAAGAGAAATGCACGAAGCACAACTCTCTCCACCAGCACTGCACAAGGGAGGGAGGCAGCCAGACTGGCCAGTCGTGGCATCCTCACCAGATCCCATTCTGACAGTAGATAACAGCAAGGGAGGCTAAGCTGCCCTTCCAACTGTTGTCCCAAACATGGTCACTTATATTAAATACCTTTCAGCTGGACTCTGTGCCCTTGCACATAGCCAGCTGGCTGTGCAGGAGGGTAGGTGATGCTGCTGCTGGTTTTGGTGACCCTGCAGGGATGGAAGCAGCTGCCTGCCATGTCCTACCTTCCCAAGGACCTGTTCCTGTCTTGGGAGGGCAGGCACTGCTGCTGAGTTGGTTAATTTGGGAAAACTATACTGAGCAGGTGGCTCAGTAAACTCCTGCAAATCTGGCCAACATATAGGAATATTATTCTGCATGACTTTTTTACTGAAGTGGTGAATTTATGGGAGCAAGGAAGAAGGGTAGCAGCTCTGGCAGAGAGGATCTGTCCCAGGAAACTGCTGTGGTCAGTGAACATCATGCACACCTGGAGTGAGCCCACTGAGGGGACAGCATAGCTCTCCTTTAGTACACATTTTTACTTTCATTTTCTGATTTTTTAATGTTTATTCTGTGCATTTTCTGATTTTTTTATGTTTATTCTGTGCAGGGATAAAAGATACCCTCTGGTAATTTTGAGGCCCATGAGAAGTGGTCATAGATGATGTTTAAATGTCCCCCCTGTGGAAAGCACATGGCTCTGCAGCTGCTCCCCTGTTAGCCTGGTTAGCAGGGCTGATTCATGGCCCAGCAATCAGCCCAGTTGCACTTGTTCATTATTTATGTAAATCACAGGCATCAGGGTTCTGGCTACATCAAGTTACAAGAGCATTAATGGAAGAAGGGTAACTGTTTTAAATTAGGCAGGGGCTAAGCAGACTTGCTGGAGAGCACAGTATATCAATGAAAGAATTTAATAAATTTTCCTGGGTGTTAAATGTGTATGTTCACTTACAGGAAGGTCACAGGTGCTAAAATTTCCTTTAGACAAACTTGCATACTTGAGTTGAACAGAAATTACTAAATCAGTGTCTCTCAAGGATAGCTGAGAAAATTGTAGGTCACATATGCAGGATATTGTGAAGAAAAGCAGCTGAAGTCAGAGACCCTCCTGCCTGCTTTCATGTGACACATGAGTGCAGTCAGGACAGGGATCTTTACAGGATTTTGCTCAAGCCTTTTTCATGTCCCAAATATTATTTCAATCATGAATTTTAACTTAGCAATGCCACAGTGTTTTAAAGTTTTTGTCTTTTTAGCTGTGTGGTAATTAACTTTATAATTGCTATATCTGCATTTTAGAAGCCCTCAGCCCTACAGCCAAAGATCAGTAAAGCACTGCACTTCCACGGGGTGATGACAGTTGTTTCTGCAGTGACCTTATGGTAGGAAAGTGTAAGAGCTTGGTACAGCATCACTGGGAGGAGAGTGGTCTTACAGATTATGACCATAAATTGGGAAGGGCTGAATAGCATCACCCTGAAGGTTTTTCAGATCAGCAATCCAAGACAGCTGAGAGCAGCTAGGTCTGAGCAGCCTGGCACCTGCATTGGCAATGGCATCACTGCCCCTCATGTGTGAGTGAGGGCAGTGTCTGTGGCAGCTCCCAAATGCTCCTGAAATCACACAGGTGAGCCCATCCTTCAAGTGCTCCATGAGGCTGTGGAGGTAATGGGAGACAAGAGCTGACCTTTGTTACTTGTTGACCACTCACACCCTCTGGATATGTGTCATTTTTTGTTCCATTCAGGATAAAATCCTAGCACTTCAGGCTGTTTGGTCAGTAACTGTGATGGCACCTCTAGGTGAATCTGTTGACACAAAGTCTACAATGATCTCCTTATTATGCTTGTAAAAGGTAAAACAAGGGCCAGCATCTGTCAAGTTAGCACCTGGGGCACATCTCAACCTTTGGCACTTTGCAGCCAGAAGAGTTTAGCTGCTTATCCTAAGTTTGAATCCTAAATAAGAAACCCTGGAGACAAAAGTAGATCCTGGTGAGACCACTGGAACAGCACAGATGCCATAAATAGGGTCATGATTCTAGTAAATTCTCTGTGCACAACAGAGAATTTCTTCATCAGTTCCAGACTTTGGGATGCACTGGCCAATAAGAATTGCTGAGCTGAGGTATACAGGCAGGATTCAGATAGTTAATACTGTCCTGACTGAGGAAGTACTGCCAGGATTGTTCTGCTTGAGTACCTTTTTTTGGTGTTTGTACATCCATATGTATCCATCCGTATGTGTGTGTCCTTTTGGCCAGAATGACATTTGTCTGTCTGCATTTGCAGATGTTTTATTGCTTTGAGGTGTCAGCATGGGTTCTGTGATAGGGGGACAAAATAGCATGGTACTTCATGGCATTTGTCCACAATGGATCCCAACGCGCTTTCCCAACAAATGAACTCCTGCAGTGATAACCTGCTTAATGATTAAATATGGAAATGAAACCATTCCACTGTTAGTCCCTCAGAAGATGCTAATACCTAGCTACTGTCCAGAGATAATTTTCTGAACAATAATTTAATACACAGCCCGGATAAACTGGGTACTCAGATTGAATACAAATGATGTTTCAGTGGCTTGAATTATGGCCTTATGCTGAGCATCACTATGGCAACTAATGACATCACCACAGGCTCCAACCAGCACAAAACTCAACTTTTGATGGTCTCCATTTGTTGGCGCAGATCTTTTCAGGGCTTTTGGGGGTATGAATATGTAAGCACCAGTGTTGTCAAGGGTTTGCTATGTATGTTTGCTGTCATTTGAAACATTTATTCTCTTTGTGGTTAATGTTGTTCCCATGAAGGAAACCTAATGAAAATTACTGTTTGTATTTGGTTAGTAACATTTGTTGATAACATATGGTCTGGGAATGCTTCAGCAAATAAGAGCTTTTTAATAGTAAACAGAGATACGAGTTCTATAAAGCAGATGCTGTCAAAATACACAGTGTAAGGTTGGATATTTCCTTACTTTTGCCTCTTACCCAAAGCAAGATAATCTTCCTACTTTCCCTCCTGGTGACAACGCAGTTTCTTGAGAGAAAACATAACCTGTGACCTGAATCTGTGATTAGAAAATTAAGTTGTTTCTTGCTTCTTACCCTTGAAATATTTTTTAGGTAGCTGATGGCTCACACATGAAAAAGATATTATGTAAAGGACCTGACTGAACCTATAGTGCTGTAGATAATTTAAGCCAAACCTCTGCTGTCTGGCACTGGTGGAGGTTTGATGCATCATCATAAAAGATGAAACATGTGAGACAGTGACATGAGGAGAGGAAGCTTAAGAGCAAAGGTGATGAAGAACCCAAGTTTGTTAATCAGCTCTGCGCTGAACATGCTCATCTGCTGAGCTCAGTTGGACAAGATTTGCTCAGTGGGGAGCAAGGCATAAACCCATACTCCTAGAGCACAAGGAGAAGTGAATTATTTTTACTGATTATTTTCCAAATGCTAAACCTGCTGCTTGGTGTTCATCTTTGAGGAACATCGAGTCACTGGACCATGTCTTCTGAGCGTTTTCAAGGGAACTGCCTTTCTTTAACTGAGGATCCAGTCTGAGGACAGCCTAAAGTGAGAAAGTGTCATTAACAGAGTGAGGGGAAGTAGAAGTGGTTAGTGAGTTATGGTGTAATCTCTTGTCTAACTTGCAGCATTCTGGGTTGCAGTGTGGGTTCCACCACATCACTCAGAGGTGTTGCTCATGGCACGCTCTTGGCAGGGTCCCACGTGGAATGAGTTCATATTTTCTCTGCATTTGGGTGACTTGTGATTGCAGAAACTTGTAGATGTCCTCTAGAGACATGTATTTCTAGAGGCTGTGGATAATTCAGCCTCCATAGCACTCCTTTCCAAGCCAGGGAATGACTCAGAGAGTACAAATAGTAGACAGTGGTTCATGGTGTAGTTGCAGAGGTGGCATCTTCCTGGCCACTGCAATCCCACCCACAAGGAGCTGGTGTCCTGCTCTGTAGTCCTATCAAACTAGGATTACTGCAGACATAATGGCTTGGACTTAAACTTGGGTTGGGCTGAGACTTGGAAAGTGACCCAGGTTCAGTTGCAGTTTCTTCAGAAAAAGCAGACCTCACTCTCAGCCTGGAAAAGAGAGGTTAATTAGCCAAGAAAGGAGCACAGGCATGAGTGATTACAGACATCCTGGGTGCAGATGTCTTCAATCCTCTACTTCTCTTGTGACTAAGCAGACTGGCACTGCAGAAGACATTGTTCTTTCTAACTAAGAAAATTCTCTCGAACTTGGTTTCGTGCTGCTCCCAGATGCTCTCTCTATTTCCCCAAAGGATCATCATGGGTTTTCCAAACATCTGTCCCACATTTCCCAAAGAAGATAATTAATGCCCTTGTCACTCACACAACCCAACCACTTCAGCTTGTGTCAGACACTTTTTAGGTTAACTCTTTCATGACTGAGCAGTGTTGCTGCTGACCTGCCAGCTGAGCTGAACACCTCTCTGTCCTTCTTTTCACAGCTGGGGCACCCAAGGAGACTTCACAACAACCCATGCACTTCCTGCAGTGAAGGTGAAGCTGTTCACAGAGAGTACAGGAGTGCTGGCTCTGGAGGACAAAGAGCTTGGGAGGGTAAGGAGATTTTGAGTTTAATAATGTTTCCTTCTGGCCCTGCTTTTCTAGAGAAATCTCTCCTGTACAGAAATATCTTTGGAGCACAACATGCTCTGCTTTTTTGCCAAGCTTCAGGAGGGAGAAAGAAAGCAAGCTCTGCACTGCTGGAAAGGAGTGCATCTCGCATGCTGTCTTTGTTGTGAGTTTTTAATGGCAGCATTTCAGCTGGCTGTGCCTGCTCTGAGCAAAGGCAGAGGATCTTGTGTGCAATATTGGCAGTCCGGAAAGCCTTAAAGGTTGCTTGCGGAAATGGACATTCCTGAGGCAGAAAAGGGGATTATGCTGAAGCAAAAAGAGGGGATTTAAGTTTGGCAAGGGACTGTTAAGTTTCTCTCATATCTGCTGAGCAGCCGGTGCACAGTTTGAGCTTTTGAAAGCACTGACTGCAGTACTCCCTGCAAAAGGCTTGGAGCCCTGGCTTCCCTGGGGGTGGATGGTGGCTGAGCTGGTGGCTTCAGTGGGGCTGGACTGGGAGTGAAACATGAGGATTCATTGCTCCCATCAATGGTGTTAACAGCAAAGAGCTCGGATTCCTGGGGTATTTGCCACAGAGAAAATTTTCCCATCTCTGCCCCTCATCTGTGGTCCCTAAACCAGTGCCCTGGCACTTGTGGCCCTTGATCACTGCAGCCCACAGCTCCAGAATATCTGTGGATGGCACTTTCCTATGGTTTTGGGACACGTCACTTGTCTCCATGGATCTTGTGCAGCTGTTTAATTTGTGTTGGCCCCAGGCAGAAGTGGCAGCAAACTCCTTGCCATGCCTTCCTCAGCTTCTCAGGCTGAGATCAGTGTGATGATGACTCCATGAAAATCAGTTTGGAGTAAGAGGACTTTGGCACCTCTTGTCATGGCTCAGCATGACCCAGGTGATCTCCAGGGGCAGCCTGGGCTCTGTCTGCCCAGCCCTGCAGTGCTCCTTGCTCTCCATCCTGTCTGTATGGCTATGGCCAAGAAATCCATGGTCAGGGAAGCCACTGATCCTCTTGCAAGCCAAGGAATTATATATCCACTTATGGTCTAACCTGTTGGGGTGTTTCTTGCTAACTCCACGGCTGTTTGTGCCTTGACAAGGAAGAGTCTCTGTCCATTCACCATTTTTCCTAATTAACATGGTTTTGTGTTAATCCTGTTCATAAAAGTGCAGAACATTCTCCCAGGACCTAGTGAGCTGTTGATTTAAATTTATAGCTTTATCGTGGAGAATGCTGTGTGCAATTTTGTCTCATGTAATTCATGTTCATTTTAATTATTTGTGTTTTCTTGTTCATGAAGTATCCTTTGTTCTTGCACTTGAGAGAGAGAAAAGCAAAGCTACCCCCTCTTTTCCCCTCTCAGTCTTCTCTTCAAAGGGAGTCACAGCCCCTTCAGACTTTCTCATCCACACCTTGATCCTTCCTTTCTCCCTGTCCTCTTTTTTTGACAAAGAGGATGACCCCTCTAGGCTGCAGTACTACAGCTGAAAACCTACAATTGTTTTGCTGCACAGCATCATAATATTTTCAGGATTATTTTCAAAACCTCCTACTTCAAACAGCCTGGCACCCTGCCTTTATCCACTGTGGCATGCTGAGCAGAGCTTTTCACCCAGCCAGCCGCGCTGCCATTCAGGGATTTTCCCCTGAGTGGTTACACTCAGTGCAGCCCCTCTTGCTTTGTGAGTCTTGTTTCCACTGGCAGCCATGAGCAGTGCTGACTTTGCTGGTCTTGGGAAGCAATTAGCTGTGCATGTTGTTCTGAGAAAGATGTCAGCACCCAAAGCAACCCCTCTTGCCCTGAAAGGCTGATGAGCCAGCCCTACCAATGTGCTTTAATTCCCAGTCCAGCAGGAAACCATCCCTCAGCCCTGAGTTTTTGCAGGCTGAAGTACACAGGCCAGCAGTGGCAAGTGTGGGGAGCTGGCAGTGATTCCCCCTGGCCCATGGCCACCAGTGCTTTCAGTCGGCCAGACTTCAAAGGGACACTCGGTGTACCCGGAGCGGCCGAAGGATGACGCGTGTCTGCTCAGGCTGCATCAAGATTTCTTGTTTAAATTATAATGAAACTGGGAGTGTGTTAAGCCCCTGGTTTAGCTGTTGGAGTGGGCAGGAACCTGCCTGCATGGAGAGAGGAGGAAAGCAGGTTTTATACACAAAACACCCCTGCTCAGCCGCCCTTTGAGCAGTGGCTTTGTGCTCTGCCAGGCGGGTACAAAGCCCACTTTCTATTGCGAGTGTTGAGCTGGCAAGCGACCGCCACTCCTCAGCTCACCACTTTTATCCAGGGGAGAACTGGAAAATGCTCCCAAGCCCTGCACTGCTGAATGGGCAGCTGAAGGCATGGGAATACATCCTGACCCTATTGAAGCCAGTGGCAGGGCTCCCATGGATTTCAGCCATGCCAGTGCTTCATCTACCGAGGGCAAGGAGGGGAAGAGCTGTGAATTGCAACACCACTGAGAAAAGTTTGTGTCTTTTGTTGAAAAAAAGAGTTAGCAATCAAAGCAGAGAGCATCCCAAGCACACAGAATGGCTGCTGCCTCACTAAGAGACGCAGCTTAGCACAGGTGGATGTTCTTGCATGACCTGCCTGGCACTGGGGTTCCTTGGATGCTGCTCAGAGCTTGGGTCTGTCATGGTTCTAACATTCCCTGCCTCATGTGGAGAACTCATTTCTCATTTTCAGGATTTGCTTAAATGTGTTTTCTTCCAAGAGTGATGCAGTACAGACTGGTGTTGCTCAGTTATCTGTGTGACTAATAACAGCTTCAGATTCCTGACAGAGAAAGCAATTCAATAAAAGAAGAGATAAATAACATTAATGGATAAGGGTAAAGTTGAGAATCTACTGATGTTTACCTCAGGCTTTAGAGGAGGCAATAAAATAAATTTTGCAGTAATTCATCAGAGGATAATAGCATCAATGATATTTTGGTGGAAAACAGCCCCTAGATTGCTGAATCAGCAGCAAAGTTGAAGAGCAGAGGAATTCAAGATTATAGTCTGGGCTGGAGTTCGGCAGGAGCATAGACTAAGCATGAGCAAGAAATGAGTGATGGCAGCACACCAGTTAAGGAGGATGAATGCTGCTGTTTGTAAGAATTGTGAAACAATTTGCTTGCATAAAGATTAATGAATTTAAAGAAGATTCATCTCACTACAGCACAGTGGAAACTTGAATTAATTTGTACCAGGCAAAGTCACCTCTGAGAGTGAAAGCATCAGAAGGGGAGCAGGTGTAGGAGGAGGGGGATTAGGCCACCTCAGAGGAAACATGGAAATACCAGGAGAAGATGGTGGATGTGATGTTGTCCTAGGGGAATACTCTGTATCTTATTCTCCAGGGAGCTGCTCTGCTTTGTAGAGGTAATGAATGAATGGGAAAGCACAGCTATGATCAGGAAAGACTATTCACCTCTTGGAGCTTTCAGTTTCTTTGAGCCATCGGTGTTCATCTGCAGTCACTGGTGTTGCACAGATGTGCTGCAGCTAGAGACCCTCCCAGCATTACCTGCTGCATGAAATAGAAGCAGGGTCCTGCAGCCACTCATGTCATGACATGGGATGCAGATTTTATCTGCTATCATAGCTCAGTCAGATGTACCATCCTGAAATGACAGGAACTGATCATGCAGCTCTGTCTGCACAGCCCCGTGAGCTGACTGAGGACCCAAAGAATATATGACCTAATCTCAAAATAACAAGCTGTACTTTAAAAAAGCAATAAAAAGCCATCCTCATTGATGTGAATAGGCATATCCAGATTGACTTCTAGGACAAAACTAGGTCATCTGATGTATTTTTGTTTCACATTATTAATGTTCTGCATTAAACCCCATTTTATGAATAATTTTTCCCTTTAACATTGTTTGTTTTAATTCTTACAGGTTGTTCTCCACCCTACTCCTAATAGCCCAAAGCAGTCAGAGTGGCACAAAATGACTGTTTCCAAGAACTGCCCTGATCAAGACCTGAAGATCAAGCTTGCTGTGCGAATGGATAAGCCTCAAAACATGAAGCACTCTGGGTAAACATTTGTCTCAATCCAAAGTCATTTTGTTTTGAATGTGCATTAGGAAATTTTGCTTTTTAAGGTTCTCAAAGAGAAACTCTTTTTCTCAAGTTCACAGGAGGTGAAGCAGAAAGATACATATAAAAATGGCATTATTTCAGTCCTTTGTAGTGCACTTTCCATATTCTGAGCATAGTCTTTTTAAATGCATATGAGCCAAACAGTTTAAATTTTAAACAGTTTTCCTCATTGGAAATTATGTTTTTTCCTATGAGAAATGATAGATGAACTGTCCAGCTCTCTTACTGAGAATAATATAATTTTTTAAGTTATTCTGTGTCTCTCTGTATTGATTTCTCAAAACCAAAATCACAGTGCACTTTCCACTTGGAATGAACCCCAGTGTGACCAGCATTATTTATACTGAGATGCACACCACAATTAAATAAATTCCACAGTTGCCTTGAGTAGGACTAATAATTGGGAAGGTTAAAAGGGACACCTTTCCCCTCCAGGAGGGAGTGTCAGAAGATCTGGGGCCAGAGGGATCCCTGACCACTTCTACCTTCATATAATTACAAATTAGATCATCCTTGGGAAGATCTAGCTAAGGCCATTGCCAAGGCTCTGATTGCTTTTCAGAGCTGAGGATGTGACAAAAAATTGAAACTGTCCAGGAAGCTTGATGTTGGAAATAACTCTCCAGTCTGGTTTTGGTGCTATAGAAGTGACTTTGTTTCACTTTTATTTTCATGGCATTTTGTTAAATTTCATCCATTATTAGGTGATTTACATCACTTATCTTTTCTAATTCCTCCTCCTCCTGTTTTCTGTGCTTATGAGATCAGAGCCAGTTGTCTTGTGTGAAGTTTATTTTTTTCACCATGATCACAGGCACCAAAGCCAGAGAGGACAGATCCCCTGTCTTGTTTGTTTTCCTGATCTCAGCTGATAGTAGGGCTGTTTTCTGGGTTTCTTCTACTAACATTTGATCTACATGTAGAACTCTGAGGTTTGTACCTCTTGCTACCAGAACTGAGATTATCTTTCTGTTGATGTTAGCAGCAATAGCCAAAAGGACATTTATTACCTTCTTCTTGGGCTAGCCAAAGACTCAAAACCCACATCAGCATGACTTGGAGTTGTGTGATTTAAACATTCACCAAGCGTATGCTAGATCCCTTCTGGCATAAGGAACTCCTTGCATAACCAAAAATGAAGTCTTTTTTGTATTTATTGAGCCAGAACTAAAGTAATTATAATGATACATAAAACAACTTAATGCTGAATAATATCCTTATGTTTATTATTAGCCTGGTGCTGCCACTAGTTTTGCCAGTGTTTGTGTTATAGTGTCACAGTGGCCAATTCATCACAGAGATTAAATGCTTATTTTGACATTAATTTTTAAAGTTAATTCTTCCTTTGTAGAAAACAGTAAATTCACTCCTCCTCAGAGATTATTCAGTTTGCCTGAATTATCTGTAGCCAAGCCATTTCTTGGATTTCATCTTAGAGCTGCTCAGTGAAGTGTCCTGGTTTAGTCAGTCCAGTGGATATTGAGATTCTGTGTGCTGGGTTTGATGTAGGAAGTGTCCCTCTGTTTGACAGCTCCCCTCAGCAAAATGGTTTTATGAAGGCTAAAGCAGATTTGGGGTTTCTCTCCCTTAATTCTTCTGTTGCCAATGCATTCTTCACCCATCCAACCATGTTGTAGCTATTCACTGGCACTAAAGAGGTTCAAATCCTGAGCAAGTTGTGAAAGACAAAAGGAAAAAGAGAATTAATACTGTGTAACATTAAGGCTCTGTAAGATTTTTTGTCACTTTCTTTGCAGGTAATCTGTTCAGGCTAGAAATAAACCCATTCAGGAACGCTGCTGAGCTTGAGAGTCTTGTAATTGCTCCTTCTTGTGCATTAACTTCAGTTTCTAAGTGTAAACATTCTAAGTGTAAACAAAATATACTGAAAAGCAAGAGAACAGATTAACACTCGTGTACTGAATTCACCTGTTCTTTTCTCCTAGGTATTTATGGGCCATTGGTAAAAATGTTTGGAAGAGATGGAAGAAACGATTCTTTGTCCTGGTCCAGGTAACAGATGTAACTAGAAGTGATCTTAAATCACAACATGAAGTACTTGAGTCTGTCCTCTGGCCATTTTCAGTGCCATGTGATTGATGCTGAGCTGTGGTTCTGTGCAGGGTGTCTGTTAATCATGGATTCTTTTCTAAATGTATGGGTGTTCTCAAGGATATCCCTGTTGCAGACTTCTAGCCTTGAGTTTTCAGATGCGCTTGAATGCTTGATAAAATGGAGAATCAATTTTAATGAGGAATTAATGGGGCGGGGAGGAAGCTCAGTCTGTCTTGGTTGGAGGTTCTTGGGCTCTCTTTTGAACCTCCAGGTTAAATTTGGAGTCCATTTTGAATGTACAGAAGTTTTATCACTGGCTATGTCAGAATCAGCATCAAATCATTCTTGACATCTATCTTGCCTTCACATTTATTACTGCTTCTCATTGTCTACAGCTCTCACTGATCATTTTGCAGTCATCATTTTGCAGTGTCTTCCTTTTTCCCTTTTTTCTTGTTTTCACTTTTTGTCCTCCCACTTTCGTTAGACCTGTACATTTGACCACTGTTAAGAATTTCAAGGAAACAGGCAGATGTCCTCTGTAACCTAGAAAGGTTCTGCTCAGTGCTTTGTTAGATCTTCCCTCACCTTCCAAGGGCAGGTGAAACCACTGCATTGGCCACAGAGGTGTGTGTCCCCCGTGTGAGTGATCCATCTTCACACCAACCTGAGGCAATCACAGAGTCCTCTTGGGTCCATCTCTCTCTCCCTTCTCTCTGGATTCCCTTGGTGTGTTGTCTCCAAGTGGGAGGAATAAAACCTTTGTTCAGGGTTTTCTATGAAAGCAACACAGAGATGCTCTGATGGAATAACATGGGATCCAACTGAGATCTTGTGACACCAGAGATCCAAACTGATCAGGTCAGAAGGTAAAACCCTGCTGCTGATGAAGCAGATGGCAGGTCTGCTGTAGAGGGGCAAAGTATAAGAACAGACTTGGTGTAAACCAGGTGCACCAGACTCTACATTTGGAGCATGCTTGTTTGTGTGCTGTTCTGTGCTGGTAAGGAGTCCAAGCAGTCCCTCTTCCATCTTAGACACCTGATTTCCCTGGTCCTAAATCACCTGGTGTAAGCTGGTTCCTTTGTTTTGTGTTAATTATTGCTCCAAGTTCAGCTGTCTCAGTAGGAAGCTTAATTGTATTCAATCCCCTTTTAGCCATCATGGCTGGCTTCCATAGCATGAAACTATGGGGCACATAGGGAAATCCATCCTTGGGGAGTAGAGGAGATTTAGGATGTGTGGGACCCATGTAAGTAGCAGGCTATTTGGAGAGACTCATTGAGTACCTAGTCCCATAACCAAGTATGATCAGCAGAAAGAGTTTAAGTGTTCATTTGGTACTCCACATGGGGTCAAAATGGCCACAGAGAGGGAGGAGGTAGTGTGGAGCAGCCACAGGGCATGCCTCTATCTGCTTTTCCTTTTTGGGAACATTTTATACTGACCCTGTTCTTTGGCAGAGATTGAAGGATTGCTTTTTTCTGTATGTTTCCTTTATTATGTTCTGAAATAAAGTTAGAAGTGCTATGGCAGTCCATGTCACCTGTAGTGCAACTGGTATTGCTTTTCCCTGAGAGACAATTCAGTCCTATTAGACCAAGTTCTCGGTTGTTTTTTTCTCTGCGAAGAGGGATGCTCCAAAGCAGAGAGTCATTTTTCCCAACCTCATTTCTCCCATAAATAATTCTATTGATACTCTTCTGTGCAAGGGTTTGGACTTGTCTCTCAGAGCCTTCTGGCCATTCAGTGTGGTTGCAGTTGCTTCTCTGGTTTTTAGCTGCTATATATTCTTCAGCTTGCTGTGGAATTGAAGCTCTCAGAGTTATTCCATGTTTTCTCATGTTACTAGGTCTGTATTCGTCAGTTGGCATATCAGAGCAGGATTTGGCCAGAAAAGCAATTCATTTGAATAAGATGAGCAGACTTTTGCCCCCAGAGAGTCTCTGTAGCCCACCTCAGAAATTCCAGCTGCCACTGCAGCTTCTCTGTTATGTTACCGTTTGCTCAACATTTGGTGCAATGTAAAGTGTTCTGCCGTACATCAAATATAAACAAGAAACACTCTCTATGCAGTCCCTCAGATGTAGTTTGAGCATATTGAACATGTCAGCAGGCAATAAAGATGGAATAAAAATACTTTGCTGTCCGTATGTTTGTCATTTGCTTTTCATGCAATGCAAAGGATGGGTGCTGATACGAACAGGGATTGGCAGTAAAGGTGTTGATGTCCAGGATGCTCTGAACTCTGCTAAACCACAGGCAGAAAATAACCCCTTCAGGAAGGTGAGCTGGCTCTTGTTACAGAGAGTGGACAAGGAGCAGCCCCTCTTTCAGGAGCTTCATCCACACCAGCCTCCTGCCTGCACCAGAGTTGAGAGATAGAGCCCAAAGCATAAAGCCCATTTGACATATAGTGGTCTGGTCAGTCCCTGACCCTGCCAGGAGGGCAAGGCTGTTTGGAGGAGTAACTAAACATTTCCTTTCTGATCCCTTGTCTCTGTCCCTTACCTTTAGCATCTTCTATTGCCAGAGCATCTCCTGTTGCTTGCAGAATAACCTGCCCCTCATGGTCTTGTGCTCTGTCCCTCTTTCCCCATTTCAGATGGACACAGCCTTGATTCTTTCAGTGCCATTGAGTGGTACCTCTCTGTCTTCTGGTACCTGTGGTTAAGAAATTCGTGGTAATAAATACTCAAAGTCTTCATAACTATTTAAACAAGGCACAAAAGTGCCAAACTGCATGGGTGGCACCAAGGAGGAAGGTGTTGATGGCAGTTTGTCTCTTTTGTGTCAGTGAAGCCTTGCCGCCAAAAACGGAGGCTTTGCGCGCGTATGGAGAAAAAGCAGCTCTGCTGGGAGCGCTTCCACTGCTACTTGGCTTGTGTTAAGCCCTAGAGAGAAGGGGAAAGGAGCAATAACTTCCTTGTAATTTGGGTGGAATAATCCCTCGCACCTTCTGTGTCTGTGTAACTGCAAGGGTTATACAGGAGTGAAGTGATTTGTTTGGGTGTAGTGGCTGCGAGCAGTTCCTTTGTGTCATTTCTAGACCTGAGCCTCAACTCTCCAGCACCTGCCTTGCTGGGTGGACTTGGCTGAGCCTCTTGGGGAAGGGTTATGGCATGGCATGGCTGGCAGAGCAAGAGTGTGTGCTCCTCCAGCACCGATCCATGCATTAAGAGGGGTTAGTTTTCCCTTCCGAATGAATCGCAGTCCTCTCTGTACACTGCCCACCCTTCTCATAGACACCCTTTGAGATGAGCAGCAGAAGAGCAGAATACTGATTAGATGTAAATTACATGGCAGAGACTCGTTACTTGCCTAATTTTAAATCCTGAGATATGCAGTGTGAAAATGATGGCAGAATATGGCCCTGAGCTTGGATGGAAATGGTCCGCAGCATCACAAGCGAGGAAAATGCTTCGTAAAGGCAGCAGTAATGCCAGTGGCAGTGGTAAGCAAAAGCAATTAAGCTATTTAGGGCAAAGTTCTCTGTGACTGGTTAGGAAAGAAAATGTACATCCATTTCAGATGTTGTTAAGTGTTTCTTAAGTTCCTGTATCAGCTGCTTGAGCGCAGCACACAAATTTCAGCCAGTTTGCCAATTAGACCCTCATGCAAAAGCTGGGATTTTTGATAGCTGGCAGAGCTTGTATTAATTCTTTGCAAGGTCTGATGTGCTGTACTGGCAATAACACCATGGTTGGTTATGGTGGGTTTGCTGGCTTTGCAATAGGAAATTTCTTACAATGATTTTTAAGGGCAAGTGAATTAATTACACTGAGATTTCAGACTGAATCTGTTCATCTCTTATCATAACCCCATTTCAGTGCTCTGGCAGCATATGGGAAGTAACACTCCATGGTACCTGGATGACATGTCTGCTGAGTAGCTTGAAGCAGTTTTCAGCTGATTGTGTCTGATGGTGTTTGCAGAATGTTGTTGGAACCAGATCAACTCTCTGCAGATTAAAACCAGTTGCAGTGTCTACGCCTGGATCTATTGTTCTAGTGACAGACTCCCTAAACTCAGTATAATTTAGACTAATAGTGACAGTCCTTGCTTTTAGCAAAACTCAGCTGACTTGGGATAAGATGAAATGAAGTAAGAGTTCAGTAACTCTGAATATCACCCCAAAATTGAAAATAATTCAGCAGAATTGCAGTGTGGTACACCAGCAGTCCTAGACCGTGGTCTTCAAGCTGAGATGAATGACCCATAGCTGGTCCCCATAATCATATTAAATAATGTTTTCTCTTAGACCCTTGCTGAGAATTAGGCATAGATGGTGATTCTTGTAAAATCTGGAGTGTAATGATACATACAAAATGTCTGGAAGCTGCTGGGTAAACTGATGCCACAGCTAGTTATGCCGGGCTGCAGTAGGTCCTGCACATCCTGTCCATACTCACACAGGATGAATTCCCACCACACAGCCCTGCCCAGGAGAGTACACACATCTCCTGCCTGAAGACAGAAGCTGGGACAACTGTTTTGTGCAGTTTTTTAGAGCTGAATGTATATGCTGAGATGGGAAAACTGCTGTTTTCACTTTTTTTTCTTAAAGCTAGATCATTTCCTCTGCTCATTTGTGTCAGGAAAGGGCTTGGGAGGCAACATACAGCTGCAACCAGAGGACAAGAGTCTCCCATCAAAGTGGAAAGCTGTATTACAGCTGGCAGTATCTTCGCACGGTTTCTCTCCCTTGGGACAAAATGCATGCTGTTAATTTAGAAAAGGTCCATTAAAGAATTTAACCCAAGTAGGGTGGTGTTGTGTCAACAGTAAAAAAGGGGGAGCAAATGACTGAGCTCAGAGTGTGAGGCATGACAATTAACAGGTTTGAGCAGGATCCTGGGGAAAGCAGTGCTCGCTAGAGCAGGAGTCTCTGGTGGAGAAACCAGGACAAAGTCAGAACTGGTTAATGCATATCTGCTGTATTTATTAATCAGTTGGATTATATAGCTGGTGACAGAATATGGTCAAGTGCCAAGAAAGTCAGATTTAATTTAGCAGCCTGGGAATAGTGAACTTTGGCATTTGTCTCCTGCTGTCTGCTTCCCCTTTCCTGAATTTCTTTGTCTGTTCCCCCACCTTTTTTTCCTCTTATGTTCTTTTGTCTCAAATTATTTCTCAAAGTGTTTTCCCCTTTTTGTAATGAACCAACCAGGGGTGCCTTGGATTAGTTCCCTTCTTTTACTTTCTCTCAGTTCAGCTTCCTTAGATGCTCCTTTCCTGGCTGTCATCGAGTCCCTGGATGAAATCCCAGCTGCTTTGTGAATTTGTCCCTCACTGGGCAGAGATTTCTCCTCTGTCTTCCTTCAGTTTCCTCTCTGTATCTGTGTTTTTTCCAATTACTCAAACCATTCATCTTGCCCATCCCATCTGCTCGCTCGCTCTCATACTCAGCTATGGTTCAGAGTGAACTCAGCAGGCTGTAAGATTAATTTCTGCTATTAACTGTTTCACTTGTCTGGCCACTTCTGAGCTTTACAGAAAGCAGGCTCTGTAAAGCACAATATTTTGGAGGACTGATGAAAGGCAAGTGCAATCTTCTCTTGACCCTACAGTACTGTTCTGCAGCAAAGCACAACTGTGACATACTGAGCTTTCTAGAATCTCATTTTCTTGGGCTTGGCTTTACCACTGCTTGTAAATAGAAGGAGCCACATTGCACTGGTAGCCATGGCACCAAATTCTCTCTGACCCCAAGCAGTAAATGCTCCAGGCAGCAGGATAGGGCACACAGGCTGGTCTGCCAGTCCTTCAAGTCAGTAGCTTGAGTTGTTTAGGTGCAGGCATTCTGCATGGCACAGTTGGCATTTCTTCCAGAGGCCATCATTAGCTTTGTCCTCTCTCCAGCCTGATCCTTGGCTTGCTCCTGCCAGCAAGCTCAATTCCTGAGCTTGGGCTTCTGAGCTGTGTGAGTAGAGAGGAAGTAGGACATGAACCTGGATGAGCCCTGGCTCACTGCCTGTTATAGACCCATCTGCAGCTTTCTCTTGAAGGTCTCTTCTAATAACAATGTTCCTTCAAGGAAATCCTGTGCATTCTAACAGGAGAGATCAGTTTGCTTTGCCTCTGTCCCAGGATGGCTCCACCAGAGCCTACTGTCTACACCTGTCATTTATAACCTTTAACATGAAAAATACGAGCTCTGAAATGCCTTTGTCCCTACGTTGCCACTGTGTTGCTATGGTTGTCTTATTGATAGGGCAGAAGAATATTTGCTGGGTCCAAAGAGGAGTGGAATTACTTGTATATGAAGTAGAGCCCAAAATTCAGACCTCATGTTCAGGGTCAGAGCTGAACTATTGAATGAATTGCCTGTTGCTATAGACCATACAGGAAAAGCAAAAAAAACATTAGTGGTATTAAGGTTCTTAATAAATGTCAGCATAGGTTAGCACTGACTCATTTCAGGAATTGCATTTATCATGCAGTCCCTGAAGTTCAGGCTGTCTAATGCAGAGAAATCGAATTCTCACTGCTCAGACGAGATCTCTAGGATTTTCCCATAAATAAAGCGCATTCCGGAGTTTCTCCAGGAGATGGCAGCAGCATACTGCAACTACGACTGAATGAACGCCACCGGAGTCTGAATGTTGTGCTGAGGGGCACTGGGTTATTTTTAGATTCCTTCGTGTTAATCTTTTTAATTTCTGTGTTGCCCATACGATGGTAGGCATGCAAAGTTCAGAACAGGGAATATGCACTGGTGTGCTCCTGCTATTGGTCTGCTACTTGTCAATCTTCCGTCAGTGCTGGTAGTTTTAAGGAGGATGCAAGATGCTTAAAGCATCGCTTTTAGTCTTACTCCCACAAATGTGTTAATGATAGAGTTTATTCTTAGGTGGCTTTTGGAGCTGTTCCTGGAGAAAGGCTCGGCGCAGGCAGGGCTGCTGGAGCAGGCTGGCAGCGAGCAGAAGCCCATAGAGGGCAGCAGTAAACCGAGTGGTGTCTGGGAGATGCTGTGCCAATAGACGGGTCCCTCGACTTCAATCAATTACATTTTATTAGTGAGAGATGCCACTAAAATAAGTGCTGCATGTATCTTTGTAGCTGAGAAATTTGGCTGGAGTTTGAAGGCAAAACCCCTCAGCCCATCCATGCTCCCATCTTTCAGGATCTCTCCCAACTTCCAAAAAATGACAAGCACGATTCATTGCCACCCACCAGAGTTTTAAAGTTTCTTCCAGAGGTCAAGAAAATGTCCAGACGAATAAAATTACGTCAGGCGTCCAGGATGTGACACAACCTTAACAAAGTCATTTGAAATCATTTGACAGTAAATTTCCCTGTGAGTTCCTCGCCTGGGGCACGGAGAATCCTCTCCTCCCCTGGCTGGATGAGCTCCTTGCCGACCGTGCAGATCGCAGCGCGCCGAGAACGCGCGGGGCCTGATGCGGCCTGATGGGCTCCTAAAGGCGATCCCGGAGCCCGGCAGAGCCCCGCAGCTGAGCCGGCTTCCGTCAAGAGCTTGACATTGAATGTATCGTGTCATGCAGATGGTACCTCAGAGGAGTGAGAGCTGCCATTTACAGCACTGATGACAACAACTGCCGAGATCAGTGGCATCTTAAGATTGCTTTAATATGACTGGCACCTAGCAATTTAGCTCACATTGTTTGTGACAGGGTGTCACTCTTGCACTTGTCTGGGGATGAATGATAGAGGGTTTTAAGCCGTGGAGCTTCCTCTTTTGGAGGAAATTAAACCGCTGTATGTACTGATGCAGAGAATTAGGTGCGTGCTGCAGGAGGGTGTGCTAAGAGAGGACTTTGCAAAAGCCTGGTAAGAAGTTGAGTCTGTCTCTAATGTGTAATGAACATCCAAATTACCCCACAATCCCCCATCCCTTCAAACACCCTGTAAGCGCTTTGGATTGCCTTGTGGTGGTCACCCGGTGCCATCTTAGGTTTGTGGTTTTCTTCAGGTTAGTCAATATACATTTGCTATGTGCAGCTACCGGGAGAAAAAAGCAGAACCTCAAGAGCTGCTGCAGCTCGACGGATACACTGTGGACTACACCGACCCGCAGCCAGGTACGGGCGGCGGCTCCCGCGCTCACCGCTCCAACGGGACTCCTCTCTCTTCCCCTCCCTGCCTGCAGCTGAACTCTGATCAGCACTATTCTAAATATGTTTGTGTTTATATTGATCATTAGCTGTGCATGACTTTACTATAAATAGATCTAAGGGACTGAGCTAGGAGTTGCACCAGAGGAGGGAAACACTCATCTCTTCTGGGGAGCCTAAGTGAATTAGACACTTAAGTCCCAATGAAATTTTATTGTGAGCTGAATGCTCAAATTGAGTAACAATTCTAACCTGTGCCTTCAGATTATATTCCCTAAATAAAAGGCTAGCAGCTATGCTTGTCTTTGTTGTGGGAGCATTTTTGCCTGCCCCATTCTCACTAGGAAGAATGTCAGTGCATGGAAGGGGCAGGGACAGAAAACCTCTGGTACCTGGAGCTACTTGTTGGTGGTTGAGACCCTTATTCAAGTGGACAAGCATCATTTTTCTTTTATTTCAGTGGGACAACTTGCTAAGCATGGTGATCCTCACCATGCCCTGGGTAATGGTGTCCCCAGAAGAGATGAGAAAAATACAGTAGGTTGTTGTCAAGCCCTTTATTGCCTTTATTCCCTTTATTCTCATATCAGGGAGATGGGAGGATGGGTGCCAAATCAGGGCAAAGATAGAAACAAGGATATCACCCAAGGACCTTTTTCTGCAGTGTGAGCACTGATGCTTTCAGACTAATGGGGAACCTCCCACTCAAACCCCATTTTTAATTGGGCTCCAGTGGTGCCCACATGGAACTTGCACAGATGGAGCTGTAGGTGAGAGAAGCAATTAATCCAAGTGTGTTGGGGCACGTTTTAGTAATTGGGTTACCTGGGGACCTGTGTTGCAGGTGAGTTTGGTGCAGGGGAGGGGACTGAGCTGGGAGCAGCATGGGACTGGGTGAAGAGACACCCGAGCAGTGGTGGGGTGGGAAACAGGGGGAGATCTCCTGACTGGCCTCAAAGTCTGTGAAACTGCATTGTCACTTCCTTTCCTGCCAGGTTTGGATGGTGGCAGAACATTTTTCAACGCTGTGAAGGAAGGAGACACGGTGATTTTTGCAAGTGACGATGAGCAGGACCGAATCCTGTGGGTCCAAGCCATGTACCGAGCCACTGGCCAGTCTCACAAACCTGTGCCACCTACCCAAGTGCAAAAGCTAAATGCTAAAGGAGGAAGTGTACCCCAGATAGATGCTCCAATCTCTCAATTTTGTAAGTAAATAAGTTCTCCTAGACAGCTAAAGTCTTTGATGGAAAGATTTTCTGCACTGATGTAAATCAATATTCACACACGTTTCTGATTTCAAAACAAAATGTTTTTTCATTATTATAAAACTTCTTTTTACATCAGTAGATCCAGAAGCAGTTAACCTGTGTGTTTGACAGAACCAAACTCAAGAAACAAAATTCCTTGGGGAACTTGTCAATGGGTATTTTAAAGTGCAATACTTGATGGAGGAGAGAGACTGGGATCTGAGAGCCTGAGACCCACCTTGCCTTCCACAGACATGTGTTTTACCCCCACACAATAAATTGCACACCCAGATCAGAGCAATTCATTAGCACCATTAGCTGTCTGTCAAATGCATCATGTGCTCAAAACTACAGGTGCAAATCTTGCAAGTATGAAATGCACACACAAAAAGAGGTCTCCTGTTGAATATTCAACTGTAGGAAAACATATGGTATTTTTAACAGGTTGCTTTGCAGGCCAGTTAGATGTGAATTTAAAGCAATCATCTTTTAAGCTGTAGCTATGCTGCATGTCCTATGCAGTTACACACACTTTGCTTCATCTGAAATTTAGAGCAATTTCTTTTCTCTTACAAATCTAATTTGATTATAAACCACATAAATGCCTCTTCGCTCATTTTTCTTGAAGGTCTCAATCATCTGCAGCCCCTTTATTATGTAATATACAGCATTTCTTGCTAGTTTCAGCAAAATTTAAGAATTATTATCATTAAATATAAGCAAAATAAGGAAAAGTCGTAAATATTAAATAATCCTTCTGATTAAAATAGATTTCAACTTTTTAAAATAGTCTCTGTAAAGCAGTTATGGAGTATATTGTAAGGAGCTCAGAAAATCTGAGCTTTCCTTATCAATAGCATTTAACCATCTTTTATATTTGTTTAACTTCTTCATGTCAGTATTTATAGAAAGTAACAATACAAGACATACAGCTGTATGACCAGTACTACAGCAGAAAACCTCTGCTTGCTGCTTTTTTTTTTTTGTGTGTGTCTTCCACATGCCTCTGTGTTTTGGCCTCCCTTCTGCTTTGCATTGCTGCTGCTGCAAGTGAAACAGTGTGATGCAGTGTGGTAACCTATGGTCAGTGTTTTCATTTCAATGATCCTCATCCTCTTCATTGCAGTCACTGACTTTGGGAGTGCAAGGTGTAAACAACTCGGGTTGGCAAGGAAGGACACTTCTCAGAAAGCCAAAATGGGAGGTGGGAATTGGCCTCTTGCAAGTGGGACATTTTCTGGCTGAGATAAGCCTCTAGGCCTGGCTGAGTTGTGCTGACCTGAGAGCATTCCCAGGGATTTATGTCCCTCTGCCCAGAATGTTTAATTGGAGAGTTCTTGGAAATAGCAGGCACAGGTCCTTCTATGGCTGCTTTTTCACATGCTAAAAGCCTTCAAAGGATAGCAACAGAGGGATTCTGCCTGTGTCTCCCTCTCCTAACAAGTGATGCTGAAGGCTGCTCTTAGTTGTGGGGTTGGTGCACTGGGGTGCACTCCTGTCCATCCCAGCATGATCCCTGCAGAGTGGGATGAGAGCAGAGAACATCAAACTGAGGAAACACCTTTCCTTCCACTCTTCTCCCATCCCTGCAGACATCAAGCTTGGAGAATTTTTCCACTGGGTAAATTCCTGATATTTACAGAGTTTTCAGTTCACCAGACCAATATGAAGGGTCAGGTGAGGTATTGCTTTCTAAGACACATCATAGCAGCTGTAGCAAAATCTGCCAGGATTTTGAGGAGGAAAAAGGATTGCCCAGGGCTGTGGACACTTAGGTGTATGATTTGCTTGCACAGCCAAGCCCTGTGTTTGTAGGAGAGCTGAACCTCTCTGCTTAGGGTACCTGGGGTGGAGAAGGGGCAGCTGGCTTGTCCTAAACCTTGCCACAGATCAGGGATGTCACTGACTGGGCCCAGGAGTCAGCTCTGCACCTACACAGCCCAGCATGTCCATCAGAGCCTTGTGCTGCTTGTGGTCCTCCAGACTCAGTGTGACTGTGCTCAGAGCTATAGACATGCCACAGGCTTGACCTTGTTTTTGCATCTCGCTCACTTGCCAGGAGGCAGGGCTCCCTCATCCTTGCTTCTGGTGAAAACAGCCAAGATTTCACCCCCTGGGCCCTCCAGGGCATTCGAGGGAGTCAGCATCTGACCTCAGTTTCTCTCACTTGTTCTGATGCCAATGCCAGCTCCAAATCTGGATCATTTTGCTTTTTATAACACCACCACCCTCTTTCCATCCACAATGTATTTTTCTGTAAGTTGCACAGCGTTAGTCTCCCCATTTTGCTGCAAGAACTCGGAAACTCTCTTGGATGTGTTGTGCCAAAGCCTGGGAGAGAGAGACTAGTTGGCTCATCAGTCCATCAGTGTGATGGCATAATACTTGAGCATCTTCTGGACTACTGTGTTTTGTCCTTGGTTTTCCTTCCTCCTCCCCCTTTTGATCTAGATCCCTCTGACAGGTCTTTGTGCACATCCTACAAGAGGAAGAAGGCAACATGCCATAATACACCTTCGTCTCAACAGAAAAGGCTGCTCATTTTTCATATTTCAGCATGTATACATGGCAGTGCTTGTTGCAAAAGTCATAGGGCACAACAGTTAAATGATCCCAAGCAACAATGAGTCATGCATGCTACATATGAGAAGTCCTAAATGCACAAATGCATATCTCAGCTCCTTCAGTCTTGAAATCCGAACATACCAAGTATTGCATTTTTAAAAGGGTCTAAGTTTGTTACTGGTTTTGTATTTGGCTTGGGTGTTTTGGTTTGGGGTTTGGGTTTTGCTTTTTTTTTTTTCTTTGCCTGCGGAAAGGTAAGGACTTCTGTGAGACATTTTATTCTTGTTCGTTTATCTCTATACCTGTCATATTTTTATTTTCTTTGTGCTTATTAGAGGCTATGGTGAATGAGGATGTGCAAAGAAGTAAATGTTAAGCCATTTGACGAGTAACTGTTGTTACAGCTTCCATGTCGTAGCAGTCCGAGACGGCTCATGCGCATGCATGCACACGCACAGAAAATCCAGCCCTCCGTGCCTGGCATGGAGCTGTCTGTTGCACAGAAACTTGGGAAGCACATATCTTGCTGTTTGGGAAACTTGGGAGAAATAGTAAATTCCATTTGGCTCCCGCCTCTTTTAACTCAGTAAATATAAAGTTTGAGCAGCACTCAAATTCTCATCCGCAGTTCGATGGCAGCACTTGGCTTAGAAGTAAACAGACAGCTCCGAACCAGGGTGGAGTTTATTTTATTTGCAATTTAAGTACTGAAAAAATAGATCCTGCTATTCATTAATTTTTGTATGACTTACAGTTCCTTTTACGTGGGTGAACAATACCTGTTAGAGTGAAAAGTTTTGCTTTTTTTGTTTTGCTACAATTTCAAAGAAAAACTCCATTTACACAAAGCTGTGCTTTTCTCCAGTGTTCGCATTATAAAAGAAAAAACCCCAAACTGTTCTTGTTTACTGTTGAAATCATTCACAGTATTATAGTCAATAATGCTGCCAATACATATTACACCTTTTGGCAATATTTAAGCTTCATAAAAGTGGTCACTTGTCTGAAAGCACCAATCTTTGTTCTGTGTTAGTGATGTATCAAAGAAAATTCCCAAACGTGCTCAACATTCTTTTTTTTTTCTTGAAACCCTTTTTTTTAACATGAAAGATTGGTCTGTACTTGTTTTACGTATCATTTGTGGTTATATTTAGTTTGTAATGTCTGTTTATATTTAATAACTGTTAATCACACCATATACAATGAGTTGGATGTTTTGAGAATTTGTGATGATTTGTTCCCCCATAATAAGTAGCGAGGTTTATTGAGCTGCTTGAGAAATTTTCAGCTATAAGTGGTTTTCTTTTTGGTTGGTTTGATTTTCTTTAAGTTTCTTTTTCATTCTTTGCTTGAACCCAAATATTTAGCTGCTAGGTTAGGGCTCCTGTCTGCTTTCCTGAGCCTTGTTGCTAGTCTTTATGTTATTCTGGTTTGTTCCTTCTTACCCTGCTAACTTCTAGCTGGACTCAAGGGTAAGTGCTTCCCTGTAGCTAGCACAGCTCAGATAATCAGACTAGATTATCTGACATATGCAATGTGCTTTTTTTTTTCTCTTAAATCTTTCTCATGTTTAGATTTTGTAGTACAAACTTTCCATGTTATTTTCCTGAATTGAGATTTGAAATGTAAGTTTCCATACTGAAATTGGGATGCATGTGATGTTTGCATAATTGCCTTCTCTCCCTGGCTTTCACATTGGCATCAAGTGATCCTCTTAGTAAAGCCAATCATTAACATTTCTATTTTTCATTCCAAGATGTAAATAGTAATTAACATCACAATAAAACTGTAAATAATACCTTCTTTTGTTTCATGGAAATTACATCTAGTTGACTGCTTCCTGCCTGAAAACAGATCATTTTGCACTCTGACAATATCCTTTCTCTCCGTGCCGATGATTAGCTTGGTGCAGCGCACCAGAGCGCAGGGCTAACCATGGACACCTCAAAGCATAAAAGGGTAGGGGAGGAGACCCCAAGAGACCCAGAGAAGGTGCAGGACTCCAGAGGAGGCCCTCAGAAACCCCTCCACACATGCCCTGTGAAAAGAGCCCTGAATCATCAAGGTTAGATTAGCTCCTCTCCCATTAACTCGGCAGGGAATGATTTCAGCAGCCAGTGGCAGCTCTCTGGGTCACCCTGCATTTGGAGATGCTGGCCTGCTCCGACTTAAATGCATTTCTCATGGAGGGGTGCTGCTGTTTCCCCAAATTGCTATAAATTATTGTTTTAGCATGGGTCTCAGTCACCAATCAAAGCCGTGCTAGTAAAAAAATAAGCCAGGGGAATTGCTATTTTACTTTTTCCCACTGGTATACCTACTTTGCAAATGACAAAAGCCCAGACCTGTGCTGTAAGAGAGCTTCTCCTTAGTTTGTTCAGTCCTAAACACACCCAGTACAAATCCTTTATTGATGTTAAAATCTTCTGTAATATCTGGTGAGTGCCTGCTTTCCTTAGGAGGGAATAGCATCAGTGGGTCATGAGAGCTGGCAAATATGTATCCGGAGTATCTGAATGCAATTATGAGAAGGAACAGGCGGTGTCATCCCTCTTGGCCATCAAAAAGACTCCTTTTTTCCTTCCTTCTCCTTTTATTTCTTTTTTCTTCTTTTTTCCTACGTGTGAGTATGTGCGTGTGTGTACAAATATCCCTCTGGGTAGCAGGCAGAATTCCTTCTCAGCAGACACTTTCTTTTTTCTTTCTTTATTTTGTTTTCTAAATGTTTGGATTTTCAAAGAGAATTCTTATCAGACTTTACTGGAAAAAAAAACCAACCCACAAAAGTTTAATTTCAATGCAATACAGATTTTTGCCACTTTGAAAGAAAGAAAGAAAGAGTGAATGAATGAACGAATGAATGAACCTGGGTTTGGCAATATTACATGTATTTGCACCTACAATGCATCGCTATTTTATTAGATTATTAGTTTTGTGCTTTAATTGCTTTACTTTTTTAGATAGTTAAAGTTATCATGAGAACGCTGCTGTGTCTTCTGTATTGTCAACTTGCAGATGCTTCATTGCAGGAACGCAGAATTAAAATGTTAAATCAGTCTCACATAACCTGCATGAATTTAAAACTAGTCTGTAAATCTCTTCTACATTCTTTAAGAAGCCTGGAACTCTAACTTATGAAATACAAATTCACAGGTTTCTGCAGCCATCAATTCAAAATATTTTTAAGTAGTTATAAAGATGCTGTGAAACAATGTTTTATATTATAAATAGCTGTTCTAAAACTGTGTTTTTAACTTGCCACACAAGGAATTATGTAAGTGCATACTACAAATTCTTATTCATCTAACTGCCAATCCTTAGACAACTTAGATTGCAATTCAGTGCCTGGTGTGTCTGGTGATTTACAGGAGCATTCATAACAATTTACTAAAATTCTAACTGAAGCAGAAAAGAATTTGTTTGCAGCAGGGAAAAAGCCATAAGCCACAGGAATAAACAGCCCATTATATTTAAACCTGTCTTCTAACATGCAATAATATGAAGGGGAGAAGAAAGAACTCTTGGCTCTGCAGCTGAGAGGCAAATTGAGGCTCCTGCAGCCGCTGCTGCTCCGCACAGGGAGCAGGTTTGGGGAGCAGGTTTGGGGAGGAGGTTTGGGGAGGAAGTTTGCAGAGCCCTAAGAACACACACATCATTTCTCAGAGGTAGCAATGCCACAGTGCACAGCGAGGAGGGGATGTGGGAAGTCACCATCCAGCACTGCCAGCAGCTCACTCACAGTCCACCTGGCATTTTAATCCAGGTACAGGGATTCATGGTTTCCCCCTCCAGAACATCAGTATTTGCTAGGGAAGTCTCTTGCTCCACACAGGCAAACAAAATGGGTTTTTCAGGCACTTCCTTGGGTATTTCTTTAACAAGTCACAGCCCAAATGTGTTTGTGAGCAAGAGTTGCCCCTCAGGGTAGGCAGTGGGTTGCAGTGGGCACTCCATGAGCCACCTGCCGTGGTGCATTGCTGGCCAGGCTGGAAAAGTTCTCCCACTTTGCTCAGCCAGGCCAGCAAAGAATTTTCTAGAAATATCTGTAAATGAATAGCTGCCATCAATCATTGTCATTCCTTTATTTCATGTCTCCTGATGAGGTTGACTAGTGTCATTGTTTGTTACTGTCCAAACCACATCTTCATTCTTGTAATGTCAAGCAGATATGACAAGCACACATTTTCCAGATGAGTAAGATACAAAGTCACCTTTTAATTTACAGTTGTTTGGGTTTTTGTTTGTTTGGTGGATTTTTATTTTCTTGCAACAGGGAAATGTGTTGTAAAATCTACTAGATTTTCAGTTGCCTTTGGTACTAAAACAAAGTCACTCGTTAATTAAAAGAAACAAATCTGGAGTAAGAAATTCTTACAATAAAATGGCTACTTAAAGCCTTTTATAACAAGAATTCTTTTATGGAGCTTGTCCCCCGCTATTAACTTCACTGCTCTCAAAGCAAAATCTGCCAAAATTATTGCTGGAGCAAAAGAAATGCAGAGAGCAGGGAAATACATTTAAGAAAAAAAAAAAAAGAGAGAGATTTGACTGGTTTGTCTCTTCCTTTTTAAATAACAGATAAAGAGAAAAACAGCCCTCAGAGAACCAAACAGTGGGACAGTCCTTTGGTTTCCTTGATTCTTGTTACCGTGAAATCTTTGTGTTCCTGAAGCTGGCAGATTTTTAAGATTCTGATTTCAAACACATGTAGGGAGGGTGTGTATGACAGGGGTCCAGTTAATGGAGTCGGCACAAAATGCAAACTGGATAAAAATGGCCAAAATAAACCCAGCAGTATTAAAAAAGGCAGTAATGCAGGGGACCAAATGTTATATAAAAGGCCAGAGTCTGCAGTTTTGCAGAAGAAAGGTTTGTGGAGCCTGTGCTGGCCATGTCCCTCCACTGGCAGCCTCCCTCCTGAGACCACCATCGAACACTTTTCAGCTGCAGTTGTGTGCAGCTTGTCTAAATATGTAAGATAACTTTTGTGGGCCTGCAGCAGCATTTCAGCTGGGGCCCTGAACAAAGAAACACCAGCGAGCTTGGCACAGCACCTTGGGAAGGGATTGCAAATTACTGGAGCATCATATAACTTTCTTTCTTTGGTTTCTTCTTCCTTTTTAGCTAGAATAACAGAGCAGGGTCAAAAAAGCAGCTGTATTTGACTGAAACAATTAATTTAAAGTACTTTAAAACTGGCTGTACAGTTTGGGTATGAATATTCACAACTCTCGTTTTGTACTTTAAAATCACATTCAAATTGTATAGGGCATTTTGAAAGAAGGTGGATTAAATGTAAAACTTATTTCATATGCAGATGTTGGCATTATTGTAAATTGCAGATATTTGTTTGAAGCAGAGTAATAATATATTTAGATCTGTTCTTTTCTTTTTGTGTTGCCTACAAAGTTTAATGGTTTTGGTGTAATTTGATTAATGAATTTCTTTTTTAAAAGTGAGCCCATTGGAAAAATCAAAATGCAAAAATAATTGCAAAGTGTGTGGGATGTTTGCTTAGAATAATTAAGGGAAGGTGAGTTTAGTATAGGATTGACTTCTTTAACCTGCTCCTTATTTTTAAGAATTTTGGACCAATGACGCATCCGGCCCAGAGGTGATATTCCATTTAAAAGAAATACACATTTGTGTTACCATTCTCCACAGACATCTCCAGTTCCCATTGTGACAGCTGTGTCCCCTGGGTGGGTGATGTGCACCCACCCAGCCCTGCATCTCTGCTGGTGCAAAATGGTTTGGCCATGCAAGAGCTGCAGTGCTGGGCTGTGCAGGGAGAGCTGCAGCTGCTCATCCTCCTTCCCATGGCAGAAATCCACATTTTAAATCACTGACTGAGCAGAAGTCATGTGCATAATGCTTTTCTGGTCACTTGAGCTCACACAGTGCCATGTCTGATGTCTCTCTCTTCATGTGGGGGTTCTGATGAGGAGAGATTTGGGGCAAATGAGCTTTCGAGCAGGCACCCAACGGAAGATGTGGCTTCAAAGTGTTTAATGAAAGTAAAATTGCCCCTGATTATGGCCAGTTGTGAAGGACATTTAATCACTGTGTCTGTTCTCACGCTTGTCAGGGAACTGTCTGTGCCCCTGCCTTGGGCAGGGAGATTGTAAAAAGCCCAGCCAGACCCTCAGCTCTGTGGAAGCCAGCGGCACTTCAGTCAGTTCCCACCAGCAGAAGGTCTGCTCTGTGCCCACCTTGCTCAGAGAATGTAATATGGGAAAAAGCTTATTAGTCTGGAATAAAAAGTACTCATTTCAAACATGCTTTCCAGCACATATGCTCAAAAAGGTTCACCAGCTAAAGGGCTAGAGGACTCTTCCAATTTCCAGCTGATTTACTCGGCTCTCAGAGCCTCGTTGGCTGAGCAGGAGGATTGACAGTGTATCAGGGCTCCTAATTGAAAAGTAATAAAATCTCTGAGCAAAACTGGCAAATGAAGGCCTCCAGCCAATTTGTCAGCTTGCAGTCAACTCCGAGGAGCCGGGCAGAGCAGCAAGCCATTAAAAATAGTCTGATAATAGCTGCTCAAACATTTTCCGGGCACCGGGGATGGAATGAAAACAGCACAGCCGAACTCTTTGGGAGTGAATGCAATCAAATCCATGCTGGCCCAAAGGGACAGAGACAGTGGGGCAGAAAGCTGTCAAAACAGACAGGAGCCAGTCTGTGCTGCAGGCCACAGGGCTGGGTGGGCTTCACATCCCATGCCCAGGGAGGCTGCAGAGGTGCCATGGAGGTGATGTGCTCCCCAGGGAGGTTGTTCCCATCCCCTGAGCCCGCCCTTGTGCTGCCGCCTCACTCAGCACCATCGGCAGCTGCTTCTGTCCTGGTGCTGAATGCACAGCAGGGAGAGGGAGGGGTTTGGGTCCTGGAAGAGAGGCAGGGTTAGGGGTCAGCAGGACCCCAGCACATACAGAGGAGCAGAGCCTCAAAAATTAATCCTCTGTAGGAAAAACATCAGTGTTTATTCAGTGGGGTTATAGTGAGGAAAATTGCCAGCTACAGCTGAATTAAGTATTGCTAGCAGCTAATTGAAATGTTACATGTTTCAATTTGTCTGATTTCTTTCCAGTGAGTGATGTTATTTATACAGTTTGTATATAGATAACGACAGACTATACAGAAAATGTAAAGATTGCTACCAATGATCATTACTATGTGAGAGCACTGACACAAATGAGGTATTTGGAAAGACATGCCATCCTTCACGGCTAAATATTGAATAGAAAAACATATATCAAAGAACATTCTCACTCTCATTTAAAACTTTTTCTTTTTAATTAAGGATTTTTGGGGGTTTTTTTCTGGTAAAGAGGGATTTTGTTTTAAAACAAATACAGTTACCATATACTCCTGCTGCGGAAAACTGCATTTTTGTGTCCTTTCAGCCACATTGTTTCAAGGCCACCCAGTTCCCCTAGGAGGCTATAAACAGGGGAAGGATTTAAATCCTATTTTCTTTGTCAAGGATTTGGCAAGAACCCATACAGTAGGAAGCTGAGCACAGACAAAACCAAGTGAAAGGTGTCCTTTAATTCCCCAGCGGCTGCTAGAACAAAACCTGCTCCCAGCGGGGTCCTGGCTGGCCGCGCCCAGGCTGGCTTGGAGGCTTCATTTCAACTGCTGAATTCGGTGTAGTTTAGTTAACCATGTTGAGATTAATTAATTAGCCCCTAGGAGTTAGTGCCCATAAACGTCACCCAAAGCAGAGAAGTGTGAATACGTTGAGGCTGTTAATTCACCCAAAAATGGCAGCTTGTAATCTAGGCAGAGGAAATTCAGTCTCTCCATCGGGATGACTGGCAGCTCCGACGCACTGTCGGGTTACTGCCTCTGTGACAACAAACTACATATCAATTTAACTTCTTAGCAATGCTTAAAAGAGCATCTTTTTATTTCAGTGAGGTAGCATTTAAAGTTGCTGTTAGGAAAAAAAAATTGCCGTGGGGAAGACAAACATTGGCATTTGGAGAAAGAACAACGTAACTGGTGTGATACCTAGAAAACCTAGTAAATGTAGAGGGGAAAAGCTGTAACTTCATTAGAATGGCAGAATCTATTACAATTAACCACAACTATCTAAATAGGAGCTAATTTACTTATGTGAGCCAAAATTCTGTTAACTCATAGCCCATTGTAAGATGCAGAGTGAATTCATATGTTTGTGTTCTGGTTTTAAGTACAGAATAAATGCACTATAATGAGCAGTTGACAAGATGTTAATTCTAAAATCTTTTGCCTATATACAATAATATAGTCCATAACTGATGCAAGTTGACAATGGGAGGTGAAGTGTACTGTATAGCCTGCAAAGAGAAAACTTAATGGCAATGGAGGGAAGAGGAGATACTTGGCTTTCATGCTTCATACTGTATATTTTTTTCTGTTATATTTGTCAACTAAAATGTCTTATATCTCTCTAAATGGTGTCTTTCTCTATATGTATAAATGAACAGATGCAGATAGAGCTCAAAAGCATGGCATGGATGAATTTATCTCTTCCAATCCCTGTAACTTTGACCACGCTTCACTCTTTGAGATGGTTCAGCGCCTCACTTTGGACCACAGACTTAATGATTCCTATTCTTGTCTGGCAAGTATATTCTTTGGTCTCTAGTGATATAAACATCAAGCAGCAAAGTCAAAGCTAGTGCGACTGGGGGCTAATCCCCCTGTTGCTGGAAGATTGACTTCTGTTTACACCAGGTTTGAATTTGGCCCAGAGGTGTTTTCTTTTGAGAGGCTGCCTGCAGTGAACTGACTGCTGTTCTTCTCCAGTCGCACTGTCTTTATCATTTCTGTTTGCAATGTTTAAAATGTTTCTTCCTGCAAAGAGAAACTCCAGTGTGGGAATGTGAAGTACAGAGAGCAGTGTTTTGCAGCCTCCTGCACTGCCTTCCAGAGTCCTTCTGGATGAAAGAACAGGGAAAAGATGACTGTCTGGTACCACCTCCCATGTCAATGGAGTCCCACCAGGAATAACTGTGGCCCAGCTTTGTGTCTCTTTATGAGCAGGGGTCCCAAGCAGGTAACAGATGGGACTGTGTGGATAACTGCAGTGCTGCTGCAGTCTGTCCATGCTCACATAGTTGCATGCCCATCCCAAGTACTCCCATGAGCAGCAGTTGCAGCTCTTTGCCCACTGTAGGACAGTGGCACTGAGATGTTCCAGGACAGCTTGTAGCCTTTGGTTGGGGTGCAGTGCTTGGGGGCTCTTATGTACTATAAGGGCTTAAATAACAGATAACCAATGAGCAGTTACTTTTTAGCAGTTTCAGTGAGGAGGATGAAGAGGCTCTTAGTTTTTGAGAAAACAACAGGATTAATCCTTTCTAGAGTGTCCTGAAACAGAGAACATGTCCTGAATATGGCATAGGACAGATTCTGACCTGCTGCCCTCCCACTGTTGCACAGGGTGGCACACTGGGGTGTCATGATGGGTTCCTTCAGCAGAAAGATCATGCTGTGCCAAGAGCCTTTGTCAGTTGTGCAGTCCCTGGAGCTCCTGAGTGCCTTGCTGTTAAAAGCAGCAGCCTGGGAACACAGCTGAGCAGTTGGCAAAGAGGATGTCAGTCTCAAATCCTGTCCTTCATGTCCCCTACCACCATGGTGCTCCTCTCCCTGCCCTGCTCCTTGTACCACACACAAGAGCCAATCTCCTCTGAAGGACTGAGGTCCAGTAAATGCCACTAGCAGTAATGAATTGTCACCTTTCTAAGGAGAGGCAGGGCTAGGAGGAACAGTTGTGGACATCCCCTGAGGTAAGGACGGGGTGGGGGAAGGCTGCACTTTACCTGCAGATACCCAAGTGGTACAAGTAGGCTTGGTGGGAGCATTGTCAGACCTGCAGCAGGTTCCTCACTGGTTCCATCAAGGTCCTTGCTCTGGCAGGCAGTGACTTTGGCATGCAGCTTCTGCTCCCCACGCATGGCTGACCCTAGGAAGACCATCCCCATCCATGCATGTCTGAGAGGTTGGCTTGCTGCTGGTTTGTCTCTGTGCAGTCTTGGGCCTGGTGAGAAAGCTGTGGCCGTTGAACTAAACTCATGGAGAGGTGAGAGGCCATCACTGAAAATGATTAACAATGTTTTTCTTCAAGAAACCCACCAGCCGCACTTCTGCTTGTTATGGAGATGTTTAGGCCCTTGCTAGAAGCTACCAGAGCAGTGGAGCTCCCCTCAGCACCAAGACTCATCCTCTTCAGAGTGGAGCATCACCAATTAACCATCTTCTTTCAAATCACCCATTGCAGTGTTGTAAGGAACAGAATAATGGCCTGTGTTCACCTATGCTTGGTTTCACGTGCTTCTTGACTTACTTTGCCATGTTTTTGTCCTGATTATGGTGTAAAAACAGAGTACCCTCAAAAACTGCAAAGAGCTCCCACTATTCTTGCTGTGTCTTTGGAATGTTGGTGATGGCACTGTGCTGAGTTGGCTGGAGGAGCTGTGAGCCCGTGGTAAGCCTGCTCTGTCCACTGTGTGCCACTGGGCAATTCTTACTCCCTACAGGACATTCCGTGCAAGGTCCCACAGAGTTTTGCCTCATCACACCTCTTGTCATTTTCAAATGTGGACGTGGAGGTGCCAGGGAAGACTTACCCTGGCACAGAGGATAACTCAGCATTGCTTCCTTTTTGTGGAACCAGGTTAAACAGCACTATTGTGAGCCCAGTCGCGGGCTGAGCCAGGCATCCCTAGGAAAACAAACAGCCTGGCTGACTCATCCCAGCCATGGCAGAAGTGATGTTTACTGGCAGAGAGCTGTGTGCTGGGGAGGGGGAAGAACACTTTCTGCAGAGCTTGCACAGGGGTCTTACCCATCATCCACAAATTGATAATACAGTCACACTCAGAGGATTTCCTGGACTTTTGAGAAGAGTATTTATCTGTTCCAGCTTAGTATGGACCCTACACATGCGTGGGTCTTCATTCTTTTCACTTGGACGTGTGTGTTGTTTCTGAAACTGCCCTCCAACTCTTCCCAAGACTTCCCTACCCGTTGCCAGCATCCAGCTCACACAGCCATCTCTCTGCTGGAGCTGTATTGCCCATGATGTGTCAGCATTCGTATAACTTGTATTATACAGCACAACATGTACCACAGGAAGGTCTTCAGAGTACCCAGCCTAACTGAGATGATGTGAGGGAGTCAGGTTAAGAGATCCATGAAGCAGACCACCAAGATTAAATTCTCTTCAGTTTCCTATGATAAATGGGAAAATTCACCGACTGAAATGTGTAATTTCCCTCCCAAACTCTGGTTTTCTCCAAAGTTGCATTTGCCTTTAGACAACTGGCCTATGTGTCACCAGACCTGACCAACCGTTGTTTTTCCCAGCTCCAGAGCCCCCCTGGCATTCCCTGCTGGTGCCTGGGACATGTCTCCTTATCAGAGCAGCTCAGCCTGTTTAACACAGTCAGTGAAGCTCCTTGTGCTCTGTGCCCTTTCTCCATTGTCCCCTCCAGGTTTCCTCATTGGAGCTAATCTGTAAGGCCACACTGAGCTGCACCTATCTGCACTGGGGACAGACACCCCATGTGTCATCACTGGCAGCTGCGTTTGCCAGGCTGGCTGGGTGTCAGCTTGTTGGGCCAGGCAAATCTTCATGAAGAGCCAGAATGTGCCTGAAGATGTTGGGGATCTGTTTTGAATACTGCTTTTCATCAAACCTTGGGGGTTTTCTAGGGCTGTGGGGAGCAGCATTTACTTGCTCCATTGTATCCCCATTCAGTAGCAAGTGTTTTATTTCCTACCTCTGCCATGCAAGGGAAGACGTCCTGGTCCTCCTGGGGCTCTGGATCTGCTGCCTGTGTTCTCATGAGGTCTGGAGCTGATCACTGAACCTCTGATCTCTGCTCATGCTTCCCCTCATGGCACCATGGCAGCGATTATGGGTGTTTACCATCATCCCTTCTGTTCTCCTGAGAACATCACAGACCCCGGTTGAGGGGAGCAATGTGGCATGCTCCAGATCGCTGGGTTCAGCCTCTGCTTCCTTTGCCTCAGACTCTGATACTTGACTCCAGTGAAATCAGTGCCAGCCTTCCCATCACTGTCAGTAGAGCCAAGATTTCACCCCATAGGGAGAAATGAGTTCTTTCTTTGTACTAGGTGAATGTAACAATTTCAACTGCACTTTTACCCCTATATCCAAAAACAGACCAATCGTGGCATTTCCATATTTTTGCTGTGCCTGATCACCAAAGATCCGACAAGAGACAAGAGATAGTCTAAGGATGAAACAAACAGGCAACATAAAGAACTCCAGAATCAAACATAATACCACCAACCAAAAAGCAGACAAAAATACCATCAAAAGTGGTGAAGGCAAATACACCCCTCCCAAAAAATAGCCTTCCAGAGGGCTGTCCCATCTGCATTGTTCTGTGTCTTCATTTTGAAATGTGCACTTCTAGTGATCCCAGCGCTGTAGCTACTCCCTATATCTATCATTTTCCCCTCATTATTTTAATTCTTTTCTCAATCTGTTTTGGAGTTGGCCCAATAAGGATGAGCAAATCCTTCTCTATGTCTTTGAGCTCTTAATTGATATTTCTTCAACTCTTTTCAAAGCAGCTATTTTGGCATCTAGAAAAGATTTGGTGTCATCTGAGTGGTAGAAAATATATTTTAATCTTTCACAGCAGTGTTGTTTCTAAGATGTAGCATTTGGGGTAACAGATGGGGTGGCAAAGAAGTTGCCTATAGGGGCAGTGCTCTGCCTCAACTACTCTCCCGCCCGCTGCAGGAACTTTTCAATTAAACGATGAAAGATTTTGCAGCTTGATGCATTCCAGAGCTGCGTCTTAGCAATTGTTTAGCACCCAAATTTCCATGTAAATATTGACGATTTTGCAGCGTTTGAAAAGCAATCTACGAGATTATTCTTGTTCTCGTTAGCCCCTCTCCTGAAGGCAGAGGCAGGCTCCACTTCGGCTGTCCCAGGACCTTCACCAGAGCCATCCCCTTGCAGGGGAGGGCATCCTCCTTGGGAGTCTGGACGTTGCACCACAAGCCTTGTGTCATCAGCCCCTCAGGGTGATACAAAGAAATGGTCTGTGCTTCCTGGATGTGTAAAGGAGCCCGGCTCTTGAGCAGAGCTCCCCTTGTTTCGGTGCCAAGGAGCTGGGCGATGTCAGAGCGTGTCGCCAGCAGCACGCAATGAGGACAATGGGAAACGTCCCTTCCTGATACTGCAGAATTGCCTTTCTCCATCTGCAGGACATTCCTACCTGCCAGATGCAAGAGAAGTCATTTTTCAGTGTAATCCTCTGTCCTCTTCCCCCAGATCAATCTTCCTGCTCCCGGCCAAATGTACAATCCCATCCCCAGAATGAGACTACCGTTTCACACTGTTTAAATAACCAAACCTTGTCATCTCTTAAAGGTGTCTTTTTCGTCATTTGTATTTTTTTGCTAGGCACTGACATGAACTGGCCTAACTTTTCAGCATTTTAAATGACACTTCCCTTTAATGGTAGCATAATATGTTTTTGTTAATGATTGCACTGAGTATATGCTGTGTTTGAGTGATGATGTGCAGACTGTATTGTTTGAGTGACCTCTCTCCTTTTTCCTTAATGTAGCCTTAGGTTTGTATTTCTTTTTATTAGAACAGTTGACCACTACACCTCCAAGTGTGATAGCCTTTGTATTTAATAACTTATATTTAAAATCAAGTCTCTTTATTTCTAAACAGGGCTGGTTTAGTCCTGGCCAGGTCTTTGTGCTAGATGAGTATTGTGCACGTAATGGAGTGAGAGGCTGTCACAGACATCTCTGCTACCTCAGAGATTTGCTAGAGCGCGCAGAAAACGGAGCTATGATTGACCCCACCTTACTTCACTACAGCTTTGCCTTTTGTGCATCACATGTTCATGGCAACAGGTAAGGAATTCTTCTTGGCTAGCAGTGCCCTGCCAACAAGAGATGACTTTGTCAAATACAGGTTTCCTTGGATAATGCACAACAGTCCCCAATTTGTTTTCACAGTGGATGTTTGGCAGCAGCACTTCTAGTGGCATAGTCGGTTTGTTTGTTTGTTTCATTGCTTGTTTAATGTAAGCAGTAAAAATGCACATAGAGGATCCAGAAATGAAGGTTTTTAACTTACTTGCCCAGGCACTTGCTAAGATGCAGTTCTGAACAAGATACAGTTGCAATCCCTGTGACTGTCACGGGTTGAATAAATGGAAGTAAATGATACACTGTGCTGATTTAATTGCTGTGCGAGAGGATCTGACAAGTTGGAGCAGTGAAATTTTAAGCAGTATCAAACTTCAGTGCTCAGAAGGGCTTTAAGCCCTTGGGCACCCATGGCTCATTTAAAGACCACGTGACATCAGTTCAGAAATTGCTTAGACATAACTGGAAATTTCATCTTGCTCTGTTACAAAGCAATTTCAGTTTCAGAAGAAGACAGTTTCTTTCTCTCAAATGTGACAAACCTTTGATGGGAGGAACTGGAGCTGTGTTTTTCCCCCCTCTCCGTTTATTTTGTTGACAGCTGTAGCATCTATTGTAGCTTCTTTTTCTGCTTTTTTCTGTTAATTTATATTGTATACTTTGAGATACCACATTTTAGCTTACATATGTTTCTGAAGAAAGGAATGTTATAAAATAATTAGGTGTTTTCATATACCTCTGGTAAATACCACCCTGAATTATGACACGCATTGCCCAGGTTTCACATTGCAAGGCTGTCGCTTGCTTTTGCAGTTACTTTCATACATCTTGTCATGGAAACCAAGTTTTACTTCCTTAGTTTCTTTTTTAGTTCTGACTTTCCGTTGCTCATTCGTTCTTTCTTTGCCAATTGTTATATGATTTCAGTTGTTTCCTTTCAGCTTAATTTCCTTTTGTTTTATTTTGAGGTTTTTCATGCTTTCTTCTTATTTCTTTCACTTTTGCTGCCGGCCTTGCCCCCCACATTTCAATCATTCCCCCAAGCCAACTCATGGCAGAATTACTTGGTGGGTCACAGCCAAGTGCAGACGGTGAGGGGGGCAAAGCCTCTGCCGCTGAAACGGAGACAAAAAAGGATTCCAAAAAGGAGTCCAAAAAAAAGAAGGAGCCCAAAACCCAGCCGAATCCAGAGCCGAAAAGGTAAGCGAAAGTGTGCAGTGCACAGGAGTGTGTTGCAGAGGGCTCCTCAGTCACTGAGCACACTGGGCAGATGCACCCCCATGGCTCAGGGAGACCTGACTCCAGCATTCAGGTCACACTCTCTCCTGGGAGCTGGATAGCATTTGGGCACCCAAGTCCCACAGGGGATCAGAGACTTAGGTTTTTAGATGTGTGTTTAAAAGATGGCTCACATGGTGTTTAGGGGATGGGACCTGCCAGTGAAAGTGGCTGCCCCACTGCTCTTTGTCCTAGGCAGGACTCAGCAGACAGTTGGTTTGGGAACAGGACTTGGCTCAAAGCCCATCTGGCCCATAACAGAGAGGAGGTGGGATGCTCATCGCAGCTACCTCTGCACAGGGTCCAGCACAGCCAGGGCTGAAGCTTTCTCTTCATCAGGGTTGGTGGCAGGAGGTATCTGATGGTATGAGCCAAGGTGACAACCTCCCATTCCCTCTCCATGGGGCTGGAGAGTTTTGGGCTCAGGAAAATGTCGTGCTTTCAAGCCAGTCCCATGCTGTTCAGCTGTCCAGGGCTGTGTGCGGCTGCTGCACTGTTTGAGGACCTGTTGGGCGCTGTCAGAGGGACAATTTGGCCATGGATGGGCTATTCCAGTCACTCATTTAAAAGATTCCAAGAAAGGAATGAGGTGTCTTGCTGTGACTTAGTTGTCTTTAGCTGACAGTTGACTTCACATCCGAAAGCTGAAGGTTCATGTTCCTTCTTGGTCTGTGCTGTCTCTCTGTTGCCTGGGGATTGCGGGAGGCTCTGTGTGGGAGCTGCAAGGCTGCAGCATTGCGCGTTCCCACCAAGGGCAGGCTCTGCTTAACACCCAACAGTTTGCTATGGAGTCTGCGGGGTGCAGCGTCTGGCTTTTGCTACCAGAAGGTCACAGAAAGGGACCACAGGAGGTCTCGAAGGAAAACGCGACTGCTTATCTCCGTGTCTCCTCTAAGCAATCTGAATATCTGAGTGGAAGAGTCACGATTTCTTTTCAGAGAGCTGTTGAGGCCACATGCATCGTGCATTTGTGAGCTGGCTGGCAAAGAGAGATGGAAAGCCAGTATTTACCCATGCAGTCCTTACTGGCAGTTGCGATGTGTGTAAAGCCGTGCTCGCTTTAGCTCTGTCCCTCCCTCCCACCTGCTGTGTCCATACATTGCTCATTGCCTTATGACTGGCCCTGCTCTCCCCAGGAAACTTACAGCTCATGGCAGAGCTGAAACTTTCCATGTAAAAGTTGTCAAGGTGGCAGACCTGCCCCAGGACCCAGCACAGCACCCCACAGAACATCTTGGAGTGGCCACGTATTGCATTGTTGTTGGGATGCACAGTGGTCTGGGAAAGACTGAGTTACAAGACATTTTTATGTTTAACAAAGGCTTCTTTTTCCATCAAATCTGAAAAAGTGTTGATTTTCTTCATAAAGCAGAGTTCCTTCACTTTTAGACAGTAAACACCCCTGAATGGGTAGTTTAGCTTTCCCCAGGATGAAGTTGGCTGTCAGACAGAATATGCCACCCAGTAATGAAGGTCGAGCAGGGAGATAATTTCATGTGGCTATCAATCTCCTGTATTAGCAGCAGACAGTGATGGAGCTGAGGTGGGCTGTCTGTTTGTATCGTGTTTGCATAAGGTCAGGCAGCGAGACAACAGTCGCTCGCAGTCAGCGGGAAGTGCAGGCAGGCTGTGGATGCTGAGGACAGCCTGAAGGTCAAGGCTGACAGGATGACAGGTGTCAGTGTGGGGATGATGCCTCCTCGCCCGTCCGGCCCCCGCCTCGGCAGCGCTGCCGCGCGCAGCCAGCACGGGAGCAGGAAGGCTGCTGCTGGAAATGCAGCTCCAGCTTGGGGCTGGCCCTGCGGCTGCAGCAGGTGAAGTGGTCAAAATGGGATTCTGTGGACAGTTTGGAGCCCTGTTGCCTTATGTGTCAGAGTTTGGTCTCCCCTCTCCTTTGGGCTCATGTATCTTATTAGGATCCCTGACATGATCTCTCCGTACCAAATCACTGCATTTTGCATGACAGCCCACATAATTTTTCTTTTAATTTTGGCTTTTTCACAAGTAGAAATGGAGTTAAATGTAAATTACTTGCCTTAAGTTTCACCTCCTGAGATACCTGACTATGCAAGTGCAGGGTGTGAGGAGAACAGGGACCAGCAAGAGCAATATCCACATGATTTACTGTCCTCAGGTATTTGCTCTTCACTGAGGCTGAGGAACTCAATGGTTTTTAATTGTTGTGGTCACTCATTAGTTGATAATGGAGTTTTGTCCACTTGTTATCACAGGATGCCTTTTGTAAAGACATATCATTATGGAAAAACATTATTTCTGATGTATTTACACAGGTGACAGGTAGTAAAGGCACAGAATTATCCAGACATCCAACAACACATGTTGTATGTTTATTGATGTCTCTTTGCTTTTGGTACCACCACTTTGTTGCTTTTCTTTACCAATAGTCCTCCAGAGAACTAGCAAAGGCAAGGGCAGGAATGGTTTTGAAAAGAACATTTATTTGGAATAAAATTGTGAAAGGGTTTACATGGCCACCAAGATCTTTCCCTGCCTTCTCTCTCCCTGTTTTCACTGTCCTCATGTCAGAGGGCTGTGGCAGTACTGCCAGTGTTGTTTGACACACAGAGAAGTGATGTGTTAGAGGAGCCTCACTTCTTCCCTGTCTGCGCATGGGAGAAGTATTGTGGAACAGAAAGTTAAGCTCAGCTATTCTAGGTCTAAAGTTAGTGCTTAAATCTTGAGCAGTGGCTTCTGTCCCTTGCAAAGAAATGGCTTTCAGGAATGGCCTTGGTTTCACTTGTGCTTTTTTTTTATTTAGGCATAGGATAACATTATTTTTAAATTTTGAAGTTGGCAACATGAAAAACTTTTTTTGTGCTTGTTAATCCTAAACTTTTAAAAATCAGACTTAAATATTGATCATTTGCATGTTAAATATTAGCAGACTGAGTTTATCAAAATCAGGATGCTGCTCTGAATTCCCTCCAGTCTAATGACAACCAAGTACCATAATCTTCTGCAAGTTGTTCAGTGACTATTTACCTGGAGTTCAAGCAGCTACGAGTCTCCCTGTTAATTAATTTGTTGTATTAGTTATTTCCTTTTCTTGTGTAAACTGTATTTTACGGCCTCAAATTTGTTTTCAAAAAAACCCAATTTTGTTAACTAATGTTACCATTAGCTTTCATTACTGTTTT
>NW_005054317.1:4709517-4714516 GCF_000277835.1 Geospiza fortis
AACTCTGCATGACATACCTGCAATTTTCTCCATTGTATTAAATATATGGTCTGTTTCACATAAAGATTTCCACACAGCTAGTTGAAACAAAAGAAATACAGGATTATTTCTGTCCCTTAAGCAGTAACTACACTTTATCATGGTATCTTTGTGTGGTCCCCTAGAGCTGTGTTGGGTTTCTCATTAGATGCCCTGCCCTGGCTGCAGTAAGGAGGTTCAGGCTGGCAGGGTGTGATGCCCTGCCCTGTCGTGAGGCGCCAGCTCCGTGTCCCGTCCAGCGCCGTGCTCAGCCTGTGGTGACACAGCAGGTGCTCCCTGTGCTGTCTGTCGGATGGGATGCTCTGCCTGTGCTGAAGGGCTGGCTTGGCAGCCACCAGCAGGTCACTAGCTCAGTGCAGGAGGCTGACACGATTCATCACAATGGGTGTGGGATGGCAGGGCTCAGAAACCATCCGGTGCTGGTGCAGTGCGTCAGGGGTGCGGATGGCACATGAGAATCGATGAGCTGTGACTTGGCTCAGCGCTGCGGCGTGGAGGAGAGCCCGAGCGAAGGGAAGGCAGGAGTTGGGAGATTAAAGGGTTCCCATGCTCAGCAGCACCTCACAGGCAGCTGGGGCACTGCCCAGGAGCACTGGGGTGAACAAAGGGCTTCTCACCGACCTTTCCCACACGGTGTGAGTCCCCAGAAGAGAGGGGAGATGGGGAAAATCGGTGTTTGCTGAATACACTTTTTTCCTAGGGGTGTAGGCAGGTGGGCTCTTTCAGGTCTGGTCTGCTGGGGGAGATGTGAGAGGCAGCCGTGATCCTGCCCACATCCCCAGAGCCCATCCTCGTGCAACCGGTGGGACCGTGCAGGCAACTCCTCCCGCGAGGATGCTGCGAAAGCCTCTCCTGACACATGCCGTCCAAGGCACTAATCATCGATGTTTACTGTATAGCTCATATGTGCTGCACCTGGCAACCAGCAAGGGAGCTGAAGGCAGCACGTGTTTTATATTTGAGTTGTTACTTAAAAAATCAAATTATTTGCATCAGTTTTTGACATTGTTTTTTTTCCCTTGGCTCTGCATGCCAGGGCTCACAGTGCGTGCAAAGATCTGTTTGCTACGTGTAAGCAATATTTTCCCCAGTTTAAAAAAAAAAAAAAGTGTAGACAAGTTAAACATAAAAGGTGTAAAAGATGATATGTCTTTTCATTTAGAAGCCGACGTGGTATTTCATGGAGGCTTATGTCAAAGAGATTAACGCGCTGGAGCTATACTGTATATTTATAATTGCATACAAATGCATGCTATTGCTTCATATATTAGTCTTTGTTAAAAAATCATTTTGATATATTTGTTTTAGCAGCATAACTAGCCCTGGGGGCACCGGGTATAATTAGAAAAGGGCATGGGGGGAGGCGGGACTTGTAGAATAAAGCAGTGGCCTTAGGATCACAGGTCCTAATTATAATTTATAATTAACCCCGGAATTTGCACAAACCATCTAAGCTAAACAAGGACTATCATTTTTGCTGTTTAAATTGCAACCCTTTTTTTTAAATTTCACCACCTGCTTTGTTGATGTTGTTGTTTTTGTGGTTTAAAACTTAAAAACATGGGGGGATTAGGAAAGTGGCATTTAAAACTTTTCATATGAAATATTTACTGTGGGAATTTACTAGTTTAGAGCCAACACAGTGAATCTGCAGCAGAAGGAGTGATCTGAAACTTGTTTACTTATAATTAAAAATCTCGTTAGTTATTTTTCTTGCCTTTTTTGCCCTTCTGCTTCCCTCTCTGCCCACAGCTTCTGCCATACACCTCAAGTACCCGTGAGCAGGAGCTATAGAGAATTGGATGGAATTGTGTCTCCACACAGATGGAGACATTAGTGTTGTTTGTCCAACTGAATTCATAGACCCAAACCCATTTCGTCCCTCATGCATTTGTATATACCATGTACATCCAAAACTTCTGTTCCACCCTTTTGCCCTCCTCTCACTTCTCATCACTGCTTCAGTGCAATAGTGATGTGGTTGTGGATTGTGTGTGAGAACATCAGTTCCTGCAGCTTCGAGAGATGCTGCTTCTGTACATTAGATTTAGATCAAATAGCTAGTATCAAAGTTGAGCTGGAGACCTTTGCTGAAAACAAAATTGCTAATAAGCATCAGAATGAGCTGTGCAGCTTGAGCTTCTCCTGGGGATTTTTTCAGCCCCATCAGCCATGTACCGAAATTGTCTAGAGCACAGAAGTGAATCTTAAATTACAGTGATGCTAAGCTATATACCCTTTGTGTTCTTGCAAAAGGGAAAATAAATATGTTCCCTCAGAAAGATTATATTTTCAAAGTATATTTGACTTGAATATTTAATTAGGTTTCAAAATTATCGAGCTAATAAATTAAGTGGAAGGCTTTGGGTAGTGTTTTTCCAGTTCTATCTATATCCTGCATTTGTCACTAATTAATGAGTTTCTAATGCTTCAGCTTCTGGGAAGATGAGCAACAAAGATTAACATAACTAGTAAATCCAAAGATGTGCAACTGGGTTATAGTATTTGAAATTTGACAAAAACATCGGAAGTATTATTATTTGTGACATGGCTCAAGATGGGGGATTGTGAGGAAAGCAAAGATGACAGAACTGGTGCTAACCACTGTGACAACAACTTGAAAAGCAGCCGACATGACATCTTTCCTATCATGCTGCCGAAAATGTCAACTTTGTGAAGGACAGTGAGAAAATGGTTTGCCGAAAATCTGAAAGGTAGATTCAAGAGATGCTCATCATGTCAGATGCAATATAGTCCACAGCTGGGTGAGAAAGGGAGTCCTTGCCATGGTGATGGCTCTCGCTTGGCAGGCCCTTCCAGACATCCACACTGCTCCAAAAATGGCTACAGCTGACCTGTAGATTGTCTCAAGTTTGCATGAGACGTGAGAGTGGCTTGTGCTTACACCCAGCATGGAGGCACTGCTGGCCAGAGCCACTGGGTTTGTGTCCTCCTGGCTCACAGGAAAGGGGAAGACCAAAGGATTAAGCTTTCCTTGTGTGTGTGTTTGTGTGTGTGTGTGTGTGACTTAGGGGTTTGGTTGGTATCCATTCAGATGTTGTGACTTGGGTGAAAGCCACATTGGCCAGTGGTTTTCTCTCCAGAGCCCACCCTTTGTCTTTGTGTGGGTCAGTGATGCTTCCAGAGCTGCCACTGCCCAGCCAGGACACACCTGATGCTGTCAGGTCAGCCTGTGCTGGGTGTCCACCATGAGATGTGGTGAGTGCTCTGAGTACAGTGAGAAGCTGAGATTCATGTGAGAGGGCTGTGACCCAGCCCGAGCTGTCAGATCCTGCCATTAAATCTCACCAGTTGAGGTTATTGACCTAGCAAAGGGTGACACAATTTTCAGACCATTTCCAGTCCCACAGCAAATCACTGCCAGGGCAGGCAGCTTTTACTGCCTCGTTTGTCAGTGCTGATGCAATTAACCCAGTGACACTCTGAGCTGTTGTGGGTACAGGGCAAGGACCAAATGCCAAAAGTCAAATGAGGGCTTCAACCCTGCACCTTAATATATGGCATTTATTGTGGTCTGCCTTGAATTATCTCTCTGTGCCTGGGAGCAAACCAGGCACTGTGAGGTGCACAGCATCACAAAAGGCATGGACATCTCTATCTGAATATTAAATATTTTATGGAACTTTGGAATAAATTATATTAAGCATGTTAAGACATTAATTTTTGTTCAATATCTAATTTGGGTTTTTTTGTGGCTTGCTCATTTTTTCAAAATAACTGGTACTAATTAGTTACTAATGAGACCAGATCCATACTTCCAAAATTGTTTATGAAATGTGTTCCCCAACTGAGACATTTTATCCAAGTTTCAGCCTAAATCTTTTTTTCCTGTTTTTTTCCTTAATACACAACTGAATTTGGCAAATAATCAAAGAAAGATTCTGATTAAATGCTGTTTAACTTTAAATACATGCCCTGGTATTCAAGTATTTTTCTGTGTCCATGCTGCAAGTTTTATTTAATGTATATTTAGCTTTAAAATTTTGCAGTAAATATCATCTACGGTTTGCAAGTTCCTCTTCCCAAATGTTTTAATGGTTTATTCACCTGTGTTGGAATATCAGAGTTCATATTTATGATATTAAGAGCTTAGTAAATGGAGGGTCGAGGAGAAGTGATTGCACAGATTTTATAGATTTTAATTTTTTTATAGATTTTTTTTTCTTTTTAAGTTTAGGGCCTTTGATTTTTTAAGAGGAAAATAAAGCCAACCAATTAACCCCTGACAGGAGGTTCATTAGAAGCTTTGTAATCCCTTGCCAAGTCTTTTGTAAAGCCAAACCAGTCTAGTACTGCGGATTTATGCAGCTTAAGCTGAACACTGGGGGAGGCCTTTAAGTAAGAACATTTGTTCAATTTTAAGATGTCTTACACTACCTCAAGATTGCCTGTGCCAGCAGAGTTGCCCAGGAGCACACAAATCCTGAGACTTTGCTCTGCAGTGATGGAAGCAGAGCCAATGATCGTGTGCCTGGCCGATCCCTTTGGTGGATGGGTGGATCAGACTCGCTCCCTCCTCCTGCCTGGGATGCTCTGCACAGCAGGTTTTGCCATGTGGGTGTGGGGGAGAAGGAGGGGATTGGGTGGGTTGGCACCAGCAGAGGAACAGGACAGAAGAGCACAGGGATCAGGGCATTATCCAGCCCCCAGGAAGAGCCTCAGCCGGGATTGTCTGCACGCTGTGCTCTGTGAAAGGTGAGAAATACCCCAAGGCAGCAGGACCTGGGTGTCTCACAACACACTCCTGTGCACTCCTCAAATAGAGGGGCATCAAGTAGTCTGAGAAAAATTGAGATAAATTGCATAATGTGTTCATTTTTATAAATTAAAATTAAACTAATGAAGAGGCATTGCATTTCCAATGCAAAATGCATGTCACTCTTCAGACACTTTTCAGCAGAATATATTGATGATGGTTCACTTCAAGAAACCTCAAAAA
>NW_005054317.1:4714557-4735869 GCF_000277835.1 Geospiza fortis
ATATCTATGTCATTGATATTCTTTTATACTGTGAATTGTGTTAAATTAGCAGCTGAATTTTTCTGGAGAAATTCAGTCCTTATTTTGCCAGCAACCGGCTCAATCCTGACATGAGAGCTGGCATTGCACTCCCCGCATATACCTGTATTTTGAGGGAAATCTGCTTTTCCCAACTTCTTTAATAATGAAAATAAGGGGGTGGGGGGTGTCCACATCTAGATTATCACTGTGAGAGAAGATACTTGTTTATTTGTTTATTTTTGATACTTTGGCAGTGGTGCTGCTGCAGCAACCCCTCTCTTGGCATGGCACATCCTCTGTCCTGGGTCTCACAGTTGCTGAGCATCCTTTTGGAAAGGACAGTATGCTGTGGGATGAGGTCCCACGGTGCTGAGGTGGAGTCTGAGTCATTGTGGCATTTCTCCTGCAGGCCTGACGGGATAGGAACTGTGACTGTGGACGAGAAAGAGCGTTTCGAAGAGATCAAGGAGCGGCTCCGGGTGCTGCTGGAGAATCAGATCACACATTTCAGGTAAAGGCACAGAGCCCAGGCTGAATGCGAGAAGAATGATTTCCTCACAGCTCCCTCCTATAAGCAGCAAAGCCAAAAGGCAGGTTTTGAATGCACACAGGAATTTTGCATAAGTGACACAGACCTACACAGGGCAGTGAAGCATGTTTATAGCTGGCGTGTGATTTTAAATATATATCCTTTAAAGGATATTTCAAACCATCTTGCTCCCATAGGCATGGTAAAGCTGTGGATTTTGTCTAAAATATAACAACAAAAAATCCCTTATCCTTATCCTCTTATTTCTCTGTTCCTCTCTGCTCAGTTATAACCCATTTACCTTCTCCCTAGTGTTGACAGGCAGGGCTTTCTGCAGGGATGTCACAGTATGGAAAGATCCCCCTCCCAAAAAAAGGATGAATGGCCCCCAGCACACTGGGCAGGTCAGGCAGGCTGTGCACATTCACACAGATGGGTGATGTGCATTACCTACACCCTGGTGCATTGCCAGGTCTCCAGCTGGAAATAAATGTCCTTTCCACTGGGTCTTTTTTTTTCCCCACATTTTTAGAAGAAGATGGTATTATCTCTCCAAGGAGATCTAAAAACTCTCCAGGTAACACCCAGATTTAAGAAACTGCTAAAACTCTCAGCTTATTACTAACCCATATTCTCTTTTGCTACCTTAGTCTACACCCACAAAGCCTTTCAGAAAGTTACCCTATAGAAAGACTGCTCATTCCAGGCAGAGACTAGAGAATTGCTTGGACAGACTTAGGAAAGCATCTTTATGGCTCAGGAAAGGCTTTCATGTGCACTTGGTCTAATGCTAAGATGATGTGCTTTTTCTAGGTACTGCTTCCCATTTGGCCGTCCAGAGGGTGCGCTAAAAGCCACTCTGTCACTGCTGGAAAGGGTAAGCACAGAAACAGCAGAGAGTAATTAAAATGACCTGTTCTCATGTATCCTTCCGTCTCAAAAAGCTTGAGGAGCTGTTGGCTTTGCATAGGACGTGTAATTATAATGATATCTTACACTGAAATGTGGGGTTTAGGTGGGGTTGGTGTCTCCTGCCTCAGCTGGGAGGCAGGTGTGTAGCCTGACCACTAAAGGTGCAATGTTCTGTGTCTGTGTCTGTGTTGTCAGGTAAGGGTGAGGGGTCTGTCTGGCAAAGATCCACATCACAGACCCTTGGCAGCAATGCCTGGCTGCTGCCTGGTGAAATTCCCATCTTGAGGCAGACTTGTTCCCTCTGGATGTATAAAACCTGCTCACCATGATCCTCCTCCCCATCCCCACTCCAACATCCTTCCCACCTCCGCTAACCTACAGTGTGGCCAAGTCCAGACCCCAACCCAAGTCAGTCAGTACAGCCTGGGAAGGGCAAAACATTGCTTGGCACTGGGCAAGTTGTGATAGATCTTAATGTCATACCCTAAAAAATCATCACAGACTTCAGGGTGTAAATACAGAAGGGGAATAATACAGTCCCACATCTTAGGCTGGCCAAGGTGACCTTGTAGTGAGTCCTGTGATTGTACACATGCCCTGAGAACCACACAGCACTAGCATAGGAATGGGTGTTTGTGCTGGGCTTGGAGAAAAGCAGTTCTGTGTGCCACAACAAATCAGATTTTCTTGTGTCAAGGTTCTGATGAAAGACATAGTTACTCCGGTCCCTCAAGAGGAGGTAAAAACAGTCATCCGTAAATGCTTGGAGCAAGCAGCTCTAGTCAATTATACTCGACTATCAGAGTATGCCAAAATTGAAGGTAAGGCTCTTTCTTTCTGAAATTACAATTTTTCTTATGTTTCTAGGTGGCAACTTAGGTGGCTGGGAGCTCTTTAAAAAAAGCTCATTTGCTATTTACTCTCTTGTCGGTAAAGCTGTTGTGATTCAGAATCATTTCTGTGGTGTTGGCTTCAGAAGCAGTTAAGAATGGAAGCTATGCAAATCATTTCTTTTTCTGGAAAGGAGAGAGGAAACAGTTAAAAAGAACTGTAGCTTTTTTCCTTTGATCGTTAGTACATTTGGCCAGTGGTGTAGTATTCAGACTCGGGTCACGGTTTTAAAAAACAAATTGAAAAATACTTGGGATGTCATCTTTACAGCTGAAGGTATACTGCAGCTAATTGCTTGTGACACTTCGGGAGACAAATGAAAAATAAAAAGCTGAAAAACTGTTTAATCTATGTTTAATCGTTTGTAGCCAATTTAAAATGTCTTTTTTTCTGGGTGTGTTTCATTGTCTTTGCAGTTTGCATTGCAGTCATTGATCAGTGATCCCATACTTGCCTCAGATTTCTTTCTTTTCACTTTGAATCTGGCAAAGCTGATATTTTTGACCTTTTAAGTTATGGGAGAATAATAACCAGTGACCAGAGACACATGTAGCCATCAAAAAGACATTTTAAAGTTTGCTGGAGGATATGTGTTACTGAAGCTCTATGATTCAGTCATTCTTTATATGTTATCAGTTTATGTTGGTACCTTGTTGGCTGCTGTTCCCGACTTCAAACTCCCACCCAACTTTTTCCAAGTTCCCAGTTACTTAAACCTGTGTGTTCCAGATGAATGGTATGTTCTGCTCTGCTCTAGACTCTGGGTTTCTGTCATGTGTGGTGTGAAGCTTTCCCACAGCCAAGATTATTGTTGTATGCCTATAGGACAATATTGAGAGGAGAAAAAAAAAAACCCAAACTAAAACTCCCTCTGATTTGTTCTTCGTTCTTGTTTACATGAAAAATTGGGTTGTTATTATATGGCAAATTGTCCAGGTTCTGTACATGACATGTCCTCTCTTTTTCCATTTTTTTTCTGTCTAATGATGCAAATTGTGTACCAGTGGTAATGAATTCATTGTTATGCATCCAGTGAGAAACACTTAAGAATTGGGCACTAAAAGGATGTTTATCAACTCTTGACTTGGTAATGAGTGACAAAAATAGAGAAGGAACGAAGGTTTCATAAGCACTGTATTATCAGGCAATTTATCGAAGTACTCAACTTCAGAGGATACTTTAATTGGTGTGTTCTGTAAAATGCAATGTTTAAATATATTTGACAAGGATGGAGAAGGACTGAGAATCAAAAACAGCTTTTCTGTTGATGGATGCTTCTACCCAGGGCTGGCTCCCTTAGGTTCTCTGTATAAATATCACTAACTCGTTGGTAAGATTTGCTCTCTTCTTTCAGATAAATCTATGCAAAAACAAACTTTATGATCTGTAAGTAAAAATGCATTCATTTCCAAAGTAGAACAGTTAGTGTGTATTTTTCCTTTTGTGCCTCAATTCTTCTTGGTTGTGTTAATTATCTGCCCTCTCTTTTTGCACTGTGACTTTTAGGTCTGGGAATACTTTGAAGCAACAAACCTATTTTTTTTTCCAGCTGCCTTTTCAGAGAAATAGTTCATTCCACACTATCTGCTCTCTTCTGCTTTTCTCCTCCTTTATCTGTGATTGGCCACAGCCACTTTTTGATGCTATTTCTACAAAAGTGGTTGTAACACCAATTTCCAAGCATGCTGGGATTGTTAATTTGAACAACCCAACATCCGCCAGCTGCATGCATCAGGTTTTCTCTCATGAGCATAGTCCACTGCATATTCAAATACTTCCTTAGAAGAGCAAATGACAAATTTACCTTGGTGAGACACATTCCTGTCCACTGGACATGGCTTTGAAATCTTGTTTTTGAATGACATTTGAATAGCCACGTGTAAGGCACTTTTGTCAGAAATGCAGAACCAAATCAGTGGCAGCAGTGCTTAAGGCTATGCTTATGAAGAAATACCTGTGAAAGCCTTAGATACTGAAGGCTGAAATCCTTAGTATCTTGGAGCCTTAAACCAATGAAAATCTATTTCCCTCTATTCATGATGTTTTGATCATTATATTCTTGCAAACAGTTCAGAGCAAACCTCTAGAGTCATGGTCACAGCCTCTCTTGTGACTCATGGGCATGCTGAATGGTTAATCCAGTAGATCTCAAATTTTAACCCTCCTTTTTATTTTTCTTTCTTTTTTTTCTTCTTTTTATCCTGTGTGTATGCCAAAATACTCTGTGGCTTTCCTTTTAACCTGATATGAAGTTTTCCTCTGACCTATAGCCTGTAACCTCTTTACCTCTGACCTAAGCCTCTTGCATGCCCAAATCCTCTTTTATAGGGAAAAAGAGAGAAATGTATGAGCATCCTGTCTTCTGCTTGGCCTCTCAAGTGATGGATTTAACCATTCGTGAGTACCTACCACCCTCCTCTCCATGCTGTCCTCACTTTCTCTGTTCTCATTACCTCAAGAAAGTCCAGATCCAAACCAACTCACTCTCCTTGCTTCAAGTCTTTTAGCATTGGCTTGTCTGTTGCTTCTGTCTGTGAAACCCAGTGTGAGAAGTCCAGTCACTTTCTATCAGCCTAAACCAGGTTAGACAATTAACCCATCTGTTTGTGACAAACTCAGACTGTCTGTAAGTTTTTTCAGTTCTTCTTTATGTCCGTGACCTGAATGCATTTTTACTTTGCTTCTGTGTAACCCCAGTTTGTAAAGTGCTTGTCACTGGTACACAATCAAAAGGTAGCAGCTACATTGTGGAGAAGTGAGCTAGAGGTCAGATAAAGGACACTTGGAAAAAGCCATCCCTTTGCCTGCGTATAAAATCTTTACCCAATCCTGTGTATAAGATGGTGTAAGGCTGTCCTTTCTCTGTACATCAGATCTTAATGTCTCCTGTCTGTTAGCTCTCAGCGAAAGGATGCACTCTACTTGCTCTCCTCCTCGATTTTTTTACTCACTCCTTTGCACCGAGCTCTGGAGGGGACACCCCGACCCTGCTGTCACTTGGAGACCCCCTCTGTGTCCTCAGAGCTCTCCCTCTCTGGTTTTCTATTTGTGCAGCGTTTTCTCTCCATGAAAGGAGCTTCCTTGGGTAACCCCACGCTCGGGGGGGCGGGGGGCGAGACGGGGCGACTTTTCTTTTTTCAAATGTCATATATCACGCATAACTGGGGGGCTGTGCGGTCCACTTGCTCATTAATCCTGCATATCTGTTCTTGTTTCTCTCTTTTCTCTCCTTGTCGCTTTCTCTCTTTCATATAGAGAATCAAAAGGACGCAGGTGAACAATTGTATATGCATTATAAATTGTTAGGACTGTTGAGTTATATTTATTTTGTTTTCTATTTTCATAGCTCCTTAAGATATGTACTCCTTCAGGCTGAAAATGGAGATGCATTGATACTTAAGGAGTTAATTTGTGCTGTCTACATAATCTCCTTTTCCTCCTTTCATAGAATAGAGTGTAGATTAAAAATACCCTGTAGAGATGTAGTGCCTTCTTAGGCGACAGTTGTAGAGGAGAATCTAGTCTTTGTAAAGAGAATGTTTCTTGTTTTTCAAAAGAACTGCAGCTCATTTTGGGTGAAAAAATGTTGTTGATTTGGCCATTAATTTTCCACACGTAACAAGCACATTTATAAGTAAACTAATGTTCATTTTTGATTTTCATACCTTCTGTTTTCTGCCCTGATGGGAGGACTGGGTTTTTCTTTATTTCTTTATTTCTATTTATTTGTTAATGTGTAACAAACAATCTGGTGGGACAGAAGTCATGTTTGTCTCTCGTTTATAACCTGTGGTGACATGTAAAAAGGCAAAGGCTCAGCTCAAGTGCGCATCTCTGCAAAAGGGATGGTGGAGCTCTGCAGCCCCCTTCTCGTTTCTGTTGTATCCCAGAGTCCTAGTTCCAAAGTCCTTGAAACTTGAACTGTTCATTTCTTTTTGTGAGTAGATTGTTCTGTTTTGTGGGGAAAAAAGAAAGGATCTGGTTGATTTCAGCTCTGTTTGCACAGGGAAATTGCTTTAGAAGAGCAGTACAAGAGGTTGGGCCAGCTTCTGGCTTCCCCAGACTCCTCAGCTCAAATAATCTATTGCCTCATAGTAAAATGAATTGTAAATAACACAAGCAGAAAATGGAGACTAATTTTTTCTTACATTTATGAAAGGTGCAAATAAATAAAAGTAAATAGAACAGTCGCAATTATTACCATTAACTGTAAAAATTAGAATGAGCACAGGCTGTTGTGCATTAAGCACAAAAACTGCATGGAGCATCGTGCTTGCTGCAAGAACCTGTCATGTGCCTGCAGTTTAGAAGTTCAGAATGACATTCCTATGGCCCAGCTTGCTTAAAAATAACCTGTTTCTTCCCAATGCTTGGAGCAAATAAAAGGGCACAGGGAGTTGTGACTCCACTGCTCTGTGCCCACAAATCTCCCTTGGTTTTAAATAAAAAAATTTCAGGCAAGGTCAGCAGGACTCACTTGAAACTGGTTCCTCAGCTTAAGTGGAGTCAAAAGTGACTGGGGTTTGGCCTGACTTTTTTATTTTTCCAGAAGCAAGAATAAAAATAATACCCTGAAAACAACTTCTTAAACACACAAGTGTTACCCTTTAGTTCTCCCTTCTCCTGAGAAATGTGTAGTCTGTTGCCTTGCATTAAAATATTGGAACAGAACATTAAACAGGAAACTGTGCTAAAAGAATTTAAAATAAATTACTTTAATTATTAATCAGACAAAGCTACAAACACTCAGATTAATAATTGTAACCTTTTAATAACTGTTTGTTCATGTAGGTCAGAAATACATAATTATTTTAGAAAAGAATAGCTTCTCCATCCCTTATGCACAGGCATCCCATGAGCACAAGTGCCACTTTGCACCACTGGAGTTGGCTACAGGCAGCTTCAGAGGTGCTGCCAGTCAAAGTAGAGTTGTCAGTTTGACAATTGATTGTGTTTGGTTTAAGACTGGCAGGGGGGAAGTTCAGTGTTCAGGCTGAAGAATTCTCATATTGCAGTTTAGGTTTGGTGTCTGTAAGGAGAGGTTTCTCATGGTAGTGCTGAGTTGGTGCACAGAGATGAGCAGTGAAGGAGACAGATCTCACCTCGCTGCTTAGTGCCAGAGTGTGGGTGGCAGAGCAGTGGAACATCTCATGGAAAGTAGCTGCAGAACAGAGGGACCTACTGAAGTCCTATTGCTCTGTCCCCAAGGCAAATTGAGCTGTCCAAAAATACCAGGTTTTTGCTTGTCCAGCAGCAGCTCCATGCCCTGCGCAGGGAAGGAGTCGCCCAAGGCACCACACCTCACTGTGCTGCATGGTTGGCACTCTGTCCTCCCTGCGCGGGCTCCTGGGCAAGCTCAGCCTCACTTGAAAACACAGCCAGTGGTGATGCCAGGTGGCTGTGAAGCTGGAGCCCGGTCAGTTCAGGGGTCAGTGCTGCCCACGGGGCACTGAGGGGCAGCTGCAGTGCCTGTACAGAGGCAGACACCCCCCAGGTGCCTGAGTCAGGCTGGGGTGCACCTGTAGGAGAGGGACTGAGCACGGCAGCTTGGGCTGCACCAGCCTGAGCTGGCAGCAGCCATGGAGCATCTTGGTGGTACACTGGCCCCAGCAGGCGTGGCAGGCATCCTGCACTGAGGCAGCAGGTGCAGGAGAGCTTGGTTTCAGACTGGAGCAGCACAGCAGGTTGTTAAGGAGCAGTGGCATTTTCCAAGGCAGTCGTACTGGCCCTTGTCACAGCCCCATGCTCGCTTTACGTCACTCGCCTTCCCTGTTGCTGGATCTCAGCCTGGGAAGCTCTGTGCACGTAGCTGGAACTCAGCTGAGGAGCTGAGCTGCCTGTCAATTGACCAGGTCCAAGGCAAGGAGAGGTCCTGTGTGATCTGTCAGCCCAACCCCTGCTGGCCAATCACTCCAGAATTTGTGATAAATCACAAAGCTTAAAAAGAAAATAAAATTGCATTGTTTGAGTAAATAAAGATGTAAAATATATGAAAATATCAATCTTTGTGTGCAGGAGTGGAGGCTGAAGTGATTAATAAATCCTATACTTTCACTCAGACAAGACTATAACCTGTATCCATTTGTGCTGAAATGCTGCTTTGTTTCATTCCTTGAAGTGGCATTGGGCTGTGTTTAACAAAGAATCGTTATGCAGCTTTCAAGATTTCCTCTTGACTTTTCAAAGGCAGTGTCTAAAGCGGTACAAAGTTATTGCAAGAGCTTCAAAATTTCAGAGATCTGCCTTCTGACATTTTCTTTCTATGAGTCTCCTACCAACTGCAGGAGCAACTTGCTGCCTGGGGCATGAGACACAATTCAGAGAGGCACAAATTCTTCCCTAGGCTCAATAATCATTAGAAAATCAGGAGAGCAATTCTCTCTTCATTATATTGAGGTTTTGAGGTGAATTGGCATCTCTTTCTAAATTAAAAAAAAAAATCTATGTTTTTTTTCTTTCCTTTAAAATAAAACATCTTATTTTGAGAGAAAAAATACCATCACTGAAATCCCTTTCAGATACACGCAAATTAATTTCATGAGTATAATAAAAGGCTGCCCTGCCTTGTCCTTGGGCTAAGTCCTTTATGCTTTATAGCTGTCCTGAAAACAGCAGCTTTTTGTATCATTTTGATTATTGGCTCACAAATGAATGCACACATAACACTTGGATGCTAAAGCCCTCGGCAAGGATCATATATTTTTAATTATTATGAGGAAATCATTGAATCAGTCACTATGCTTCTAAAAAATATGAAAAGTCAATAATATTCTTCTCCTATTTCAAGTGTAATTCTTAATATTGCTGATGATTTAGTAACCCATGTAGCAGAAATCACAGTACTGAGGTAGAAATATGTAGTTTGAAAATTTTCCAGTCTGTAAAGAGCCGTACACAATGAATTGTGTGCAATATCTATACCAAATGTTGCACAGGTTTATCAATATACCTGTTGCTGCAGACTGAAGCTCATTGTTAGCACAAACCCCAAATTTTCAAGTAATTGAGCTGCTGCAAGTATTTTACGTGCCAGTATCATGCAGAAGCATAAAAACCTTTAGAAGAGTTTGTCCAGGAAAGCACTTTGTCAGGCAGTAAGAATTTGCTCCTGGCTCTGATTTCAGTGATGAAGGTGTTTAAATCTTACTCATCTGGCAATGACACACATGAGCAGCAAGTACAAGAGCATTTCTGATACTAAACTGGCTGTAGTGAGGAATCAGAGAGGAAAAGGACAGGGAAAAAAGAAAAGCCGAAGTGAAACAAAACCTGCCACACGCTGCAGCCGATCATGAGCAAGTGCATTAAAACCTGTCCAGCCTCACACATCTCCCTTGCTCTGAGTGGGAGCTGAGCCACCCCTGAAAGGGACCTCACATGTCACCTGTGAGACCTGGACCTAGAGAAGTGTGTGAGCTATAGTGCCTCATAGTGCATGGCTCTCACAACCCCATATCTATTTAAATTTACAGAGGAAACTAATACCTTTCCTTAGCCAGATCTTAATATTTTAAATTTTCTTGCAATAAAGAGACAACAAAGAAAAGCATGAGTTGGGGCTCATGGGTGTTCAGTGCCCACAGGAACAGAGAGAACTCTTCCCCTCCTTCACCTCCAGGTGGTTCTGCAGCCATCATGCAAGAGCCTTGAATTTGGGTCTGAAAAACTAAAATGTGTGAAAAGAGCTGAATATTTGTGCAGATTGGGCCAGATCAGAATTATATCAAGAGTTTGTTGCTTAGCCTGCTCCAGTGCCTTGTGGGAGCTTATTTCCAAGAGTGGGGGGTGGTGGGGGGATGCCAGGAGCAGGCTAAGGTGCTGGAGGGGTCTCTCACAGGCCCCCCAGAGAAGTGAGAGCCACCCTGGGGCACTGTGCTGACAACTGCACAGCGGGAGCCTCCTCCAAGCTGTTCTGTACGCGCTGCACCAGCGACTCGTGAAGATGCTGCTGCATCTCTTGCCTTTTCCTCCTCCTCTTTCTCTATTAATGACTTTTCCCTAGGACAGAAAACACTTGTGCTAATCAGGCCCGTTCAACACTCTGGAGTCTGGATGTCTGTGAAGCCTAGGAGCTATTTTTGGATGGGTAGCTGTTAGGGATGCAGGGGCTGGACTCCACATTTAAGGATGCTTGAGGGCTGCAGTGCTGACGTGTGCAATGGGGTGAAACTCAGATTCCTTTCACCTTGGCTTTGGCACTCTTAGGAAGAGCTCTCTCTCTTTGACACCCCCAACTTTGCCACCCAACAGACTCCCCTGGGTGGCGAGGGGTTCCCACCCTGTGGTTGTCAGACATGGGTGGGAGAAGATGTGCAATTCCCTCTCCCCGCCATCCCCTCCCATCCAGAGACCTTGGCACAAACTGCTCTCCATAGCAATGGGCAGTAAAATACTCTTCCTACATTTGCATGTCAAGCTCAGGAGCAATCAGTGAGTAGCCAAATTGAATACTTGCTTATGTTTTAAAGCAGAGTGAAAGTCATTAGGCCAATGCCCAAAAAAGCAGTTATTTTTGTCAGTTGAGGCTGAGAGGTTTGTTTCTGGGGACGAAGTCACCCCTTGGTAAATGTTGAACAAAGATCAGGATTACTCCAGAGATGAATGAATAGATTTGCTTTTCCTGTTGTAAGAAAACAAGGAAAAGAAAGAAAGCCAGTAGCTTGAATCTGAGTCTGAATTAATCATTACACAGCTTAAAAGACTAAAAATGTGTGTGTATGTGTGTGTGTGTGTGTGTGTGTGTGCACGTGTGTGCATTGTGTGTGGTTTTATGTATGTGTGTATGTATGTATGTGTGTATGTATGTATGTATGTGTATCTATCCCTGTGTATGGAGAGGGGCACCAACCTAACTCACACTCCTTAATGGTTTACTCGAATATTCTTTATTATACTTTGATAAGTGTTGTAGTTCTGTGAGAAATAAAAGCAATCAGAAATCTCCTTTGCACAAGCCAACTGATTTTTTTTTCCCCCACTGGAAAATGCAAGCAAAATGGCAAGGACTTTTGGCAATAGAATGTCCAGATAAATATGCCAGATTCCTTGCAAATGGCATGATTAAAAATAGTCACAATGCTGCTAAAAACTGTTATTAAAAGGAATAGAAACTATTGTGTTAATATATTCACAGCATATAATTTATTCTCTGGGTGTATGTAAAAGGAAAGGCTATTTTCTTTGAATTTTTCCTATGCTGATATTGTAAACTATATGACAGATGGGTCAAGTCCTGATTGCAGTATTCTAACATTTGGAATAGCAAGTAACATATTTGATAGAGCTGGCAAGTTTTTATATATGATTCAACCCAGAATATAAAAGCCACTAGAATTCCAAGTTGAAAATAATTAAATGAGCTGGAAACGATCAGGAACCACACATTTTTAAGTGACAGATTTTTTTACATGTTTAAATTGCACAAGAATATTTTATAGCTCCCTTTAACCAACAGTGACGTTTAATTCTAAAATGTGTAATTGATATTTGCAAAGCAATTAATTCCTATGGCTCATTATTCTATTGCTAAACGTGCCTAAGCATTGGGGAGCTGACTTCAAGTTGTGTTTTTTAGTTCACCTTTTCTGAATTCCAGAGTTTTAACTGAATTAACCCATCTCAGTCTCCTCGTGTGACTGCACTAAGTGTGGTTTCATACTTGCATTGAATTTTTAGCTTTCTGATTGCACGGTGCTGTAGGACGTTCGAATCTGCTGACTTCTAGAATATGTGTTGTCAAATGGTGTCATTACTGTGTAATACCCCAAATACCAATAAGCAAAAACCCAGCAGCTTACTCCATTTGTATTTGATCATTTCTGCTTATGTTCCTTTTGAAATTTCCATCTTTTTTGTCACTGTTTATGAAATCATTTGTCTCTTTACTTTTGGCGTCTCTCTCTCCGTCACGCACCACCAGCCCGTCCGCCCAAGCCGAAGCCACCGGCTGGGCCACCATCATCTCCTCAAACGCAGACTAACATGATAGATCATATGCTCAAAGGCATGGCCAAACAGCCGCCAAGTACTGTAATAGTCTTCCTTTCTTTTATTCAGTGGTTTCCTAGTCTAGCAGCCGCTCGTGTAGCAGTAGAAGGCTAGTCCTCATATGCAGCGTGATACATACAAAACACCTAGCGCGACGTGGTAGGCTTTAGAGATTTAGAGGTAGCATTTACTTCAAAATGTCCACATTTTTTTGTCTAGCAATGTCTGACATATGCAACATTTTCAAATATCAACGTCAGCACAAAATAACATTGTTGTTGCATAACATTTTGCATGGAAATTATAAATATGTATGAGCTTTACATGATGTTGGATGAAATGTTTGATAAGTATATCGTATACGTTTCATGTAACTGTCAGTGCTCCAGCTATCTTAGCAGAATATTCTGATGTATAGTAACTTAACCAGGGAAATATTTAAAATAAGAAGGAAAAAAATTAAGATTGACATCTGCTGGCTGCCAAAGTTATATAAGCATCAATATTTTCTTTAAAGACAGCATCTTTGAGCAGTTGTTCTTATTAACACTTTTGTCTTTTAGTTATATTTGAGAGCAGATCAATGTTGCAAATGAGAATGGGCCTGATGCTGCACTGATCAGTGGAAAAGCTTCCCCTTGGCTTTGGAGGTGCAGAAACAACCAGATCTTACTGAGGGACCTGTCTTTGGGCTCCTTTTGCAAAAGGAAGTGGTTTCTACTTCTTGAAGCCATTGAGGTGCTGGATAGTGTAGAACAAAGACTGAGAAGTTAACCAGGAGCTTTCCAATTTCAGTATTTGTCAGTAAATTATACTAAAGGGAACCTTGGGGGTTTTTTTGATTTTTTGTTTCCAGTGATACAAGAAACAGCAGCAACACTGGAAAAGAAACACCCAAGGCCCTTATCCGTGCTATGAATCAGTAAAACTATAGAGTTCATTTGCATGGTGCTTTACTATCCCTCAGCCAAGCTGAGCCCCCTAAAGGGCCAGACTCCAGCTTGCTGAGCTCCTCCAAAAACCAGCCACATTTGGGACTGTCCTGAAACATATGGCTTTCCTTTTCATGGGAACTGTGTAACGTGTAAACAGGTATTCAGGGAAAACTAGGGGCTGGCAAGACTTTGGGGGGGAGAATGAAGTCCTGTAAGCTCCCTGAGCCTTCAGCAAGGCAGGGATTTCTCCCTGGGTGACCCAGTCAAGCAGAACAGGCCACCTTGTGCAACCTCAGGCTTCTGCCCCACCAGTAAACAGACCAAAACACTAGGAAAAAACAGGGTGTGTGGAAGGCTAGAGCGAGATGATCTGTGAGTACTTGGCCTGTTGGCATATGGATCCCAAGGGGGCAGGTCTCCCACTCCACTCCTGCTCCAAACAACCATCACAGGGAGAGTTTGCATACCCCAGGGCAGTGCACTGCCCTTTGATACCATGGAGAGGCCAAAATACCTATGGATGCAGAGGTATGGACTGGCTGTGTAGTGAAATGCCTCTCTTTGCCCTTGCTGCTCAGGAGAGCTGGGACAGGGACCTGGGTGTGAACCAGAGAGACATGTCTGTGGTCAGCTCTGTGGAAGCTGTCCTTCAGGGAAATTGTGGCTATTTTCTTTTCCTCTACATTATTTCTAATGAAATGCTCTAAATGTTCCATATTGTTAGCACCTCATATTTTTAATGAGTTATTAATAATATAAATTACCTGGAAGAATATAATTTAATTATGTTTTAGAGTTTTCAGAAAACACTGCAAAAGAACTCAAAATAGGTAAACACCAAGCTCCAGGATTTAAACTCTTTGGTTTGCTTTGCGGGATTTTTGTTTTAAAGTTGTGTCTATTTTCCCATATAAATCTTACCCATGACTGTGGGATTTACCAGTTTTCACTCCCTCCAGCATGCATAACTCCTGACCCTTGTGGAGTTAAATCCTGGAGCAAGACAGACCTGCGAGTTTTGCTTTTAGAAGCAGGTGACATTTAAATTGCTCAAGTCTGACAATTTATTACAAGTGCAGACAGATTTGTTTGAATTGATCTTCTTTAAAGAATTTTTAAATTATATAGATATGATTCCTATAATAGCATCATCTACATTGAAGGATACATATTGTTCATACATTAGTGGCCAGATGCTGTCTTTAGGGAATGCGATGTTCTTATTTGAGCTAATAAAGTGCCACCATAAAGCAAACCAACTCTGACAGTATTGTGAAATTTGGAGCTGGAGCACTGTATTTTCATAGTATAATAACGAATGTGGCTTTCTGGTTTGCTCAGTACTAATTATATAAGCATTTAACATATGCATGAAAAGATCTTTAAAGCTGCAGAATATTATGGGGTTTTTTTTTTAACCTCTAAAATAACTCACTGTTCGTCTAGCTTTTCACCCTGCCTTCCTTTTAACTTGAGTTCTTGTACTACAGAGAATGTAGGCCGGTTAGTCACACCAGCTAAAAAGTTAGAAGATACAATACGCCTGGCAGAGTTGGTAATTGAAGTCCTACAGCAAAACGAAGAGCACCATGCAGAGGTGAGCAGCGTCCCCGGCGAGGTTGTGTCCCCCCAGGTCTTCCACAGGATCTGGTGGGAGCTTTGTATATTTCTGTGATGTCTTCCCAGCTGGTGCTGGGTTATCTTTTTAAAAGCTGAAAGTACACTGGAGTACGATGAAGGCATGGTACACTTCAGTAGGAATGTGTTTTCAGAGGGGAGGGAGGGCTGAAGGATGAATTAACTGAGTTGTGCTCTCCTCAATGTCAATCTGCAGCCTTTCTGACAGGGCCAATCTGGCCAAAATATTCACCACCAACTACCTGCAAGAGCAAGCCTGTCCACTTTCCAGAAAGGTTGTATTTCCAAGTCATGAGCTGTGTTGTGTGCCTCCAGCCAGCATGAGCGGGGTCCCTGCCGCAGCTGCTGCTCCTGCTGTCCGGAGGGAACAAGGAAAACTGCAACAAAACAGAACCATTCTCCTTTCTGCCCCTTTCTGAGTATTCAGGTTGTTTCCAGGGGTCCCCCTGGGCCTCTCCAGTACAAGATTAACTCACCTGGTTTCCTGTTGGCCTCTTCTGCCTTGGTTTATTGGTAATACCTCAATTACTAGTCACAGAGGTTAGGTTCAACTATGCTCTGTTACTCATTGTCTGGGTTATCTAAGGCCTAATAGAACCACTCTTAACTCTTTGAAGCACCTTAACAGAAAGATTTGTGTATTAAAACCACTGAAACCATGTCATAGTCAGATATACACCAGAAAATCATGGGGCTTGATCCTGGAAACACTTGGTCCCACAGACAGCTGGCATGGCTGGCTGTAGTCCTCCTCTCAGCACGTCAGGACATTTCTCCCTGAGCAGGTGATGTTGCATACCCATGTAAGTATTTGCAGGATTGAGCTCTGAGTTCTCTGTAAATCTGGTGTTCTTGAATGCGTGTTGAAAAGTTAATAATTTTGAAATTCGGAGTGAACAGTTATTGTTTATGACTGTAGGTATTGTTGCACTCTTTCACTATTTTCTCTTTTCCTTCCCATTGATATATATATAGATATACTCAATATTTTGCATTAAGAGCATTTGATAATTTCACAACCACCTAAAAATCATTCCAGTGTGTATTAAATATGCAGTATAGTTTTACTTATTGATAATACACAGCAATCCACAACACCCAACTAACGCCTGATTACATATTTAAATTTCCTCCCTGTTTTTCTACTGTTCATTCAATCTTGGATGATCCTGGCAGGGGAAAGAGGTATGTGACTAAACCGAATGAAACGAGTCACTCCTGTCATATTCCGTGCATGCCCTCTCAGTGCCATGTTTCCTACTGGGATTTTACCCTGGTTGCCCTCGCTTCCGTAACTTTGACCGAGGAATGTAACAGCAACTTTGGGTCGGCTGCTTGCAGAGCTGGTAGCCTGACACAGGAGGGTAAATGTGGCATAGCAGTCCAGTCCATGCATGCAGCAATGGGTATATTTTACAAGCGCTGCAGTTACATCCCAACACAACCCTACCTGCCTGGACTCGCTCCTCAGCCTGTTGTTACCTGTTGTTTGCATTCACCCAACCTCTAGTACACTGTGGTGGAGATGGACTAAGTACTACACGAGTGCCTAGAATGGTAGTGGTCTTCCTCTGGTTTTGTCTGTATGTGCCTTGTACTGGATATACAGTATTTATATGTAGAGAGAGAATATATGAGGTGAGGAGTGAAATAAACCTCCTTTTTACTAAAGCAAGGGCTGCTTGAGGGCACTATGCTTGTGCAAAAACTGTGTTATTCCACTCCTCACCAGCACAGGCTGGATGTACAACCAGCTGGGAAGGAGCTGTTTTTTAAAACACAGCTTATTTTGAAAAGAGGAAGCAGTTGCAGGACCAGTCACACTCAGCCAGCCATGCTGCCAAGATCCTCACATGATGAGGAAGGCTCAGAACTGTTCTCCAGCATCTTTTGTGTCACAAGGTTTTGATTAGAGACAGAAGGTTAATGCCAAGACAGATAGGAGGCATCCCTGTCCCTTGTTCTGAACGGGGACTTGGAAGGATGAAATCCATCTCTCTCCAGAAGCCCAGCACACTCTCAGTGCATTTTGAATCCCTGTCCTGAGGGTGGCTGTGGCATTTCAGCAGTGCACAGGCAGTTGGCCAGCTCTCTGCACACTTTGAATTGCACCCAGGGAAGAGAGAGAAGAGGCTGAGTGGTTTATCAGTGATTTTTATTGTGTGTTGTAGCCACATTATACTGTCACTGTGCAATGAGCATTGCTGAGGTATTACACTTTATTTTCCCCCCTGTATGATTCCAGGTGACTTTTTTTACATGTTGTCATTCACCTGGAGAAGGCTTGACCTGTGAGGTGTGACTCTTTGGTCTACTTTGGTTATTCAGTAGAAAATTAAGTTGCACTGCTTACTGAAGTAATGCCTTACTTTACTGAAAAACAATAATTTTTGCAATTAACACATGCCCCTTTTTTCCCCATGTGGACATCCAGGCAGGCTCTCTAATGAGAATGTAGAAAATAATACTCAGAGCATGTTCAAAAATCATTATAAGAAGAGTATGATGTCTAGTCAGTTGGGTTTGTCTTACCCATGAGAAGGAAGCAATGCAGCACAGGCAGAAATAGCAGAGTCTGTGTGCCTATGTCTGTAACCTGGGAGCAGGAGGTCTCTGGCATTGTATCATCTCTCCCATCAGATGTCTCCTAGCTCCCTTTCCCTTCCTCTGGATGACTGATGACTAATGCCAGAGGCAATGCCATTCACCCGTTTTTAAATTTGTGTTTTCTCTCTCTATGTATACATATGTGTATATGTATATATGTATCTTAACTCCTTGAGGTCATACATATATACATGTGTATCCATGTGTAAAATATACAATAATAGGTGTGTTTGGCTAGAAAGCACACTTTTCCCCTTTTACATTATTATTTAAGCTAAGCAGGTAAGTAGATGGTAAATAAATGAAATGTTACCATCTTGAAAAAGGTTTTCTAAGTATGGTGTTACCAATCCTACTTACAGAAATTAGGGAGGAGGTTGAGAATCCTGACAGAAGTTTGAGAATTACAGAGTTAAAATTTGACTTTTCAAGCAAAAGGAAAACTGTTACTGATTTGGACATAATTTTTTTTCCACCACTGATCATATGCTTTTCTTTTTTTAAAATAGCTCTTTTTTTCCTTTTTCATGAAAGCAGGTTCTTATTGCAGGACTCTGAAGTGTTTATATATTGGGATTTGTTACAGAAGACATTCTTTGGCCTCCCCTCTTTTCCCTTCCCCCCAAATGCCAGTTGCCATCATAGTGGTCGTTCCATGCCCACTGACCCGGGGCAGTGTTGGGTGGGTGCCAGCATGGCAGGCTCTGGGCAGGCAGAGGCACAGCCAGAGAAACCACATCAGAGCAAGGACAGCCCCCACAGCCTCCCTGAAAACCACAGCCAGGCCTTGCTGGGATGAGAGGACCCTGCACAGCCCCACTGCTCAGCAAAGCTCCTTTTCCACCTACCTCTGTGAGCAGGTTGGAGCAGGCATCAGGAGCACACCTGCCTCTTGATGGTTTTGGTTCTTCCATGGTCTCTCAGAGGTTTGATGCTTCCCAGCATGGCACTCACTGCCATCCAGCCGTGTGCCTGGCTGGACACCAGCACCAAAGGTGGAGAAGTGCTGAAGAGCACTGTCCCACACCTCAGCCCCACACAGGCTCCCTCACCTTGGTTTGGCTTTCCCAGAGTGATGACTCTGCAGACACCCAGGGACACTGTCACCACTACCACTGCAGCCCTGAGCATCCCCAAGCAGGAGATGCTGCAGCAGAGCTGGGCAGCTTCCTCCATGGGCCTGAAGCTGAGGACAGTCTGCAGACAAAGGACCCTGCTGTAGCCACCTTGTCCCCATGCCATGACCACTGGGACACTCACTTGCTGGTGTTGTTGCTTCAGGCATGGGCAGACACTGAAGCTGTGCCTTCATCTTCACTCCCATTACAGGGCAGACGCAATCCTAAGATTAGTTTAAGGGTCATGTGATTATTTTGGTTCTTTGGTTTACATCTTGGATGTGCTCTGGGAAGAAAATGCCAAGTGCAGTGTCCAATCTATCCATGCCTTTGCATCCATTTTGTATCAACTCATGGAATAATAGCAGGACAGTGTCAGTCTGCTTTATATTTTAAAGGATTGATGGAGTGGAAATAGTTCCAAAGACCCCCTGCCACTATCACTGGCAGCTGAGAAGTCGAGCCAAAACAGGAAAAACTATGGCACTAACCTGTTTTGGAGGTGCTGTTCCCTCTCCATGACCAGGTGAACCAGTAGCTGGAGTTGTGCTGTGCACATCAGTGAATCAGAACTGAACCCTGAGTGAAAGCCCATTCTGCTTATTCATGTCTGCAAAAACATGCAAAAAATGCCCCTCCCTGACTGGCAATTCCTCTTCAAACTGATTCCTCCATTCCCAATGTCTTCCGTTTCATCTCCACTCTTGTGCCTAAGCTAGAGGTTTCTTTTTCTTGCCAAGTGCCGCAAAGCTGTTCCTTAGCTCCTTTAAGTCACTGAGTAATTTCCTATCACTTCCAAATGACAGCACATGGTCCTGTGGACAGCTCTTCTCATATTGCATGTTCCCAGCCAGAAGCGACTACTGAACACGCATGCATGCATTTGCAGCATTCACATCTGAGCCATGTATGATGTGAATGTCACCTCAGAGAGCCCGCACAGCGAATTTTTAAGGACCCATGTGCATGAGAATGAGTTACCTCACTGATATTTTTTGGTTTTCAAGTTTAGACATATGTTTTTCCTGCCTCTCTGAAAATATAGGCTTGCCATAGATTTTTTTTTTTTTTTTACCTTGGCATGTTGATAGTAGAGCTTTGTAATGGGTTCCTAATCAGTAGCATCATGAAGGTGGTAGTGTGTTAGATAACCATGTAAAATGAACAGTGCTGTAATAACTTTTACTGGTGATGTTTGAAATATCTTGAAAACATGGTGTGAATGATTTAAGTCAGATTTTAATGTTTCAGGCTTCTAGTTTTTCAAGACAAATGCAAGTACTGAATCCAAGTAGAATTTAAGCTGTTGAAAAACACATCAGAAAACCCACAAGCACAGTGAAGAAACTCCCAAATTTCTGTACTTTAGAAATAAGAATTAGTTGATTTTTTTTCCTGATAATTAGCATCATTAATGAAGTCATTTATTGTAAATTGAACAGATGAAACCTTCTCTGCTACGTTACAGCTGAATGCCTTTACAGTGGAGCTCTGAAGAGACCCTCTACAAGAAAGCTTTGTGTTAGAACAGCAGTGCCTAATTCTGTGATTAGCACTGCCCGGGCAGGCTAGCACTCAAAGCACTGTTCTCTTTACAATAAAGGTAGTTTCCATGAGATGCACTTTTTTTTTTTGTTTAAGATATGTGGCCTAACATTTTTCCCTGCACTTTATTAGAACTAATACACATCTTTATTATCTTTTTCCGCCAACTCTGAAGGCCTTTGCTTGGTGGTCAGACCTGATGGTAGAGCACGCGGAGACCTTCCTGTCGCTGTTTGCGGTGGATATGGACGCAGCGTTAGAGGTGCAGCCCCCAGACACCTGGGACAGCTTCCCGCTCTTCCAGCTCATTAACGATTCCCTCCGTAGTGACTGTATGTATTCTGCATTCTGATCATTCCCTTTCCAGCTCAGGTTACTGATAATGCTTTCAGCCTCTTCTTACTGCACAGAGAACTGAGATGGGTGGAGATTCACAGATTTACAAACTCCTTTAGCACCAGCTTTTATTGCATTGCCACTAGAAAAAAGCACGCCCCTTAAATCACTGAAGTCAAAGGTGGGAAGCTGAATTTTATTTTGCTTCATCTTCTCAAGTCTCTTGGTAATGGCTGCCTGATAAGCAGGGAATTAGGTACTCTGTATTTGTCATTAAATGTGTGTATTGTTTTATATATGTGTACTGCATTTATTTGGCATGGAGTAAGCCAGTCCTTGCTTTAAGATTTTATTGAAGGGAGGAAAATATTGAAGTAAACGGAAGCAGAAGTAGTTCAGAAGAATAGTGCTTTGTGAAATAAGACAATTCTCCGAAGCACTTGGGCCCATGCTTTCAAAACCCATGTTTTGAATTTGGCACTTTCCTGGATAGTCCAACCCTCCCTGGGGAGCTGGTGGCAAAATTGGCATTGCCTTAACTACGTCCTAGACCAGGACCCCAGCTAGCTTTCTAAGACTATGTGAAAAAAAGCCAGGGACTCATCCTCAGAAAGCAAGTTCCAGCATCATGGTACTGAGCAACCAAAGAAGAAATTATTTTCCCACCTGCTAAAGCCATAATGTTTGCCATGCTGTGTTTCTTACACTGGTTTTATTCACAGGAAGTGATAATGTATTTGTAAGTTTTACATTAATGGAAAAGAAGGTTCATTGTCTGTTTATTTGTTTGGAG
>NW_005054317.1:4735879-4764622 GCF_000277835.1 Geospiza fortis
TGTCTGTGTCATGAACTCTGGTTCCTGTTATGTTCTTGAAGTTTTCCTGTTCACTGACAAATTCATTGTTTGATAAAGTGCCACGCTGTGGTTTGTTACAGAGGTTGCAGTAACAGTAGTGTCTTACTATACTTTTATTTATCTATTCTAGATAATTTGTGCAATGGAAAATTCCACAAACACCTCCAAGACCTGTTTGCTCCACTTGTTGTTAGATATGTCGATCTGATGGAGTCCTCAATTGCACAGTCAATTCACAGGGGCTTTGAGCGGGAGTCATGGGAGCCAGTAAAGTAAGGAAACCTCCTTTGATACAATTGGAATTTGGGTGCAAATGGATGGAGATTCATATAGAGGTGAATTAGCAAACGTTAGACTGGACATGCAGAAAATGCTTTAAATGTTCTAGTTTAATGCTATAAATAGGAGGCCTGATCTCTTCAGGATTTTCAGGTTAATGAGGGAAATGGTATTGGCTTTTTGAAATGCATCGCTGCCTCAGTTTGAACCGTGTGCCTTTGAACAGGGAAGCATGAAAATGGGAAAACCTTCTTAACTGCCATGGCTTTTTGGAACCCATTCTAAAAGGCCTTTTCCAATGCTGCTTTTGAACTCACATAGCTCCTTTTCAGAACAAAAAAATCTCGCTTCACTGTGTTCAGTTCCAGCCCTATAACCCCTGTGAGTCATTGCTGTATTTATTCTCAACACTCATTTTTTCCACCCACCCTGTGGGGGGGATACTGCAGTGTGTGCCTCTGGCATCAGCCCCATGGCTGGTGGCTGCACATGTCCCCATGTCCAGGGCAGCTCTGCCAGTCCCAGCTCCTCTGCCTGTAGGATTAGATGTGCAGAAACCAAAGTGAAACATGGGCAAGATGACTAAAGCATAATGATTTCTTACATTTGGAAAGCTAGGAGTTTACCAGCAAGAAATTGGGAGCCTGAGAAAAACCCAAATTGAACTCAAGAGCTGGTGAATGATAAAAATGTGACATGTGCTTTGGATTACTGTTGTTATTTCACAGGTTTTGAAGCATTGCTGAACCCTGTCATGCTTGCTCTGTAAAGCCAAGTCAGATCCTACAAAGAGAAATAGCTAACTTTTCCTTCTAATAAAGATACTAAAAGAGAAAGATGGACCCTTTGCAAGTGACATGAGTCTGGCAGTGTCTCAGACCAGGAACTGGGACCAGGTGACCTCTGGAGTGACTCTTTTCCTTGCTTTTTTTGTCATTCTCTAAGGAAAGTGAAATAGCACTGCACTCTCAGAGGTTGCTGTATAAAAGAACGTGTGGTCTTTCAGGGCTTTTCACACCAAATATGTTCCGTTTACAAGGAAAAGAGATTTTGTTCAGCAGCCAGCCTCCCATATGCAACCTGGAGTCTGAGTACCCAGGTTTTTTCCTTTCTTTCTTGTGCATCCTCAGCATCCGTAAGGATTCTGCCTGCCAAATCTTGGGCTTTTTCTTGACACCTGATCATCCCCTCTGTTTTGAGTGGGGTTAAGTGGCTGGCATTCAGGAGCCTCTCTCACTTTCCATTTGCTGTCTTTGGTCTGCAGGCTAACAGGATTAAAGATCCTAAAAAATCTTGTTTCAAATAAGCAGATGTGACCCAGAAAACATACAAGAAATAGATCTTTCGAGTAGGAGAATGCCATTTTTACAGCCACTCCTTCAAGCAGAATTGCACTTCGAAGTTAGCATTAACTTCAGTTTCAGAGCTCTGCTTTAGTAAAAAATATGTATTTCCTTGTCTGTTATGAAACAGAGGCAGTTAACTCTGTGTACCTGTCCACCTGGGTCAAGCTCTCAATAAACAAATCATTCTGCTTTTTTTTTTTCTTTCATCAGAAGCTGTCATCTTTTTGCTTTTTAATGACTTCAAGGAGTTAACTATAGATGTCCATAAGTACTTGGATGTGCTACTTGCCTGTCAAAATGCTTTGTCCCTGGGTATGCCAGCATCTATCATTTCCAAGTTATCTCTGATAGTTATAAAAGATCTTTTCTTAGTTCTCTTGTGATGGTTATTCCCTTCTGGAGTTCCAGTTACAGTGTGCTTTGAGCATTGCATCTCCCAGCAAAAGCCCAGGATGGACTCTTTCTCTTACAGACTTGGGTATATAAAAGATTTCTTCCAGCAGGAAAGTGGGTGCTTTCCACGAGAAGCTTCTGTCCATCTGGTTGAAAAGATGCACCATGGGTTTTTTTTCACGTGTTGATATTTTGTTCTTATGTCTCGCACACAAAAGTGTGAGTTGCAAAGCTGGCTCAACATGATGTGGCCCGGTGAAGGGAGGCACCAGTGAGTGCCAGAGGGTGGCACATACAGTGCAAAGGAAAAGAGGAGTGTCATTCCTAGGATCTTATGACATTTTTCATGTGCTGTTCAGAACTAAATGTTAAGGCATCTTCATCTTTGCCTCCTGGGCAGACCACCTGCTCCTCTTTGTCTGATCGACAGGGAACTTGCAGAAAAATTCAGGTTAGAGACTTATTCTGTTTGACTTGCCCTCCTGTATCTACTCTTTCCTCACCCCACATATCCATACTGTAGCACAGTTGCATTTGTGGCCATGGATTCTCAAATAGTTTGGAGCAGCCAATTCCAAACCAAATTGTGACCTTCTATTGACACCTCTCCAGCAGAGCTTTTTTGGAAACACTGCAGAATATTCTTCCACAGCTTCCCTCTACTTTGGAGATAGACCTTCAAGTTGGCCAGTAAAGATAGATAATCAAAGCTGGCCGTTCCACCAGGCTTGTTGTTGTCCTGGATCTCTACAGTGCATTATGAGAAGGAAATCTCATTATCTCCTCTTAACCAAGAAATTATTCCACAACACAGAATCTTTTGAAAGGGTTTCTCTGTACTTGTGTTTGCAGTCAAGGCTGAAATATGTAGCCCTCCATAACCTGACCAGATGGCAGTTTGCAAGCATGTATTTCTTCTATTTTCATTGCTGAATACTCTGCACCTTATGCTCTGAGGAGTTAGGTATAGAAATCACAGTGAGAGAGAGATACTGTTAAGTATTGAAATAAATGGTGGGGGGAAAGCATGGACGTTATGTGCTCATGAGGGCTCTGTAATCTGCCTCTGCAGAGCTGCTGAATTTGCAGGGGGTCCGTGCCCTATAGCTAGAGCAGCTGGTGCGCTTGTGTGAATCCACGCAGAGAAATGTGGAACACTTGTCCTTCGCACAGTCATCCAAGTATGCAGGATGCAGAGTAGGTCTGTTCTCTGGTGAGTTGAGAGGTCTTGGAAAAGTAGGGTTTGCAATGGTTTTTTTTCATGCTAGCTTCTCGGAGAGTGCTGATTTATCTCGCAGCCAGCTGACACGTATGTGTGTGTGTCTCTGTGTGTGTGTGTCTGTGTTGAAAGATCTTTTTGAGCAAATGCTAAAGCTCATGCAATGACAACCAATTTCAATGGCTTGACTAGGACATTACTCATTGACCCAGGGCTCTCTCTACCACTCTGTAGTCCTGGCTTCAGCATCTATTAATTGCTCACTAACCCTTTGCAGACTATTTATAAATGTATCATTAATATAAATGTCAGAACTTGAACAATATGATTATACTGATCATTTTATAAGGTTGTACAACTACAGAATGATAGTGAAAAATGTTTCCCTTTAAAAGAAGCACCGCTGTAGTGAAAGTGAGTATTTTTGTTACTATTCTGGGTGTCAGTCACAGGAAGAGCACAGATTTGACTGCCTACTTCACTATCAAGCTCTTTGCTTCACATCAAGGCTTTTGTGAAAAGATTTGCTCTTGAGCATTTGCTCAGCCTCGACGGTGAGGTTTCAAGTGTTTATAGTGATGGAAGAGACGGGCATTTGTGTCTTCCATCACTAAATCATTTCAGGCATCCTGTAGGAACTGAGCATTTAGGTGTGGCCAAGGGTCTCGACATTCAGCTCTATTCTGAACCCAGGAGACAGCTCAGTAAAAATACTGTGATTTTTCTGCCCTCCTTTCATTGCTAGGGCAGCTCTACAGGAGCAGCAGCAGTGCAACTGGACGTGTTCCATCCAGTACAGTGTGAGCACTGGGAGGGTGTGCAGGGGTACACTGCCAGTCTGTTTGCACTCAGAATTTCCCAGCAGACAGTCCAGGTGAGGGCATTTCCACAGCTCACACACATAAACAGGGCTGAAGCAGAAGACACCAGGAAAACAAGCGGTGCAGCTCCAGAGCTTGTGCCTCTCATCAAACGTATCAGGATCCAGTCCTGAAGCTGAGTCGTCTTAAATCAGACAGCCCTCATCTTGTTGATGCAAATGCCCACATTCCCTGCCTGATGGCTGAGGTTATATTTAGCCATCTATATTAAATAGGCATGGCTGGCTTCTAGAATCCGTTTCTCATCTTGGACCTGTAGTTTTATGGTCTGAACAATTGCAGGCTTCATGGAACATTTGTTGGTAATATTAATAATTTTTTAGAGGTCTCACTGCAACTGTTAGTCAGATAATTAGATCAGTTGAACCTGAAAAACTGTGCATGTCAATTCAGGAGAATATTTTTTTACATTAGTTACTGTATGTTAACATAATATACTCCATTATTTTGCTGTTTTGTTTTGTTTTAAAAGTACTAACTTATTCTTGCAACATATTCTTGCATCAGCAAAATAATGTGTTGTATAAAAGAAATATGTTTCCGTGTGAATATAGTATACTGTTTACTCTAGAAGTCATATTTTATTAATACAGTGTTTTTATTAATATAACACTGTCACTTCTTGAATTTTAATATTAAAACCAAAGGTCCTCTGATTTATGTATTTACCATCTGGCTAAGTTATTTAAGTTGCTTTTCCTTATACATTTATATGTTGTCCACCTCTTGCTATTTCTTTATTTATTCCATATCAGTATCTAACCACATGCACTGCCATTTCTGAAGATTTAACACTCTCTCAATCACTATGTAGTCTATGTCTCATTCAATAGTCATATCATCTTAGCAGCAGATACAGTATGAATGGAAACAATGGACAGCTTTGTGACAGTAGTGAATTCTCCTCTTTGCCTGAAAAAGAGAACACACAGATAGCAGGAAGTTAAATCTACTAAGAATCATAGAAGTAATTAGAAATCAAAGCATAGTCGTGAGGTTTTTTCACTAGAAAGAACTTTGATTTGGGCTTTTCCTCCCCAACAAGGGATTTTATTCACAAAGAATGAAGTCTGTTCCCTAACATTCACCAGCAATGACAAGCTGAGCTCTTGCAGGGATGTGGTTCACATCGTCTGATGCGTTAGGAAACATTTATTCAGGCAGCTCAATTCCACTGCTTTGGGGGTTGATATATAAAACTTGCAGTAAGAAATGAAGTGCTAAATATGTCTCAGCGAACTTACTAGGATTTTAATATGCCTTGAAAGACATAGTGTATAATTTGATAGTTTCACAGGAAGCCAGATAATGGTATCTGTAAAGTAACTCATATCCAGGGAAATGGGAGAGACTTCCAAAGGTGCCATATCCTGATGCAGTCTCAGAGCAGGCAGGTTTGGATGCTGAAGCAGTGCCTGTGTGCATCAACAGAAAAGCTTTCAGCAGCTTCAGCAGTGCAGGGTAGAGTGAAGCTGAAATCCTGAATTTCTAATTCCATTTTCACTGAGTCCAAGTAACAATCTGGTGAAAACGCATCTGCTTTTGTTCCTCACATGGGACTGTAAAACCACCTGTGGTTTGTGTCTGACCCAGGGGGTCACACAGTGTTCCTGGGAGAGGGCAGAAATGATCAGGGGGTCAGACAGTGTTCCTGGGAGAGGGCAGAAATGAGGCATTTTTCTGAAACTGGCCTCTCTTCTGAGAGTCAGGTAATATGTGAGTTGGGTAATTGAGCTCTGTGTTTTGCTGATTCACAGATCTCCTGATGTTTTCATTTTGCATGTAGAATATAACTGTGATGAGATACTCATTAAAACAGAATTAGACCAATTACAACATCTAGAGACCTAGTACAATGAAATATGTCAGGGTGCATTCCAAACTTTGGGCATGCAATGCTGTTGCATGCACCTTGTTCCAGGAGAGAATCTTGCATTAAATCAACACAGCTGTCCACTTTTTAAAGATCTCTATTTGCATAACAGTTGCACGTCTGAAAATTCTGATTGAAGTCATGATGCCCAAGTACACATGCTTCATATTAACCTTTGAATGTCTTAATCACCTCATAGCCCACTTCCAGCCATGAAACAGTCACATAGCAGTCCTGGATTCATTTACAAAGTGCAGTTTATGCACAGTGCACAAATAGTGGGGCTGGACAATCCTTTGCTTTGCACCCAGGAATGCAAGGGAGGATCATGGCAGTCTTCACAGAGGAAGAACCTTGTAGTTCTCTGTTTCATCACTCCAGATTAGCCCATCTTTATTTGTGGAGGGTCTAAGACAGAGAGGTTTTGCAGCAAAATTGCAATTCCATTGAGCTTGGTGGCAAGAAGAACTTATGGCTGGAATTCCAGGCTCTCTCTTTATTATTTCAAATTCCAGTCCCTTAGCAGTTCTTTTAGTTTAGCACTTCCATTGAGCCTGTGTGTGTAAGAACTGAGACTCTTCCTTAAAAGAGAGATTTTTTTGGAAGAAAAGCTGCTCTCTGCACTTTGAAATGGTATCAGGACTTGAAGGTGCAGTTATTTTCACAGATGTTTAAATTCTCTGTCAATTTTTCCCTTTGCAATTCTTCTTTTCATTCTGGTTTGCTTTTTTTTTAAGGAATTTGAATTTTATAGCAGACTGAAAACACAGTACATTTAAGCTTTCATACTCATGCTTCTTTCTGAAATGTTTTGCTTTAGTTTTTTAACTGTCCTCATGCTGTGAACTTTGCAGATTTGTTTCTGAGTGTCATGTGCTTCTGCTACATCGGCATTGTCACTGTTATGGTATTTTTTCTTTCTGTCTGTTTCTTCCACAGGAGTTTAACAAGTAATCTGCCCAATGTGAATCTACCAAATGTGAATCTCCCTAAAGTACCAAATCTACCAGTTAACATCCCACTAGGCATCCCACAAATGCCTAGCTTTTCTGCACCGTCATGGATGGCTGCTATTTATGATTCTGAGTGTGTATTCAGTTCAAATTAGATCTCATTTAAATTTAAAGTAATCTTGGCATGGATATGTATTGTTTGTTTCTGTGCATTACATAAAACTTTAAAGAGTGATATAGTTAATTAGATGTTTTCTGAATGAGACACTAGTGAATTTCTGGCATGTGTATTTTGAGGGTTTTTTTGTATAAACCTTGAAAATTTGTCTCAACTCCCACTGAGAGTTTGAGCAAGTATCTTGCTTTACAAAATAGCTGTCAACAATGGGGTATGGTCTGAATAACATACAAACCACAGAACTCACAATGTGACATTATGTGTCTCAGCAAAGAGTTTTGTCCAAAAGAGAAGATTAATCAATTTCAATGCCAGTCAACCAATTTCTGTGGACCAGATGTAGATCTAAAAATGAATTTTATTTAATGCAAGTTCTGCAATTCCCAGATAATTTTTGTCTTGACTTTGGTGAAGCAGTCTAAGAGGAGCACCCTGTAACAGTTTTTATTCATGTTGGGGGATGCCCCAGAGAGCAATTAAAGCTCCATAGCCTTCATTACTGCCCAAATAATGCCATGACCAACTAAAGAAAGAGATTTTCAATGTGAGTTTTAGATTATGGCTTGGAAAATGGTGTCAAAGCAGTTTCTCTGTAGGAGCCTTGAGCTCTGTGCTTCCTGCCTGAGTGTCCCAGGGTGCATGTGTGAAGCTCAGGGGGAACATAACACAAATCCTCAGCACTCCTCAGGATTAGGCAAGTTCTCTTACAGGAGATTTCTCACTGAGCAGTGTGGAGGGTGGTTCCCAGTGGGCTCAACCCAAATCTCATCATTTGAGGTACTCATCTCCCAGGATATCCTATCATGGGAACTGCTATTTGTCCATTCACCTTCTAAAATCCTAGAGAGTTATTTAGGGTTGGCATAGGCTGGTCTCAGACAGCACTGTGGTGCTTTTCCTCTATCCTCTCACTTAATAGATAAAACTGAAGAACTCACCCAAGAATATCCTGTTCACTTTTGCTGAAACACCCTCAATTACATCTACACCTGGAGTCCACCAGAATGCCTCTGCCATTAGTCTGGCACAGGCAGGATTGCAGAGCACTGGTAATGAATGAAAGTAAAGAAAACACTGATGTGAGATCTTTTTTAAATAGATTTAAAACCTTTTAAAATATTAGCATGGTTGTTTATGTTTCAAAGCCATACAACTCATATTCATGCTAAGATAGTTATTTTAAAGGCTAGCTTAGGCAGTTGTCTGTAAAGAGTACTTCAAAGTTTTAATCTTGCTCTGTGCATGCTTTGTGGTATTGCCCTTGAAAAGATAAGAATCATGTAATGACAGAAAATTGGATCACCCCTCTGAAAATGCTTGAGCATCAATGGTATATTGCAAACTGCCGGCATGATTAGAGTAATTGTGGTGCTCACAAGCAAAATCCCAACAGTGCATTTTGGAAATGAATATACTATATTGTTTACTTGGATGGAGCCCTAATCAAAAGTGAGAAAAAGACTGAGAATAATTCTTCAAAAATTTTGAAACCAAATGGATGTCATAATATTGCTGTAGTAAATACCAATTATTGTATTTGTACACATTAAATCACTTGAAATGTAAATCCATGCAGTTCCAAAACTGGGTTTAGACTGTTAAAGCTTGCTTACACCCAAGCACAGGTTTGAACTAAAAACTCTTAGTAGATTAATATGTGAGACTGTTGTCCAGATTGGTCCCCTGGCAAAAGCAAATGCCTGATTCTTTATCTTTTCATCTCCCTGGTTCCCTTTTACTCACCCTTCCCCTCCATCAAGGACATGTTACCTGTTGCTTAGTGTCAGATACGTTTCTCCTACAACCAAGACTATTCATTCTTTATCTTGTTGACTCTGCTAGCCCAGGCTCCCTCAGGACTCCTCTGGCATGTTGGGACTACAGTTCTCACCTGGGAGTAGCCCTGTTTGCATTAGTTCCCAGCTCCTCTAGCATTAACTCAATGCAGCTGGCATCTGTCACAATAGAAACACCCTCCCTCATCTGTTTCTATAGATGATGTCAGCACAAGTGGTAATGCATGGTGTGTTAAATATCTTATAAATTACTGTGTTAGCATTAGTGGTATGCGAGGAGGGGGTTGAAACTCTTGAAGCTCCCTTGGTAATTGTTCTGGAAAAAAAAAAGTGAGGGAGAAGAAGAGAAGGAGAGAAAAGGGTTATAGATGCATAAATTTCTGTGCACAAACAGAGTGCAATCCAGTCCTGTATTTTTATTCTGTAAGTGGAGGTTTGAGATATAATTATACTGTGAAAAGAGCTGGTGTAGCTACACACTGCAGGACTAAAGACTTCCATCTGGGCAGGGGTGTGGGTACAAGAATATATGCTTGGGAAAGAAATTGAGAATTTTGTGGCAGACCAAAGTTGTTGCAAAATAAATTTTTAAAAATGTAAATTTGTTGTCCTGTAATTGCCTTTGCAAAGAAAAAGGTGCAGCAGTAAATCCTGCCGAAACTCCTGGATATGAGATATGAGATGTACCCTTAGCTCAATTGACTTACCCCAATTTCTTTTCAGCTGTTCAAGAGATAAAGTGTGTCCTCGCTCACCACTTGTTAGCACTGTCCCTTACCTGGAAACGGGGCCACACTGGGGGGACAAGGCAAACTCAAGATATAATTTGGAGGGGGGAGAATTGCATGAAACCCTAAATCTTAATAACTGCATACAGCCTAGTATGGCAGTTATTATTGATCAAGGATTTTCTCCTGCAATTTCTGGCCTTAATTATTAATAATCACATACGTTAATGTGGTTATTAACTAAGGCTGATTTTTACCATACACACGTTCTTCCCGTTAATGTGTGTAACTCATGATGTTGTCTTACTCATCTGGTCTGGAAAGTTTTGTGGGTGATGACAGCAAGATAGATTAGGCAACTGTATGGTAAAACTCAAAATCCTGATGGTGGAGATGGCCAGCGTTGTCCTGTGTATGAAACTGCTGTCTGCCTTACACTTGTTGCAGGAATGGTCTCCACATCAGGTTGCCAAGACCCTGATGCCACTTCTGACTTTTGTTCTCATTTTGCCCTGCCAGCAATGGATCAGGCACCTCAGAAGATATGTTCTGGAAACTTGATGCCCTACAGACCTTCATTCGGGATTTGCACTGGCCTGAGGAGGAGTTTGGGAAGCACCTGGAGCAGCGCTTGAAGCTGATGGCGAGTGACATGATCGAGTCCTGTGTCAAAAGGTGGGTGCCCATGAAGGAGCCTGGCATGGTTCTCAAGAGCTCACAGGATGCAAAGTTATTCCACCTTAAACTGGAATTCACCCCATTGCTGTGAATTGTGGACTCTCCCAAGCAGGCACTTGTCTGTTGAGACCGAGTGCTTATTCACAGTAAGGCAATAAATCACCCATTTTTCTGTGCTTTGTAGGTAATTACTTATTTTCAGTGCCGCACATGAGGTCAGATCTTTGTAAATGCAGGTTGGTGTGATGATGCTGACTGCTGAAGGCATAGCCATAAGAAAGATCCCAGCACTCGCCTAAAAAGCACAGATACATGAACAAAACCAAGAAAAAATTACTTAAAAAGTGGGATAGTGTGTTGCTTGGCACACAGGTTTCACGTCTGCCGTTGATTGGGAAAAGCTGTTGTATCATCAGCCACATTATAGCATAGTTACCTGCAGATCTTCCAAAACAGAGATATCTTTAAGCAACTTTTAGACATGCTGGCAGCTGTCATTTTGAAAGCAAAATATTGAAGTTAAATTTCCAACTTTTTCACTGCAATTTATGTCCATTTGCATCAGAGATAACGAGGCAAGAAGAAAAAATGAACTTGGTATTTCTTTGTGCAAAAATTCGTAGACAAAGAGATTAATCAGAGAAAAAATGGATGCCAAATATAGCCAGTACATGCTGATATTAACTGCAGTGTGTGATGTGGCTGTCCTGTACCACACTTCCCTGGCCACTCTGCAAGTGTGAGCGTGGCATTTATTTTCAGTACAATCCTCACTAGCCTGGATGTGCAGTATCAGCACAGGGGAAGGCACATTCAATCCCTGAGATGCAGGCAGGGAGGCAGATAGCTCGAGGCTTGTTCTCTCACCATTCTGGAATAAACCCTAGTGCATTTTAAGTGCAATGAGATGTATTGCATTTAATATCTTTGACATAGAGCAATTTATTGCAACAGCCCATCTTTGGTCCTGTGTCTGGCACAAACACTGAGCTTTAGTTGTCTTTCAGTTGTCAGACTGTGTTTCAGGAGAAAACCCAGTGATGGAGCTCTGCTCTCTGCTCTGCTCTAGCACCACTAGCAAAACTTATTTTCTCTTTTTTCTTTTTTTTACTTGGAATTAAGGCCCCTTTGCTGTCCCTACAGCACAGTTATAACTGCAATGATCTGTAAAAATCAGAACAAGTTAGCTCAGCTGAGATAACTGGGAAAAATAAGCAAATTTCCAGGTACATCTAAAGAAGAGCTTGTGTGCCTGGAAGCCAGGTGGTTTTTTTCTCTGATTTGCCTCAACCTTTCTGCAAATGTGTTGCCCCTCTGTAAAAACCTGGCCCAGCTTGTATTGGTACAACTATATATAATGGTTGTGAGCATAAGTAAGTAGGAACATGCTCCTTTCCATGAGGAGATGGAAAATCCCAGTCTCCTTGGGTCCTTTCAGTAATTATCAACATTCTAGTCCCCGAGTCCAGGCTAAATCTGGCACTGGTAATTAAATCAGTTCAAATGCCATTGCTGATGTAAACCAATATGCTGCCTTCCCTATTTATATCACCTGCAAACAGGGCCTGGCTAAGGTTTCTTTAGCAATTTCAGTTTGACACAACATTTTTCTTCGCGTCTGTCTCTGAACTGTTGAATCCATGGAGGAGCCACCCTGCCTTCCACACTGGGTTGTATTTCAGGGCTGTCAGGAAAGCAGCCTTTCCTTGCAAGGAAGGCCTGTTCACTAATAAATCCAGGCAGAAGAACCTACATACCAGCTCAGATCTGATCCCCAGAACGGGAGCTTCACATTCGTAAATGAGTTTTCATTTGCATAACCCTTGGGGGATCATTTAAGTTCAGAATTATTCCTGAGCTGCAGCTGATATTATTTGTTATTTCTAAATTGAAGCTCCTATGATAATTTATTGGCAGATTCTGTGTGATGTGATAATTGTTCTGTGTTAGGTTAGATTAGTGAAGTACCTCTGGAATATGAAGAGTGGCTCTGAAAAAAGGCAAGGCAATGCCCGCCACACTGGAAAGCATTCCCATGTTAGACTCACAAATGCCTTGGTATTTAAAATAGGACACAGGATCAGATTTTGTAGGTTTTGGCCTAACAAAAGTTTTGGTGTATCATGGTTTGTTACTGCCAGGGATGTCAGATTTGATCTCAGTGAAACCTCAGGAGAACAGGGAGGTGTGTGATGCAGGTATGTTCATACACACATGCCTGTGCCTCTGCATGCTTTGCAGATATAATCTGGTGAGTGTGTGTGGTGCAGGGAAACCACTTCTGTGAACTTACAAGACAATTAACTTCCAGTGAGCAAATACTATCATATCACTATAAATGCAATGATCTGGCAGTGTCCTTTCAGTCAAGCAATGAAGGAGTTTCTGTTATTTGTAGTTGCTGTCAGGGAGCAATAGAAGCTTCCTTTAGTGCAGCAGGGTGTGGTTATCAATCAGCTAATGCAACCAAATTAAAAGTGTGCATTGACACTGCTGTTTGTAACATCATCACACTGTTTATCAAGCATAAGAGAGTCACAGTTTCCCTGAAACTGTTGAACACTTTATAAATAATGTGTATTCTGGAAAGGGGGTTTCTTTTTAAACAGGAAAATCATTTTTAGAAAAAACACATTTGTAACAATTGCACTGTGGTACTCCCAGCAGCATTCAGCCTTCTGGCTCTCAAACTCCTCCCAGTATTGTTTCAAATTATTATTATTATTGTCTTAGTATGTTTAAAGCAACTGAAACATCTTCTTCTGCTTTCCTTCACAGAACAAGGATTGCATTTGAAGTAAAACTGCAGAAAACCAGCCGATCAACAGATTTCCGAGTCCCTCAATCAATATGCACCATGTTTAATGTCATGGTGGATGCCAAAGCTCAGTCTACAAAGCTTTGCAGTATGGAAATGGGCCAAGAGGTAAAAATGCAGGTTCTTCCTTTCACAGCTTTTAAAGGCAATGTCATGAAATTTCCTGTCTCCTGTTGTGCTCGTTTCAGAGACGTTGTATCGTTTGTGGATTTAGCCTTCCATAGAGAGTGTGCAGATGAATGTACAGGGGGTTGCTCTCAAATCTAATGAATAGAAACATTCGGAATCCCTGTCACTTAGGAGTGGCTTTTTGCAAGGACTGTGGTATGCATACGGTATCTCTCAAGCTTGGTTGTTGCATGATGACCATACAAATTGAGTCATTAACTGCACCTTGGAGCCAGGTGTCAGCAACACACTTTCTGTGTATGGCTATTTTCTGTAGACAAACATAAGGAAAACAGAACTGCCAAGTTGTTGCTGTGATGCATGTAAGGGGAAAAAAAACCCCAAAACTACAAAAATAAAGAACTTCCAAAAGCAGATTGAAATTCCGGCTGCTTTGCAATCCTCGAGTACTGGCTGTAATCAGCACATTTGATCATTCTGGATTTCCAGGTTCATAATGACTCAAGTTCCCAAATAACAAACCTGTTTTAATTAATTGCTGACTTTTATTTTCTTCTGAAGCCATAGTTGCAGGTTGAAGTTTCTGTGAATTGACCTATGAATTAGAAAGACATAGCAAATTGGAATGAATTAAATGCATCAGAATGCTCATTTTGCTCCAGTGACTTCAAGCCAAATTGAATATTCATATAGCAGTTTAGAATAAATTCACAAATACTGTTTGGCTCACCTAGTCCACTGCTTGTCAGCATTTCCTAGATAAGCCTTTTCACTACAGCTTTCCATGGTCAGATTTTGCAGTGAATCATTGCTAGTTGTTCCTGTGTTTTTTCAGTTGTTCACTTCAATTTGTTCCTCTGAAAGAACTTGCTCCAAAGGCCACTAGATGTAACAGGGCTCTCTGCCCTGATGTCAGTGGTGTTTGGATCAGATTCAGCTATTCTTTTTATTTTTCTACATATTTTATACATATTTCAGTTCTGACATTTTATTTGTGACATGTACCCTGTAAGAGATTTCATACTGCCCATCATCAGGTGTTCCCTTGTCCTCCAGATCAGCTGGAGCAGATCTTGAGTGGGCTTTTGTTGTCCAGGTCTGGACATGAACTTCTCTACCATTTTCTGTTCCATATTCATACCCGTGTGTCTCCCCAAGTCCCTCAGCCTGCAGCTGCTGCAGCATCTACCCCGTCAGCTGCAAAGGTTCATGTTTGTGATGTTCCTCACTGCAAACCAGGATCAAACCCTTATACTGGCACAGTCCCTGGAGACAGGGAGATTTTGGAGATCATGAAGACAGAGGAGGCTCATTGCATTCATTAAACTGCCAGGTGAAGTATTCAGATGGCCCAAGACTGATCACATCAGCACTGTGCCCAGGCATTGTGTGACCAGGCACTCACTGCATCTTTCCATGCTGACTTGTGATGCTCCCTGATTGCCACAGTTTCCTCCAAATTCTGAGCATCAGTCCCACTGCAGGTTCAGCCTGACTCAGACTGCAGGAGGCAGGGGAGGAGGTGGCTCTGTGGCTGCTCCTGGGCTGCAGACAGGATCAACTACAAATCTGCCTGGGCCACTTCCAGCAGGTGTTTGGTGCAGCAGCTCTGAGACAGCTGAATCCCTGTGGCAAGCAGCAGTTGCTGGGACATGAGGTTTTTTAACAGATAGCTAAACTAATGGAACCTGTAAAGCAGACATAAATTATTGATGCATAGGTTACCATTTAGGACTGTATTTTATACACCCTCCCTTTTTCTTTTATTTTTTTCTTTTAAGTAGTGTTACTACCTCCCCCTCCATTCACTTGTGCCACTCTGTGTTTTGACTATCTCCATCTTCTCTTCTTGAAGCTGTCTGAACCTGTGTGCCAAGGTGGTCAGGCTGAGGGGGGTAAAGGTTCCCATGTAGATCTGTCATTACAGCCTGGGAGAGGAGGACAAAATGCCACCATGCCTCTTCCAGTCCCACTGGAAGCGATGAGGCAGTTGGATACGCAGCAGAGCCATGGGAGCCTGGGTTTCCAGCCTGTGTCCTTCTCAGTAATAGGGGGAGCTGGGTCTGTGCCTCACTGAGTCCCTCTGTCCCCCCATCTCTGGTGTGCAGCAGCTGCACAGGTCAGCAAGGGGAGGAATGGACAGACAGGAAGGGACAGAAACTCGCTGATGGGACCATCCAACAGTGCCCCAGCTGGCACATGGCTCCTCCAGCCTGTGTCCCTGTGCAGAGAGTTCAACAGCAGCAAAAAGGGCTCACACTTCCCACCACAGAGCTCAGGCAAGGCCTTTGGCCCAGACCTAACCAGAGATGACGTTTTTGTTAGAAACAAACCACTCATTTTTCTGACAGTTCAATCTCTATTTGGGCAGAGACTCTCTCAGCACCTTCCTTGCCTAGACCTGACCTTGCTCTGTGGGTTCCCTCCCACCCCAAAGGCCTTCCTTTCCACACTACCTTCAGCCACACTCACTTTAGCAGATATTGAATGCGTTTTGCGAGCATTACCCTGTGAAACAAACACCCATCATTTCATTCCATTTCCTTGTCTCTAAAGGCAGCTGTTAAAACATTTGGTAAACATACTTTACCATCTTAAATATTTATTTTTCCTCTGAATTTTTAATACATCTAAGGGGATAAATGTATGTATTAAATGTTTCTCAGTTGGTCTAGTATGTTTCTATTTAATATCTAAGGTCAGATGGTCCTTAGAGAAATACAACATACACACAATCTGTTACATGACAAGGCAAGATACTCATCACATAAAGTCAAGTTGAATCATTGTAGTGCACTGATTATGGATTGTAATAATTGAGCTAATAGAAAGCTATGATGAACTTGATCGAGAGTGGGGGCTATGCTGGGTAAAGCAAACCAGCTCTGTGATCTTTAACCTTGAGTGTTTCCATGAGGAATGTAGAAGGAGCTGTTGGAATTGCTGGTTTTGCGAGCCAGGCATCTGTAGCAGCACCAGGCGCTCGCTTTCCAAACCGCCGCCGTCTCTGACCTGTCCTGGCCAAGGCTCCCCTTCCCAGGGTGGAGCTGGGGCTGTGGCACTGGTGGCACAGGGTGCACATGGCTGTGGCTGCCTGGGGCAGGCCCTGTCCTGCATGGTCACTGCCAGGGCACTGGGGCTCACTGCCCTGGGGATTGCGGCTGCGATGGGAATGAGCGCTCAGGGTACTGCTACACCACCTCGGTGCATGCACAGGCTCCTGTCCTGCTCTCAGAGCTGTGGTTTTATTCCATTGGGGCTCTTATTTGCTTTTGAAACAAGCTTGTTATTGAACATGCATCAGTCAGTGCATTTCACAGTGAATTGCTTTGCACATAGCTAGTCATGATTGAATTCAAACTCATGACTTACATGATGAAAGCAGTTAGATGAATACTTGTTTGCAAAGTTTTACACACACAGAAACTGCAGTTGCAGAAGGAAAACATAATGGGAGAGACACCCCAATATATGCACAACCTCTTCTCCATTTCCCTTAGGAAGTTCTGGCTGTGTCTGCCAAGCACATCAGCAGCTTCTACCTGTACCAAGCTGTTACAGGTCCCTGTCGCCCCACAGCTTTATTCCAGCTGTGCTGGGAAAGGCCAGGGCAATCCTGGGAGCTGATAAGACCTAGCTCTGCATTAAAGATTAATCATAACTATGATCCCATAAGGGACTTGTGTATGTCTTGACCTGCAAAGCAGGACATGGAATGGGAGCTGCCAATGCAAGTATCACCTGCTTGTTCGTGTATGTTTCCCCCGCGTGGGCCCAGCAGATCGCAGCCTGTGGCGTGGCGGTGCCGGTTTGTCCTCGTGCCCAGGTGAGGCTCTGAGTGCCCCCAGCCAGGCCTTGGGCTGGTGCTGTGCCATGTCCCCTGCCCTGGCCCTGCTGCCCCAGTGAGGGCTGTGTGGCTGCCCCGAGGCTGAACCCTGCCTGTGGACAGCCGGTTCCCTTCTTCTCCGGAGCCAAATAAAACCATAAGAGAGTGCCAGGTGTCAGCTACAATCCGGTCCCTTCCCACTGTTTTACTGCCACCAAATCCTACAGGTAGCGATCTCTGGCATTTCAGCGAAAGGAGGTTTTGACCCCATTTCATTTTCCATTGCTTATTGTTTCTGTGCATGATGCTGCTGTTCTCATACGTCTCTTTTTTTAAAAGATTTTGGTTTATTTATTGTTTATCTTCATATGTTCTTTTTCCTGTCTTTTGCACTTTCCTCTTTATTTCTGTCCCCAATCATCTGAAAAGTTTGCAAAAGAGTGGGTAAGTGTGTCCTACTTTTATTTTCTTTTTCCCAAGTTCCTATATTAATGTTACTGCCATAGAAAAAAATCCCCGAATTGTAGAGCAGTTCAGAGTGCTGATCAGACACTGAGACCAGCAGCTAGCATTTTTAAAGCCCTCACAGTCTTCCTTCCCAAAGTCTGATTAGTATTTAAAGCAGATTTGTCTCTTTCAATGTGATTTGATGTTAACATTTTAAAACAATATTAATGCCAAGTGGTAATGAATATAGTGACTAGCACCAGTGCTTGAAATGTTTGACTGAAAAATCAAATGTTTTGTGTTGGAAAGCAGTCATAATCAGTATTTTCTCAGTCCATTGAAAATAAGAATATACTGTATGTTTTCACTAATTAAATCTTGTATTGGAAACAGGTCTTTTCTAAATTAGTAGAAGACTGTATTTTAGTACCTATTCTAGCCATATTGCAGCTGATTGCATCAGAGCTCCCAAGCTAAGCAAGGTTTGGCGTGTGCAGAAATTGGGTTGAAGACTCAGAAACGCTGGTGCTGCAGGCACAGGCCTTGGTCAGCCAGTGCTGAGCCACTGCCGTGGGATCTGCCACTGCCTGGGGCTCAGGGCTGCACTGCCTGCTGCCTTTTGCATGGGACAAAAAGGAACGTCGTGGTTTGTTGGGAGGTTTTTAAATCTATCTCACTGTACAAAACAGCAAAGCATTGGAACGAGTACTTAACTTGAGCCATATGCCTGCTGAAGCCAGGGTAACACAGGTTCAGCTGCTTTGCTGCAGTAGGTGGGAGAGGTGCTGCCCCATTCCCAGTGGTTGAGACACTGCAAGTTCTCCTGGAGCAGCACATCCTCCCCATTCCCATGCCAAGGGCTGGGTGGTTTGTGGTGCCCTTGGAAGGGGCTGTCTGTTCCCCTCCAGCAGCAGGTGCATCCCACTGTCTGCTTCAATCCATGTGCCAGGACAGGATAATGCCCACAATGCTCCAGAAGTGGAGCAAGGGACTTCAGAATCTCTAGGAGCACAGGGTGCTGGTTCTCACAGGGATGGTAGAGCCTCCCCTCTGACATCCACACATGGCTCCCAGAGCTGTGGGCACACAGAACAGGGCAGAGTTTGCCCATGCTTCAAAACTGATGCAGGATTCTTCAGAACTCAAGGTCTCTCCTACAAGTGTAAGTAGTCACTGGCCACTGCAGTGGGGCCCAGGGTAATAATAAGCTGCATAATTCTTTGGTTTAATACTATTTATTGTGGTTACCAAGGGAAGAGACTGACAAGTGTAGAGCTGTTGGCTGTGATCAATGCTAATATTTTCCTCCCCCTCTCCTTTTATTTTTCTTTAGCACCAGTACCATTCAAAAATAGATGAACTAATTGAGGAAACCGTCAAAGAAATGATAACACTCCTAGTGGCAAAGGTAACCCTCGGCTTCAGGTGAAGTGATTCACTGTTAACGTTGCACCTTTAATATGTGCGTTTCCATTAAAATGTGACACATTAGGTTGTTGAATTGGCTTCTTGTTTCTCACAGGCAGGATCATACATCTCCCAGTCCTTTCATGGTGACTCTTTGTTGATAAGGAGCTGCATGAGACGTAGTACTCTGCTAGCAGCATTGCCATACTGGGCCAGAAGTGGCTTTAAGGAATGGGTGTTAGGTTAATGGGGTAACAGCCCATGGTCAGCATCACCCCACAGCACTGGGGTAGCTGCAGTCAGGGGGTGGCACTGCAAAATGCTGCTGCAGAGCCATTGGGGTGGCATGCAGAGGTGGTCACCACTCCTACGCATGAGGTTGTGTGGACAAAATAGCTCATCTTGTGCAAGATCACCATATGCTCTTCTAAGAAATTAATTTAGAGATGACAGTAGTGGGAAATACATTCCAAAATGTCAGGTTTAATTGTTTGGAAATTGTTTTTCATCGGAGTCAGCTTCTGTAGCTTAGCTGCCAGCATTCCCCTTGGGTGGTTGTGTAGGTCTGGTGTGCTGTGCTAACACGGAGGGGAATTGGTATGTAAGGAGAAAGATGGTGGGGTGTGTTTTCCTCTAGTTTCAAACTTTCTGAGAACAAGTCATCCCTATTATACAGTGGAGACCTTTAAACATAATCCGCCAACATATGCCAGTTCAATTCTTCTGCAAGAATACCCAGCTAGCTGCGTGCTTGCCACTGCATACTGGGAGCAGGAACCACAGCCTTCCCCAGCCAGAGAGGCTCTGCTGGATTCCCCACACACTGCCCCCACCTCCTGTCCCTGCACCACCCAGGACACTGAGGGGTGATTCCCAGTCAGCAAGAGGTCCACCACAGCACCCAAAAGGAAGCACTCCTTTGTCCCCACTCCCTGCCCACTGTGCTCAGGGGGAGGTGGTCCATTCCTTTGGCAATGCTGAGAGGTGCACTGGTTTCTTTGAAGGTGATGCAGATTTTTACACACTTGTCCAACTATTAGAAATAATTGCAGTATTTTTTGTCTTTGTAGTTTGTCACCATTTTGGAAGGAGTCTTGGCCAAACTGTCTAGATATGATGAAGGGACTTTGTTTTCTTCATTCCTGTCATTTACTGTAAGTACAGACTATATTTCCTTTATCTTTCCTTTTTTCTTTTTTTTCTGCATTGTAGCCTCCTGCTCTCCCAGGACTAGATCAGCTACCTAATAATTCTTCCATTCTGTGATGTTTCATCACTGTAACTCCCACATGACTAGACAAAAAACCTGTATGCAGATATATAGTACATAAACATCCAGGATGCACTGAGAAAAGCCATCTCCATCCATCCTTCAGCTTGGTGAAGTTTATTCTGTTGAGGATACATATGAAGATGAAAAAAAGCATTGCACTGTACATGCAATTAGCTTCATTGTCTCTTCACATGGCAGATGTGTTCCTCTCAGTCTTCTGGCCATAACAGTGACCATTAAATAGTAAACAGCAAAATAAGGGAGATCTAGGGAGTGACTACATGTTTCTAAAAGAGAACAAGGTAGGGGAAATGCCATGAGGTCATGAAGCACAAGGTGCCTCTAATGCCACATTTCTCCATAACACTGAGGAACCAATTCACGGCTCACCACATATTTCCTAGCAAGGTATAGGACTAGACCAATATCTGTGCAAAACTGGCCTCAGTATCCAGCAATGGTTTAACAATCAGAGCTGTATTCCAGAAAAGTGTTGTGACAGCTTCTTAGGATGAACACATGGCAGCTGATTTCCAAAGGTCTTCTGAAAATGCATGTGCCAGAAAGTTTACAGGAGTGTCTCTGTGCAAGGAGGACTTCACTTCTCTCAGCTCACAGGCACTTGTGCACATGAATGCCTGTGGCTGGGCTGCTTGGAAAGTTGTGTTCACATTTCACACCCTGGTCCTGTTGCCTTCCTGTGCAGCCTCTCCTGCACTGACTTGTTCACAGAGACCGGGCAAGAGGCAGAAGGCACTGCTCTGCAAACTGGGAAGGCTTTCCAAAATCTCATTTTGGAGTTGTCTTAGTTCCTTGCAAATGTCTGCTGTTTGCTACTCTTGGGCCCTTTTGCTGAGTTTGAGGCAGTTTGTAGGATCCATCTGGAAATGGAGATGGATTTAGGAAGGCTTAACAGCAGAGGCAAGAAACTGCTCTTGGCAGCTTTGTATACACAGTCTGGCAGCTTATCTGAACCACCGTGGGGTTCAAACTAAGCATTCTGCCTTTTCAGGTGTGCTGGAGGCACTTTGTTCTTCAGAGAAGAGAGGAAGGGAGGGTGTTCCATTCACTGCCCTGCAGTGCAGCTCTTCTCCCTGGATAAACCCTGCGAGGTTACAGCCCCAGGGCTGTGCTCACCCGTGCTCGAGGGGATGCAGGGTATGGATACCTGGATACCTTCCCTCATTCCAGTGCTGTGGAGGGTTAGGAAATGCTTGTGTGCCAGCAGCAGAGGATGTGGAGGCGGCAGCTTTCCAGGCATCGGAAGTACCAGCATCAGCCCGTGTAGACGGTGTAGTGTGCAGCCCTTCCTTCCCCGTGAATCCAAGCTGTTCCTCGTTGGTGCTGCACTGCTCCCACCACATCCCACTGTTTACACTGCCGAGTGCTGCTCCCTTTGATTGCTGAGCAAAGCCCTGGCTGCACCTGGGCTCTGGGCACCTGTCAGGACCAGCACGTGGGTGCATAGAGTTCAGGCATCCTCTCTGCTGATCCTCGGACACTTACTGACAGTTAACTGCCCCAGCAGCAGCAAAACAGGCTGTCCCGCTCCAACAGCCCCACAGCCCTTGAACATGGTCCCAAAGCCTGGATTTCATGAGTTTTCAGTCAGGAAGGGATGTGTATCCAAATAGCTGCTGTGCGTGGTGTGTGCATATCTCCAGGAAAGTGTTGGTCCCTCGCCCACAGCAAGTGGGCTGGGTACACGACAGAAGAGCAGGATTGCTCCTTCCTGACAAAGGGATGTCTCTCGCTTTGGCCCCCATATTTGCTGGGAGCCACTGGGAGAGGAGGCTGAGGAGCAGCCCTGACCCCTTTGGCACTGGGCTTAGCAAGTCTCCTCTCCCTGCAGTAGTAATGTGACTTGCTGTGTTTAGTCTTTGCAGTGATAAATACAGAATCTCTCTCTTGTTACAGCATGCTTGCACCACCTCCCACGTTTTCCCTGTCTGAACAAATACAACAAAGTGTGATGGTCCAAGCCACTGAGCTCCAGAAAGCATTAGTCTCCCACCCCCTTCCACCAACTTCTTTCATCGCGTGTTTTCCAGGCGCTCTGCAAGTGACATGTACTCGGGGGTCTTGTGACAGACAGTTTTATCACCTAGTAGGATATCCTCATTTCCAATTCTTGCCTCGAAATTCAAGATAAAATTAATGCATCTGTTGTCCTAATAAATTCTCACTAGCCACTTCTCCTTGCAGAGCACTTTGAGAGGAAAACACCCTTCTAAATTTGGCCAGACTTATTTTTTTTTCTGTTTGTTGCTACATTTGAGTGCATCTTGGCGGCAGCAGCCCAGGCCCTGGCTGGGTGTCTGCATGTGCAGATCCACTGACTCACAGGAATGCCAGCTGCTAAAATTCCCTGTAATCTGGATGGCCTCTGTAGGCAGAACATTACACCTGTGGTAATTATAACCAAAGATTCCATGCAACCCAAGGGAGACAGAAGTAAAAGATCTTATTTTTGTTCTGCGCAAAATTTGTATGGTAAACTGAGATGTTTCATGGCAAAGTCACATACTTTGTGAAAAACGGCAGCCTAGCAAAAATCACACAACATCCGGCAGTTTGGAAATTTCACTAAATGTAGCCAAATCTGACTTTAAAGAAAAACAAGTAATTATTCTGATTAAAGGAGAGTGGGCAGGAGAAGCAGCTCAGTTTTTTTGTGGGTGGAGGGAGGAGATCGCAGGAAGCTGAGTTATTCTTGTCGCCTCTTGGCTTTGGAGAAGGTAGTTTGAAAGTGGCGCTAAGCTGGACCCAAGAGTGCTAAATCCACACTCAGCTGGCAGGTTTGCTGCTGCCTGCCTTTATGCTCTATGTGATATTTGAAGGTACAGGTGTAGCCCTGAGGAAGGACCCCAGCTTGAGATCTGCAGGCTGTTGAGCCACATCATTTTCCAGCCTTTCCTCCTGGTTGTTGGGCTTTTCTGCTCAGAAAAATTGCTGGTTTGGTGCTCACATGGGCACCCTGCCTGCATGGGTGTGCCATGACTGCCTGCTTTCCTGGAGCTGCATCCACTGGATGGGCTCCAGCTGCCTTCACACACGGAGGCTGAGGCTCCTCCGCTCCCATTCCACAGAGCAAGGGATAGCACTTCACCACCTCCCCAGAAAGTTGTGAGGATAAATGCAGAGACAAGGCAAGGTGTCCAGCTAGCCAGCTGGAAACAGGAATACCTGGAGACAACACAGGTGTTTGCTCTGGTGCTGATTTTGCTGTCTCCTTCATAAAGTCATGTGCTGGGACGTGCCCCGTCCCCCTGCAGCCTCTCTGGCAGGCAGACCTGGGGTCACACTGCAGCAGCAGGCGCTCGGTGCCCTCCTCCTGCCCTTCCCTCTGTTCTTGCCCCCCGGCTCGGCAGCCTGGGCGCTGCCAATGCTCGCCGCGTTCACCTCGGCAATTACCACCAGTCTGGTCTTTTGTATCGCCTCATTGTGCTTAATTATGCACCCCCCACACACACCATATGAGTGCTTCCACCCACTCTCACATTCTGTCTCACACATACATTCATTCTCTCATTCGGGACACATAATTTATTCATCCCAAGATGCAACTGTGTGCGTGTTATATTTAGGCTGTTTTAATGGTAGCTTTAGAAATATTTAAAAGCAGGTGAGCTTTTACACCCAAACAAAGATGGCCGGCAACGCTTACCCTAATTAAAAGCAGAAGCGTTGTGGAAAATCCCAGCCATCCTCTTTCTAGACACTGTGCCTTATGCTACAGTGGGAAAAAGGTCTCTGTGGCCAGCTGGGCACTGCTCAGTTGGAAGAGTTGGCCCTGACGTCAGGGGCCACCCCGCCTCCCGTGCCGGGCAACGTGCGCCCTGCTGCATGGAAAATCACAGACAAAGTCAGTGTGGGGTCTTGCAGATCACACCAGCTTGTCATGACACCACAGGGTGCAGTGTCCATCTCTGATACCTTCCCTCCAACAGTATCTTCTAAAAAGGGAGGAAAATCAGGGAGAAATGAGGTAGCTGTTCAGTCTGGGAAGCAGAAAAGCTTCAGGACACTTCTGCATGGGATGGTGTGATCACACTGCCCCAACAAGGTCTGCAAGTTCTTGCCAGCATCAGGGCCAGCAACAAGAGGGAAAATAATAATTTTTGGTTTGAATTCACTGATGTGGGGGAGGAAGAAGTGAGTGCAGGAGAGGCTGCAGGTGAAGGCAACAGGGATGAGTTTGAAAACGTGAACACAACTTTCCAACCAGCCCAGCCACAGGCATTCATGTGCAAAACTTCTCAGAAAACCTTCAGGCCAGCATAGTATCACAGGATGGGTTGGAAGGGACCTTAAAAATCGTGTTGTTCCAACCCTTCTGCCACAGGCAAGGACACCATCCAAGTTACTCAAAGCCTCATCCAGCCTGGTCTTGACAATGTCCCAGGAGGGAAGCACACCGTGGGCAGGACGATGGGAAAGGAGCAAAATTAGGGTCCTTTCTTCTGCCTAGGTTGGTGCAGGCCCCTGCCAGCCTCACCATGCCATCATGGCCCCACTCCAGGGAAGCTGGCATTGCTCCTGGGATGCAGCTCCCAGCAGGAGAGACATGCAGTGCCTTGGGAGACACGTGGCATCAGGTGGAGAGCGAGGCCTCCGAAGAAAATAACGATGTCTTCTTACAAACCCCGTCTTCCCCCGCTCGCTGAAGTAGAAGCACAACTCCCACACTATCATCTGCTGCTATTAGAGCTTTAGCAACAGTAAAGTTACCTCTCCAAAAAAAAAAAAAAACAACAACAAAAATACCACCGTTTGAGACAGGAAAGTGAGTTTCATCACCCTTTTCAACCTACTCAGCATCATGTTGTCCCAAGTCTTGTCTGGAGATGGTCTTAGAGAGTTTAAAGAAAAAAAACAGACCTGAAAAGGTACTGGTGGTGTTAACTCTCTTCTTGTTCCTTTTACAGGTGAAGGCTGCTTCCAAATACGTGGATGTACCCGTAAGCACAATTTAAACAACTTCTGTCATAGTAATTTGCATCGTGCTTTGGTTTATGGCATGTGTAGCAATCCACATTATGCATTAACAGCCAAGATTGAGCCATGGGCCTTCATACTTCTAACATTTGAACTGGAAAGGATATCTCCATTATGTTAATAATGAGCAGTTACCCTCTTATGGAGACCTAAGAGGCTGTTTAGGCAACAATTTGCAGATGGTGTCAAAAAGGTACCATATTTATGCAATTGGCTTGAATCACATTTGAAAAAAAAAATGGGAGCAGTGCATTCTGTTGATTCTTCATTTGGACTTGTACAAATACAGTATAATTTCCAAACAAAAAGTCCAGACATGTTAGAACTGAGCCAACACACATCTAACACATTAGCTAATCTATTTTATTTTTGTTCTTCTAATTGTTGGTTTATTTTACTCTTTTGGAAAATGACTTTTTTATTACTTTGGGGAAATGGTGATGAGCTACCAACATGTGTTTGGGAAATTGTTAATGAAAATAATTTTTTCCATTTTTCTGTAATTGGTGTAAGGAAACTGTACATCGTCTCCTCTAATTAGACCTTGATTCATAAGGAAAAGAGCCCTTAATGTTCTTAGACAGAGCACTTAACTTGCCAGAAATTTACATTTAAATTAAGTTGAAGTGTAATATATGAATGTTGGCTGGAATAAGGGGTTACTGTAACATTTACAGGCAGAAAGATCCTGAGCAACTGTAAATGCAGAAAAATAGATCTTAATGTACCACACCAGTTCCTGCACCCAGTTAGAGGGCAGTGGAAATCAAGAGTAACTCAGTTCAGTCTGATGATGTGTATGTATAATGTGTGTATATTTGATGCAGCTGTATTGTTCTGCATGTTCTCATGTGACAATCTGATAAATTTATCAGACATCTTGGACCACATCATCTGCATTTGGTTTTTTTCAGCCCTTTGGCCCAACCTAAATGTTGCCTACAAAATTATCACATCTTGAGCCGAGCATGGAAAAGACAAACTCTTGAATACTAAGAGGTGTTGCTTGGTTTAAAATACCCCAGTGCAGATCTTGGCATCCTGTTCCCTTGGAGTAATAAAAGCAAGATTTTGAGAGCCTTGGGAAGAAAAACTCAGAATTTATTTCTTGCCCTGAAAATGTGGAGATCCTTCAGATGAAATGTCCTAGTTGTTTCAGTGCATCTTAAATATTTAGTCATCAGAAATTTGGACACTGAACAGTTATTTTAAGTAACTTCTAGGGCGAAGCATGGCCTTCTCTGAGGCCTCTATGTTCCAAAAGTAAAGCATCTCCAGGGAAGTGGTCTTAGTAAAATGCTGTGTAACCCTTTCAAGCTTTTCCAAAAGATTTGTACCTTGGACACCCTTGGGAGGTCTGCAGGAGGGTCAGCTCCTCTCCTCAAAGCCAGACAGATGCTCCAGTTCTTTGTGTGAATCAGAGCAGAAATCATTCACCTGGGTTAGTTTTCAGTTGTTTCCCCACCTGCCCTGGAAATGAAACCACATTACACTGGCTTCCTTGACAGCCTCAACATCTTTAATGAACTGAACCACCAGCCCCACGCAGCTCCCAAACCTGTGCAGAGGCCACCCCATGGTCTGTGAGCCACTGCCTTTCCGGGGGAAGGAGAAAGAAAAACCTGTTCAGCTGGAGGACAGAGGAGAAATCCTGGTGTTGAACAGAAACCCACCACTTAAATTTAATTCCACAGATGTTAGTTAAATCCAATTCTGTAATTCTGTTGCAATTGTCTTGGTACAAACCAATCCATCTAATCCTGCCTTGGAAGGGGCACGATCAGCAGACTGAAAATTGCTTGAAAGTGTAACACTTGACTACTGCCACGTTTGTGTTGTCCTCATTGTTTTTCAAATTAATACCTTGTCATTGTTGCAGTAGGTGTTAAGAAATGTCACTGCCTTCCCAAGGGCCAAGCACTGGCCCTTTGCTTGATAATTGTTTGCTTTGTATTAAAAAACTCCCTTCCTACTGCTTTCCAAACTGTCCTCATTTTCACCCTGGAAATTACATGGATGTGTTAACTAACTTCAATTTACAGCGGCTGACAATCGCATCTTGCAGAGAAATGATACTCTGTGATCTGAGGTAAATCACAGTAATGGAAACTAATGACACTAGTTATTAACAAACTTACAATGTGCCACACAAATTTAAGGTTTTGTGGCAGCTCTTGTAATGATTCATGTTACCATGTTTTAATGGGTTTCATTTGAGGTAAGTTTGAATCCAATATAACAAGCAATGTGAACTCAAACAAGTTTGGTTTTTTTTAAGTATTTTACATCCAGCTGCTTCAGTTCCTGTTTGATTTAAAGGAATGCTGTTATCCCCAAAATCTTGCATGCTTGTAGGTTACTCTTTAAAAATCAGTTAAATTCTGCAGAGAGCTGTAGAAATGTGACATCAGGTAAGTGTTCATCAGGTAAGGAAAGGGCAAACTGCAGGAGGACAGCAGGAGGTGGAAGAGAAGGAAAAGCAGTGATGAGGCTGCACAGAGAAGCTGCCCCCTGTGTCACTATTCATGTTTTTCTCTCTCTCTCTTCTTCTCTCCTCCATGCAGAAGCCAGGAATGGATGTTGCTGATGCCTATGTGACATTTGTCCGCCACTCTCAGGATGTCCTGCGTGATAAGGTCAATGAGGAGATGTATATAGAAAGGTTATTTGATGTAAGTAAATGCCCTCTCCTCCTTGGACACCAAGCAGGAGAGACCCAAAATGTGACAAAATAAGACAGGAGGATAAGTCACATTTTGAGAAAATTTATTGGTTATAGCTTTAAAAAATAAATCTTCCCCTTCTTTCTGACTAAGGCTCGTATCTGCTCTCTGCCTGCTTTAAATCTCTACTCTAGTCTATTGTGTCTTAGTCTGTGTGTGGATTTTAAAAACCCAGTATCTTCTAAGAGAGCTCTTTAATATGTTTAAGCTTGTGTAAATTTCTCTGTATCAGAACATCTCAGTCATTGTTCTCCTGTTCAAATTTGAGCCAGTATTTTGGCAGAGGTGTTTGCTAAGGGCCAGTTCTTCTGTATGTTTTGCATTGTTTCATTGACAAGCACTCCAAATCTGACAGCAAATTTAACATACTAAACTTTAATTTTAAAAGCTAATCAAAACAGAGCTGATTATGAATGGGCTTTGGTATAAAGGAGGACCATGTTGTGGTGTTTGCCACCAAAGGTAAATTTGAGACATGGTCTCCTTGATGAAGATGGCTGGTAGGAACTAACCCAGATGTTCAAAGCTAATTTTCAGTTGGACAAAATCAGTTTGTTGGACTGTGAGAGAACAGTGACCTGTGATGCCTGAGTTTTTAGATTTGGATGCATGTCAAAAGTATCTCTGTTTCCGTTGCTCTTGTTTTGTTACAACCTTTCTGTCCTTGTAGCTGTTCTATAGAAAAGGTTTTCTGTTGGTGGCCAGACTGCAGCATTATGTTTCAGTCTCTCTAGGATATTTGTCCGTATCTCAATTTCTGTTTGAAGCAGCTTCTTT
>NW_005054317.1:4764632-4789908 GCF_000277835.1 Geospiza fortis
ACTTTCCTTCCTTCCATCCCTCAGCAGTGCCTTGTCTCAGTCTCCTGGCTCTGGAACTCTAACAGCCTTCTGTGCTTTCTTTACTCACTCTTTTGCTTCCTCAGTGTTCAGGGAAATCTGCTTTTTCCCCAGCCAACCTCTTCCTTCACCCGATACTTCTCTTTCTGCACATTACCTGTCCCTCAGAAACCTCTTCTTCCTTTACAATTCCCACTCTCTCTTTTCCCCATAACTTACCAGATTAAAATGGAACTTATCTCTCATGTCAAATGTTTTATCACATTATATCAAGTGGCATGAATTAAGAGTCAAATAATCTTACTGTGTACATCTACTAGCATGACCCATATCCACTGAGAATGCCTCATTCATGCACAGAGCACAGCAGTGCCTCCTCCGGGCTCGGCTCTGGGGAGAGTTTGCAGCGTGAGCACCAGACAGCAAATCACCCATCAAGCAGGCATGGGGAGAAAAAACAAAACATGAAACAAAAGACTGTCGCTTCCATCTGCAGCGGGCCTGCGAGTGCATTGCTCGTTTGTGTTGAAATTTATTCCACGAGCAGTTAAATTTCCAGAGCTCATCTGGACTGTTCTTTTCAATGCCCACACTGCCTTTTCCCTCATCCTTTCCCTATGATTCACAGTTGGTGTGTTTGTACCGATTTGGGCCATTATTTCCAATTTTCAAAAGGCTGTAATTAACACAAATATTGATTTCAGTTTGATCCACTCATACTTGGTTTTACCAAGCCATATTTTAAACAAATTAACAGTTGACATGAACTAAAAAGCAAAAGAGCAGCTACCTTGGTGGAAAGCAAAAAATGCAAAACCCTTCTTTCCCTCCCTGCCTTCCTCAAGTCTCCCTGATCCGTGTGGAATTAAATAATCAAAGATGGGGTTTTTACATTGCTCTGCCTGTTTTGACTTACACTGGCTGCAGGTGGGAATGGCAGCATGTGGGAGCTGTTCCCATTCCTGTTCCCATCCCAGTGGGACAGAGTTGGGATCTGATGCTACTGGCATGTTTGCATGTGTCTCATGTGTGTGAGTGTGTGCCCGTGAGCAGGGCGAGCTGTGGGGCGGTTGCTTTGCCAGGAGGGAATGGATTGTGCCAAGCCCTTGTCACCCAAAACTTGGAATTATGTTTTGAGCAGTCATGTATTTTCTTTGTCAGGTTGCAGCTGAAGGAGCTGGCTCCTGTGTTCAGCTCCCATCATGGCTCAGGTGCTCCTGGTGGATCAGTACCAGCACAGGGTTTACAAGGGACTCACCAGACCCCATTGAAGTTGGTGCTGTGTTCACCCATGTTTGTGTAAAGGCAGGAGCAAATGAGTAACTCTATTATTGAGCTCAGAAAGAGCCCTGCAGCCTTTTGCCCCTCTCACCTAACCCAGAAAAGCAGCATGGTCATGGGGTCTTTAAGCTCCTTTGGTCTTATTTTCCAAGGACATTTTATGTACTAACTACCTCTTTAATAAGAAAGAGAAGAGGAATAATCAAAAATGGTATCTATGATACTGAGTTAGAGTTGGACCTTATTTTGTTCCTTCTTCCCCCAGTATGACAGAGGAACAATCCTCTTAGCTGCAGTTTGTCCAGGCAATGAAATGATTAACACTTTCATAGCCAGGTCCTCAGTTGGTTTAGTGCAGTGGTGCTGGCTTGCCCAGGCCAAATCTCAGTCTGGTTTAGGCTGTTGTATGACAATAGGGGCAGCAGTGGCAGCAAACAGCTTGAACTTGCCTGCAGGCAAGTCCTGTGCACCCAATGGGATCCCAGTAAAGACACTCACAGTGTGGGCTACATCCCCTTTCTGCACAGGGGGATGTAGCCCACACTGCAGGAGCAGAGGTGCACAGTGCAAAGTTGTCTATTGCACGTTTTGTGGGGTTTGAAGTCCTGGGATACCCCGAATTCCCACACTTCTCTGCAATCTTGCCCTGTGTTCCAATTCATTCCCCATTTGTTTCCTCCCTGGAACAGAGACTGCAGGGTGTGTTAGGCCATGTCCCCAGGGATGCTGGGTTAATATGTCTTTTCTTGGTATTTGCCATGATTTCTTAGCTCAGAAACCATCTCTCTTCCCCTGCATTGCCTGGCTTGCTCATGCCTGCAGAACAGGGCTCTGCTCTTTGGGAGATACTGGTGTTTGTGGCAGATTATTGTTATATTTCTGTGTGGTCTCTGAGTTAATCCTCTTAATTCTGCAAATTAGTCAGGATGGGTTTTCCCCCCTCCCTGAAATAGAGTCATCTTAATTTTAAAAATCTGTATTCTTGGGATCATTGAATGAACAGATTGATCGTGGAGTTCTGCTGGTAATCAAAACCTAACTAGCTTTTTGGCAGTGCTGTTTACTGCAGAGTAACATGACTTATTTACTTGGCCTGGTTCACTAATTTGATAACATTTAAAGCTAAAACACTGTAATAAGGCCCATTGGTAGAGAGCACTGGTAACAGAGGAGTTTCAGAATAGCATCATAGCATCCTCTCCCTGCACTCCTGTACCTGGCTGGGTGCTTTGGGATTTGAAGCCTATGGTACTTTGCACACTATGCAGAAGGATCACAAACTCTGTGTGGTGCCTGACAGGAAGTGAAATTTTATCACTTTTTGCCCAGAGAGGGGAACAGAGTTGACATACAGAATGGAACTTTTTATAGGAACAATGAGGCAGAAGCAGGTGGGTGTATCTTAAACATGGGAAAATATCTTCAGAGTGATCTTGAGTCTTCAGACCAATCCTGCAAAACTCAGGTCCTCTTTGTCTTAGGTCACTCAGAATTTCATAGGATCAGAGTTTATACATCTGTCATTTTGTCTGAAGGTAGTGGGAGTTTTACTTGTGAGGGTTGTGCCCTTTGACAGAAGTTATTTCTAGATCCATGCATGTGTGTATATCTTTACAAACACCCTTGGATACTCACAGTATAGGTTTCAACCCGTCACAACATATGTGATCCAGAAAGTCTATGATTGACTAGTAGATAGTGTGAATGCCAACCTTTCTTCCACATAAATTGGTAAACATTAATGTAAAACATAGGGTGACTATTTCCTCCCCAGCCACAGTGAGTAGCACATACACAAAAGGCTACTGAGCATTGGGTGAGCTCCCCGAGATCCTGTGAATTCCAGCATCCCGATGCAGTCCCTGAATAGCGCAGATGGCATTTTTCTCTCTGATGATTAATTCAATATCTTACCCAAAAAAACAAAAACATGCTTTTGATATGAGGGATCAAAACACCAAGAGAAGCTCCTAAGATTGAGAGGACCTAAAAAAAAAATTAATCTATTTTTTTCCTCCTTGTACTTCTTGAAGACACCAGCCTGAGTAGAAGATAAGGATTAAAACAGATGTGCTTAGTGCTAGTTCATCTGCTTAAATCTAGCAGTCTCTGAGATCAGTGATTAAAAAGCCATCTCTAACTTTGATGAAATCCACTGCAATGGTAATTCTGTGTCTCTGATCGCTGTCTTATGGGCCTCATGTCTGCCTAAACCGGACATAAAAAACATTTCACTGGAGATGATACATGGATTATATGGGTCAATTATACACTTAATCTGCCTTCTGGAGATTAAACGTGCACGGATTGACCCTGCGTATTTGGCTTGTCCTTGGCAGTTATCAGATCAGGAAGGTTGCCTTTACCAAAAAGTCTGGTAAGAACTTAATCACGCAGTGATACTGCCCACTGAGGTGGCAGCAGCCGGGGTGCTGTTTGCAGGAGGCAGTGTTACCACTTCCCTGGCACTGTGAGCCTTCAGCTCCCTCGCTCTGTGTCACAGTGGGGACAGCAGACGGAGAACGCGCTCCGGAAACGAGATGAGCCTGTTCTTCTCTGCAAGGCAGAAACGGCTCCTAGTCTTGGTGGCAGGGTGGGATTAGCAGGGTCTGGCAGGTGTAGCAGGGAGGGCAGTGGTGAGACCAAGGTTTGCTCTGCCCTTGGCTGTCCTCAGTGCAGGGGAACATTCACTCCAGGTCCTCTCATCAGCTAGAGGAGTCAGTATGTCCTTCCCACCATCTTCGGGGAGGCAAAAGCCCCTGGCTGAGGCTCCAGCATCCTGTCCTGTCCCTCAGGCTCAGCTGAGTTTGCCTTTTAGGATGCCCCAGTGATATCCCAAGGCAGATGTTGCATCTGGTGGATTTTGATGGATTTTGGGTTTCTTGCCTCATGCCAGGAATCCAGCAGGAGTGCTGAGGACATGGTGCAGGACAGTCCTCATGTTTCCAAAGCAGGCTGCCCTTGCTAGTATCTGACTTCTAAATATCAGAGATAAAAAGTATGCAGGACACTGTGTGAGTCTCAAGACTTCAGCAAAATCCTTATTCACACTTCCAGGAGCCTGAGTAAGCATTTGTCACTGGAGGATCCACAGGCAGCTCAGCATATGTTTCAGTATCTACACATTAGAGCCTGATAGCACACCTGAAATATATTGAAAAAATTCAAAACACAGCTAGATCAGTTAATTCAGCAAGTCCTCTGCAGACACTGAGGAATTAGCTTATCCTTAAAATCAAAGCTTTTGCCCTTAGCAGGGTTACTCACTTGAATTTTGGCAGCTCCTTCAAGGCATGCTTGCAGGATCATGGCATTTCTTGCTAGACCGTAAGCCTTGCATGGCACAATCAAATGCCAAAACAGAGCCCTTCCCATCCTCCCCTCTTCTTCCCCTGTCCAATCTCAAAAGCCTGGTTGTGAGTCAGTGGAGCTACTCACTGTGAGTTAGAATTACTCACAGGAGCCGGGTTGCAGGATCAGGGGAAGAGCGGATATCAGGCTGCGCGCTGGGCTCCCATCTCGGAGCTGCTTGTAGCCACACTCACCACTTTCTCTTAGACAGACAACAACCTGTTTCCCTCCCACGCAGCTAGACTGCTCATTAGGGCACTAACTCTCTCCCACTCCCATCCTGATATGGCCTCCATGGAGCTATTTCTTCTGCGTTGTTTTTTGCTTTTTTTTTCTCCCTCTCTCCCCTTCCAGAGGGAGTCATGAAACAAAGACAATTAGGCACACCGATCTCAAGGGAGCACAGCTTCCTTCTCCCTCTCTGTGCATCTTTGGAGGAGCCAAAGCCATGCAGCTTTTGCTGCCCTTTTCTGGCTTGGCTAAGCTCAGACCTGGACCTGGAGTTGATCTCACTGCAGGACTTCTGCTGGGAAAAAGCATAAAATTGTGGTGGCAGTTGTCTGTATATCTTCTAGGGGACAAATTCTCTTTGTCCAGAGGGGGCATAGAGTGTACTGTCCTTCTGCAGCCTCTTTTCCTCCCCATGTGCCCTCTTGGAGTCGCAGGGGAGTGGGGAGAGGAGCTTAGCACTGACACCACTCCTGAGAGGCAGCCCTTGTCCTCTGGTATTCCCCTCTGTTAGCTTCACACAGCCCAGGCATGCACTGGGCACATGGCCTCCAGGCTCCCCCTCAGCAAGGCTTCTTTCCTGAAGTGCTCATTTAAGTAGGCTCCATTTAATTTATTTTAGGGTGAGTCTTAATAAAATAAATCCTAGATCTGTCACTGGATTTTACATGCTTGAAAGGGGTTTTTTCCCCTCCTAAATGTCTTTATCAGAACAGCTTTTCGTGTTCCAGTAGACATTTGGTTGAAGACAGTTAATTTGATTTCTTTTCCAGAGGAGATTTTCCATTAATCATTCTAAGAAGGCAGACTGATTGCTCCGTTACGTTAAGGTCAGCATAGGCTTGCTAACATCATCTGCACCGTGCTTTTGAGCGTCAGAGATTTGTGTTTTGGGGCTGGCACTGAGTGAAAGATCATTTATATCCTGGTAGATGCGAGTAGCCAAGGCTTTGGGGGAGCAGGAGCATGGAATTCTCCATCCAGAGAGAGCCTTTTCCTGAGCAGCCTCTGGCCGGGAGCTCTCTGCGCGTTTATAACTGCGGACGAGTTACACGGTGCTCTCTGCCTTCCAGCTAAGTTTAAGAGGCTGTACTGGAGCTGCAGTCCTGTGGGCCATCGGGGAGGATAGCTGGAGGTGGCTGGGTCCCCGCAGGGGTGCGAGGGGCGTGGGAAGGGCCGGGACGTGCCGGTGCCCGCAGGTGCGCGGGGCTGACCCCATCCCGCGGGGCCGCGCTTTGCTCGCTCCCTGCGGGCTCTGCAAAGAGCCTTTGCCCGAAGGAGCTCTCGGTGCAGGGCACAGCCCCTGCGCGGACAATGACGAATTGTCTGATTTCCAGCAGCGCCTTCAATCCGTCTTTTCCTTTTCTCCCCCTGCATCCCAGCCGCACACAATTGCTGCTCAGCCCGCGCCAGCCAGCGGTGCGTGCCAGATTAGCCGTCCCAGGTCATTTTGTTTCTCTTGATCTGCGGCTCTTTCCTTCCCCGGTGCTCCCTTAAGCCTGGCCCTGGATGTATGATATCAGCATTCAAAAATGCCTGGTGGGACTCGGGCAGGGAGTGCGCTGCAGCCGGTGTTTAACCCCGGGAAGGGGAGAGACCAGGGGAGCTGCAGCAATCAGGGCCCAGATGTACAGGCAGCCTCTAGCTACTTTTTTGGAATTTTCAGGCTATAAAAGAAGCAGATAAAGTTTATCAAGCCCTACTTCATGACAGCTTCCAATTTAAACTGGTAACAAGTGTAATGAAAGTATTCTATAGCATGCATTGCTGTGCATCTTACTGAGCAACTGTGCAGCCAGTTTTGTCATCACTGCCTCACACTAACAGGGCTCTGGAATCAGGACAGAAAAATAGCAGTTGTGTGGATATTGTGTTTTACTAGGCTGCTTTATATAGAAACTCAGATTTTAACATGTCAACTTCATTTCTTTTTTGAAAAATGGAAATAAGCAGAGAATATTTTATAAGTTAAAAATGTATTTGAGAACAAGCATCCATACAGGAGTGGTTTTTTGTTTGTGTGCCTTTATAGGTTTTTATGCAGAAGCTCTTTCATTTAAGAAAAGAGAAGTCTGCAAATTCCTGCAAAGCAGCAGGTTTTTGGGGATTTAATTTGGCAGTTCCTAGTGAATGCTGTGCACTTTGCAGAGCTGTATCTGCAGTGAAGGAGAGAGAGCTCAGCACCCAGAGCCCACCTGGTGGTGTGCCCAGGCCCCCGCTCTGTGTGCAGGGATATGGGATGCTCCGTGCCAGCACAGCCTGGAAAGGCATGGTCTTCCAGTTCAGGGCTTCATGTAGCCAGGGCAGGCTTCACCTGTTACCTAAAAGGGGCGTTTTCCGGAGGTGTAATTCAGTGTATAAACAGGATTAGGACTGTCCAGTCTCAGAGGGGAAACGAGGCACTCAGCCTGCAAACCTGGCAGGTTTGGGATGTCCCTGGTTTGAGGACATTGTGGGTGGGAGAGAAGTTTGGGGTGGCAGCCTGCTTCCTTCCCAGATCACCATGAGCACCAACTCCTGCACTCCCTGCCATGGAGCAGTAGTTTTTTGCACAGGGGTCTCCCCTGCAGCTTTCTCTGCCTGCTGCCCTCCATCCATCCCTGACCAGCACACGGCCTGGCAGCTCTGCCCTCCTCAGAGCAGCAGCAGCACATGGCTGGGATGGGTTCAGAGGTGATCTATGCATGGGCTGGCATTGGTGTTTGCTCAGCAAACCCCAGCAGATTGGGACCGGGACATCCCTGGCTGTAGGAAGAGGGGAGCCAGCAGTGCAGTTGCTTTTTCCATGAGATTGTCCCCAGGGCAGAAGAGGAATCATTGACACATTCACCCATCACTCCTGCTGGGGATGTGAGTGTATGGCTCTTTGCTAAGCAGAGACTTTGGTGTCTGGCTAGCAGAGCTGACCACCCTGACATACAGCGGTGGGCCACCCGGTTGAGTACAAGGCATCAGAGTTGTTCCTCCCCCCCGCAGGAGCAGCAGTGTTGCAGATCCCTTTCTGGCTGTGTCACTGCCTACCAGGGGAAGCCTTTGCCTGTGTGCTGAGAGTGCACGGATTGCCTGCAGAGCCACTGAGGGTCAGCACAGACAAACCTGCACCCTCTGTGGCGTGTGGAGTCACAGCTGACAGGACGTGTAGGTGTTACTGGTTCGTGCAGCACCGAGAGCAGGGGCTGTTAGGGGTGAGCTTCTTGGGCACATGTGTTTTTTGGGGATCTTGGCCTCACCAACACAAAAGATATTGACCCTCCCTGTCCCCTTTGAAAAGAAATAAAATTTTGGGCTAAGAGCAGGGAGAAATCTGCAGCAAGGACCTTGCAGGTCAGGCTGTGCCCCTCTGGAGAGCAGGGAATTTGTGCGATCCCACCAGCACGGCCACTAACTCAGCCCCAGCCTCCCTCCCATTAACACCTGTGGCACCGACCTGCCGAGCCCCACCGGGTCCAAGCTCCAGCCAGTTAAGGGTGAGGCGGCAGCCTGAGCACGCCCTGGAGCCGAGCTCCCCGAGCAGTGGGTGCTCTCAGGTGCCATATGTACTGCAAAGAGCGTGCGGCACTTCCCCGCGCCCGGCTCCGCGCCGCGCTCGCTCCCAACGCTCTTCGCAGAGCTCTTACGCGATTCAAAGTTGTTTTGTGGTTTATTTTTGGGAAAGGGGGGGAAAAGAAATAATGTAATTCGGTGATGCCATTTGCATCCTAGACAGATGATGAGTTGCTCTGGCTAGCAGCTTAACCCTATTAGGCAACGTTAGGGACTGTGACTTTATTAAATAATAATACAAATTATTTTCATATCAAGACCCTTTGACTTTGTAACTTCCTCGTATTGGTACGTTGTCAACAAGAATGAAATTTCGTAGTTAAGGAATATAAAATAGAGTAAAAGGCATCCAGAATTCACAGCTCTGGGGTGGATGTTGAAGAACACGCTGTGTGTACTCGCAGTGATAGCATTATAGTGGTACATAAAATACCAGGGAAAAAAAGTACTTCTACTTCAGTAGTAGCTGTGAGTGTCACCTGGGAGACTGAGACTTATTCACAAGGCTTTGGTAGAACAAGGTCAAAATTTTATTTAAAAAAAAAAAGACCCCAAGGTTTCAGGGGATTTTTATCAAATTGCTAGCACTTTGCCAGATCTCTAGAATTTAATGTGGAGTTGTATAGAGAGGCTCGGTTCTGAAGATGAGGGTCATGTTGCCTGCTGTGAGGACCACTCACCCAGAGCCCTGCTGAGCACAGCACAGGGGTGAGGTGCTGACGTGGGGTGCCCAGTTTGGCAAAGAGGTCACGAATCCCAAACACTGACAGTTCCTGAACATACCAAGGCAAAGACCCTGCGGAGAAGTTAAATTAGCATGCTGCAAACTGTCACCAGAGCTTAGATTTATTTTCCAAAAGATACTTTCCAAAGGGTCTGAATTTAGGGTGAATCACCTTTCTACCAGCAACCTGAGGGCTGCCTGAAGCCCTCCCAGCGCTCTGCTCTGTGGAGCTGCACCAACAGACCCACTTTAGATGTTGGCTTTTCATACCTAACTTAAAGAATTATGTGCCACAGAAAAGCTGCCTAATGACCGGACAGCGTTATTATCTGGCATGCAGCAGCATAGCAGGACGATAACTATTTATTTACTCTTTGTGGATTATGTTCTGTTATTTTCTAGTCTTTGGCAATAGCAAGAGAGCATCTGATATATACAATATTGGTGTGTATCCAATTGTTTGTGAACATCCCAAGTTTTGAAACATGGTTGTGAGAGAGGAATATAAGCTTAAGCTTGAAAGGCTAAAAAGCAGAAAGCCCCACACGTAAATGCTATTATACACTTAATGAGGCAGGGTTTAAAAAAAAAATCAGCCACACAAGTTGGTTTTATCAAAGAAAATGTATAAATAACAACCAGTGATTCAGAGTGCCTCACAAAGGGAAAAGCAGGGACGGGAAGCTAGCACTTCACTTGTGGCATTCAGATAATTCTATTTACTACACTAATCTTTTGGGCTTAGCAATTGACAATCAATATATTATTATCAACAAGCGTTAATGCAAACAAAAAGCTTCTATTTCTTTTTTTAACTGTGTTCCCCTAAGTCCCTTAAATTTAATTAAAACCAGACAGCTCTCCTTCTAGTACAAATTAGAGTTAAAATCATATTAAATATTTGTTCCACGGGAAAACAAAAGTGTCAGCTTGTGCTACCAGGTTTGGCTGTTTCTTTTTTCCTCCTTTTTTTTTTTTTTTTTACACACAGAGGGGAAAAAAAAATACCAGCTACTCAAAGTTAAAATAAAGTCTCTCTCCCTCCCTCCTCGTCTCCCAAGACTACTGTCTATAACATGTTGTTCCTTATAGAAAGTGGGATATGGTGGCATTTGCTTGATTAACTTGCTCGACAAAAGTGACAGCTGCTGTGGGTGCATGTAGCTAAGCTGCACAGCGCAGTTCCGCCTTTGTACATCTGTCAGCAAAAAAGGAGGAATAAAGAGTGAAAAGAGACAAATTGGTCCCAAAAGGCAATCCATTCAACTCAGGAGGTTTGCTCTATTCAAGCACTCGCTGGGAATCTCAAGTGCTAGGTAGCTTATTCAATTTCATTCATTCTTTAGAATGAGCCCTCAAGTGTTTAATTTCTTATTCTGTTGAATAAAAGGGGAGCTTTTTTTTTATTGGAAGCATTAATTGTAAGACTAGCTGATCAATGCCTGCAATATTAACTCATTGCTTATTTTATGGTTAGCTGTGTGCTCCGAGAGCCACAGCCGCTAAACTTATTTCTGTAACGTGGGCAGTGTCACACCAATTTCTGTGCTTGTGGAAAACCTGGGCAACGTTGTTCTCAGTGCCCTGAGCCCTGTGCCCTGCCCAACTTGGGGGAATGGTCCAAATCCTTGGCAGGTGTAAATCGAAAGAGCCTCTGGGTCATTATTGGTGCCACCCATGGCTGCGGCCAGGACATGGCCGAGCCAGATGCTCTGTGCCTGGGGGCTCAGCCCTGAGCCCACTGCAGCTTTGGCCCTCTGTGCTGGAGGAGATTTTACAGCTCCAAATGCTGAGCTGCCTTTGGGTGGTTCTCTGGTCCCCAGCGAAGGGCAGGGCAGGGGAGCCCTTCTGCAGGGCTCTGTGGAATAATACACAGAGCACAGTATGGATTTTGTTGAGTAGAGGCAAGGAAAGCTGATGAGAGGATGGGATGGGTTTTGCTGCATGGACAGGTCTCTGTTTACCCTCCAGAAAATGTATGCTTGTAGGGGAGAGGTGTGCCTCTTCCTTCTTCATTGTGTGGCAGAAGGTCCATCTCAGTCTCCTCACTGACACTGGGGACCCGAATGGTGTTTGTGCTTGAGTGCCTGTGGCTTTTCATCCTACTCCTCATATCTTAACTCAAGCTTTTCAGACACATTTGTGTCACCAAGGCCCTGTCCCTGCTCTATCCCCACTCTCCCAGCCTGGGGCACAGCACATCTGTAGCAACACAAAACTCAGATTTCCAGAACAGCCTGAAAAACAGCTGGACTCAGCTCTGCCAGTCTGGCCAAGACCTTGCTAGCAGTGCTTGGGAGCAGGGCAAGAGTCACTGTCCTCATCCACACCCAGCATCCCAGCAGAGCTGGCCATTGGGAAAGGGATTGCATAAACTGCTCTGTGTGTTCATGCTGGGAATTTCTCTTTATTTCTGATAGACAAGAGTAGGAACTGCGTTGGCTGTGAGGCCCTGTGCTTTGGGTTTGCCATCTTTACCAAGTTTTTGGAGCAGCAATGACTGCCTGGAACCAACAGCAAAAGAAACATTGAGGGAAGGTGGAGAGGAGCACTTTGGTGGCCACAGAAGACTGAATGGACAAGAATGATCCTTTCATGACTGCCATAGGGAGATCAGGGCTTTGGGTTGCAGGGCTGCAGGCAGTTCTGGTGTACAGACCTGGCTGTGCTGCTGGGCACACTGAGAGTGCAGGAAGGGACACGGTGCCTGGGGCTGGCAGGCTGCTCCTGAAGAGTTCCTGCTCCCAGGAACTTGGAGAACAGGTTCCTGAGAGCAGGAACACACAAGTCCTCCTCCAGCACTGGCAGCTGTGTGCACAGGGCTGGTCCCCAGGCAGTGTGTCCCTGCACTGCTGGGGCTGCATCCCTCCCTTCCCTGTGGAGATGGCACCTGCTCAGGGGAGGTGGCTGCCATGAATGCATGTGACAACACCAAATACCCAGTTTGATCTCAGGGCCACCCAGGGCTGGGATGGACACGGCTCTGTCAGCTGTCCCCTACTGTCAGCACAAATCATCACAGCCCCACTCTGCCCTCCCCCAGCTGAGCTTCTGGCCCATTGGACAGGGATGCAAATGCCAGAAACAAAGAGTTGGTAATTTTATCTTTTTTTTTTTTTCCTGGCTGATCAAACCACTTTGAGCTGTTGCCTGAGAGCAGGTTCAGTTTTCCTTTAGGAAGTAAAACTCACAACCAGCCTTTTCCCCTTTCCCTTCCCACTTCTGTGGTCCCTTCACTTTGTGCTAGCCAGCTCGGGGATGTGTGGTGGCGTCCGCCCAGCATCCAGTTCCTCATCTTTGAAACACCTTGAATTCAAGGGTTCATTTCAAAGCTGCCTTTCAGCATTTCAAAACAAGCCCATGTCCTGGACAAAGAGAGGGAGCCAGCCAGCATTCAGAGCCTCTTTGTGCAGTGTGTGTCACAGTTTTAAATAGATTTGCCCTGCTTGGATTGGTTCTGGTTGGAAAGCGAGTACTGAAATGAGAGGTCATAGGGGAGAGTTACTATGGTAATTGAGTAGTATCACCAGTAGTTTTGCTCTTATGAGCATTAAAGCACATAATAATAGACAAACAACAGTGGTTAAAGCAAGCAGGTAGGATTACTATGTTCTTTTGTCAGAAGTATATAATGTCTTGTAGTCAGTTTTAAAGACTTCTCAACCCCAAATCCACCCAGCAGTCACCTGCTGAGTAATTTTGTATGCCTAATCTCTAGCCCTTAACTACAAGCTTTCTGCTAATTTGAGGCAAATGGGTATTTTTGACACTAAATAGGGCAGTAAAGAATCCCTGACCTAGAAAAACTCCGTTCCAAGGCACTGAGAGCAGAAAAATATTCTTTCAGCATCCTTGTGAGACCTTTGGAATGACATAAAATAGCTTTGACTAAACTGTGCTGCAGCCTTCGATTAATGGTTTGCAGAAACTTGCTGAACATCCCTACTACAACTTCCCCCATAAAACTTGTCACTTCAGATTGCCATCAGCCACCACAACAATAATCATTTCATGCCTATTGCTAATTGCAAGCACAGCTGAGGCTCAGCAGGGTGCTCTTGCACAGTCCCAGGCCTTTATACCAGCCTCAATCTGTTGTATGGCACTTGTTCACACACAAAAAAACTACCAGTAAAGGCAGAAAGAGGCAGAGTCACAGGTTCCTTGTAATCCCTCTGCTACCCTGCTGACAACCCAGCCCTATAAGCATTCCTGGTTTTGTCCCACTCTTTACAAAAGCTGAAGTGACCTTAAGCTACTAGTATGTAAGCTTTTGAATGAAGAATACAGCTCCTTCAGGTGCCTTAAGAAGCAGTGTTGCATCTGGCTTACGAGATTCTGTTTGCAGCACTCCTGGGGAGAGCTGTGGCTTCCTGTAACATGTAAAATATGAGTGTGAACTCAAGGTTCATGGCAAGGAACAGGAGGTCATGCTTCCATTCAGCTCACACCAAAGAGAACGGGGCTTTGCAGATGTTCCTGGGTGTGTGTAATGACACCACCTCCCAGAAAGCACAGGAGCCCAGCACAGGGCTGGGTTTTGATAAAATGTGCCACATTCAGTGTGCTACTTGCAGATTTATTCATACCAATTTCTACAATTTATGTATTCAGAGACAAACTTGCTATTTCAGGAACTTATTGATCATGTTTTTGCATTCAAAAAAAAAAAAAAGAAGGCAGAGGGCTGGGGAACAAGTAAGCTTATTGCTCAGGCTGGTTGGGGTGCTGGATGGGCAGCCATAGAAATACAGCTTTTGTAATGCTCCAGCTCCTGTAATGCCCATCCTGGTGCATCCCAGCTGGCTCATGGCCCACCTCATCCACCCAGCAATGAGGGTTGCTGTGAAAGACAGGAGAAAAGGAAAACAAACCTGAAAGAGGGATTGAATTCCTGTCCGTACAAATACAGTACCTGCTTGCAGTGACTGGGCTCTGATAGTGTCTGCATCTCCTCTGATGGGGCTGGCTCATGGTGTGCAGCCATGGGGCTGTGGTTTGCCTCTGCTGGAGCCCTGTGTCCCTTCCTGCTGACATCCTGCTGGAGGAGTGGTACCCACCATGCATCCATGAGGATGCAGGCTCCACAGCCTGTCCTCACCCTGTGCCCCCAGACTGAGTGTAACTTGTCCCCTGAGTGAGGGACAGGGATGCCAGCAGCAGCAGTAATGTGTGTGTATTACAGTGAGTTACATGTGGGCTTTTCTCCACAGGCCTAGGCCATCAGGGGGGTCTATTCATTCTTTACAACCAGGCATGAGGAGTTTTTTGCAGAAAATATATTTATGATATTTACTTTGGTGTGCCCATGAAATGTGCCTGAAATGTGTTGCAAACCCCTTGTCAGAGCCCAAAGTTCAGTATTTGGGCTGTGGCCTCTGCACCTTGTCTTTGGGGACAAGCCACAAGGCTGGAGCTGGATCCCAGAGGGGACCCTGTGTGCCCAGCATGAAGCCCACTGCCCCTGAGGGCATGGCAGACCCCCTTGGGGAAAGCAAGGTGGCCAGTGTCCCCACAGGACCACTCTGTGCTCTTTTGTCTGAGGTGAATACGTTTCTGTTTAGGAGCATTTGGCTTTTTTGTTGTTTTTTTTAATAATATAGTCATATGCAAATGCTATCTTCTTTGGTAGGTTAGTCATGAATCAGAGGGCTTATGCGTCTTATAGCACATCAACACCAGCGAGAGCTAAAGGGAACATTTAATTTATGGGCTAACTTATTTTTATGAATATGCAGGGCTGAAATTCAGCAGTTGGTGTGTGCTCTATGAAGTGACGTGACGGTTTTGTGTATCAAGATCAATGAATTAGACTTTGTCTTTTTCTCATAAAGCAGAAAGTCTTGGGAGTGAGTTGGCTTTGAGAAAGAGAGCTCCTTTCATGCAGCCGAGCGCTGCGCCTGGCTGAGCCCTTGTCAGCCACTGCTCGAGAGGAGAGGGCTGCAATTCACATTTGCTTCCAAGGAGTTTGCATCTCCCCAGAACCCAGAGTGTTTGAAGTGCCCTCCAGAAACACAGAAAAGCATTTCATTTGGCTTACTCGTAAGGTCTCACAGCAGCAAAGTCACCTTGCCAATACCCTCCGGGCAGAGGTTATAATTTCTATTTGGGATCACATAGCCCTGTGGGCGTGTGTGGCGTGGGACAGACAGAAATGGCAGGACCTGCCCCTGCCAGGGACTTCTCATCTCATGTGGAGTTGACACAAACACCCAGCAGATCGTTCTGTGGAAGCTGGGAGGCGGCAGGGGAAGGGAGGGGGCGTGTGTGTAACACATGGTTGTGCCCTTACCTCTGGGGGCTCCCATTTGAAGAGGTGGCAGAAGGGGAAGGAGGTGTTTGGCTGACCTGGGCATCCATGTGCCAGCACAGCCCTGGGTCACAGCTAATGTCACCCAAGAGCATGACTCAGTTAAGCACTGATTGCAGAAAAGCAGCTTTATGAACATTAACAATTTCTCTGTTTTGCCCGCGTGGGTCTGCAGCATTTCATGGGAGCCCAGGCAGATCCCCCAGTGGCAGCAGTTGCTCTGTGCCACCCAACCACCAGCTGGCTGTTGGCTGCCCTGGCTCCATATACCTGGGATCCTCAGGGGGTATCCAGGGACACTCTGACTTCTCAAACTAGTCTGAGGCATTGGAAGGTATGAAACCCCACCAGACCTTCATGTCTCCTACGCTCATCAGGTCCACACCAGCTGCCCAGGTCACTTCACTCACTGTTCAACCCCAGTCTGATGCCAGCACCTCAGGTGACAGCTGAGAGCTCCTGCTTGCCAGTCTCAATTAGTCTCAACCAAGCTCTTGCCAGCTTTCTGTCCTGGAGAGGAAGGGTCAGCAGAATCTCTGCCACAAGTTACACAAGGTGTAAGCATTGAGCATGAGGTCACCACATGCCATTTCTTGGGTGACTCTTTCATCTCCTTATTTCCTACATGTTTTAAAGAGTTGGTGTAGAAATTAAAGTAGAGGAGATCATTGGAGCTGGGGGGAGAACTCTTCCCCGTGCAGCTCCTGGGTATACTCTGAGCCACTCAGCTCAGAGATGTGTATTGATCACATTTTTGAGATGCAGGGCTGGTTTAGCTTAGACTCATTTGTTTGCTTTGGTGAGCCTCATGCCACCTTGTGGGTGCCAGTGTCAAAGGAAGGAGGGAAGCAAATCACTGGCAAGTTTTGCAATTACAGAATTTTTAGTTGTCTCCATTCCGCTGCTGCACCAGCAGCAGGACAGGGCATGTTCTGTGTCAGAGACCCCCCAGCCCAAGGGGGCACTGAGGGGGGCACCAAGACCTGACTTGGACTGGTGCAAAGTTTCAGGCTTGTTGGGAGGCAACGGCATCCCAGACTATGGATGGTGCTCTGTCAGGATCTTCATAAACTGGTCTGGTGGAGTTTCTTTAGTATTTTAACTGGTTCTAGATTAATTGCAGCTGGTCTGCAATGTGGGGTTTGATCTCTGCATGTAAGAGATGTGATGAGAAGGGTACAGCTGTGCATACAGAGGTGTGATGGGTTTTTGCCTGCTTTGTAACCACCCTTTGTGCTGAGCACCTTGGGGAGGTTTTGTGGCTCCCCACCCACCCCCCAGGCCCTGCTTTTCCTCCTCTCAAGGGCTCGCTGCTCATCTGTGGGCAGCAGCTGTGCCACATCAGCCCTGCATGAGCAGGGCTCTGATCCACAGCTCACCAGAGCCGTCCTGCACTGCAGGCTGCTGCCACACTGCTGCGAGCCTTTTGCACAGACAACAGCACAATTTCAGCCCCTGGAGGGGCCCTGTGAGTTCAGCAGCTTGAAACAAGCTGATTCCTTTGCTGCTTTTCCATCTTTCATAACTGTGAGGGTGAAACCAAAGCACTTCCCACACAGCCTGGGCAGGCACCCACCTGTAGGTGCTCACACCAGCATCCTTCCCCCCAGCCAAACCTTACCCTGCATGAGCCTCCCCTCTGCTCACCCTCAGGGTCCCAGACTCATCCTGTGGCTATTTATGATTGAATTTGAAGATGGTAAGTAACCTGAGTGTGGGACCAACATCCTAAAAGGCAGGACTGTGTTCTCACTGTGGGGGAAACAGGTTAAAAATATGGCTCGAGCCAAACACACGTCACTGCTGGCAGGTGCCATCAATGGCAAAATCAGATTGCAAGGCACTACTGGTGGCCTTTACCCTCCTAATAAGTTTATTTTGTTATTATTGTTATTAAAATTTAAAAGCCCATGCAGGGAAATTCTGTGTAAGAGCAAATGCCAGTCTCCCCTCTCAGTCTGTGGCCCCCCATGAGCAGGCTGGCAGGTGGGTGTGAGGGTCAGAGGTGGCAGTGAGGGGATGCTGGGGGCACAGGTGTCACTCAGGGCATCGCACAGAGCCCCGTGTGGGTGCTGGAGAAGCCGTGTCTCTCTTGCAGCAATGGTACACCAGCTCCATGAGTGTTGTGTGCACTTGGCTGACAGACCGCATGGACCTGCAGCTCCACATCTACCAGCTGAAAACCCTCATCAGGATAGTCAAGGTAAGCACACAGGGTGTTCCCAGTGCCCCTCCCTGTCAGGAGGAGCCTTTGTGTGCTCCTGCATGTGTGTGGCACGTGCTCTGTCACTGGCAGAAAAATTAAGGATTCATTAAAGTTCTTTTAAAGAATTAAGATAGCTGTGTCTATGGCAGGTAGCACTGGATAAACAGGAACTTTAAATGCAGAGAGATGTAAAATACAAGTGTGCAAATAAGAACAAATTTCTTGCATTAAAAACCAAACTCTCTTGTTATTTGACCTTATCTGTACAGTAAGTGCACCAAAATTGGCCTTTTTGTGGACAAATTCACTGATCACAAATTCACTGATCACACCTGTGAGCTCTGGTGTTAAAATGGGTTAAATCAACCCAAAAGTTTTTAACGCTGTTTTGCTAGAAACATTTAAGCCCAGCTATGGCTCGTGATTATTGTCAGAATGCAAATGAGATTGTTCTCATAGTTAATTGAAGTTGTTTCTTTTACAATGGATGTATATAATCAACTCTAAGAGATCACAAAGGTGAGATAACATACCCTGAAAGTAGCATTTTTTTTCTTTAAGTGCACGTGTATGTGTATATCTGTGTGTGTGTGTGCCTTGGACTAATGATAATTATTTCAGTGTGAAATCACAGTGGTTTACATGAAATAATAAGATCACAGAAGGGGGTAAATATATTTTTGATCATTTTAGGTTCTATCTAATGCTTTTTGGTCTAGTATTTTATAATGTTTATGGTCTTGTGTGCAGTGAACACATTGAAGGCATGAATAAATTAAAACTGAAATGTATTAAATGTGCTTTTCATAACTGAAAACAACAGGCACAGACAGATTATTCCTACTTGTCAGCTAGCTGAGGAAAGCTTTTTTTCCTTATGCTTTATTTATACCAATATTACATTCAGAAGCAGCTATAACAAACCCAAGGACTTTCTGAAATAGCAGAACAGTAAATAGTTTCTATGCAGAGCACAGAGCAGAATTAAATTAACAACAAGACCAGAGTTTTATCTCACAGAGTTGAGAAGGTTTCAAGCATAAATTCAAATAAGAGATATTAATTGTAATAACAAGGGAGGTATGGGAACCATGGAAATACAATACTAGGTTGAGGTGAAGAAAGGGAGATTTAAGAAACATGTGCCCCATGCTTATATTTATACCTCAATAATTTCGTCCAGTATCCTGGACTTAGTTTATTTAATCCCTGTACTGTAGGTAGGATTGTTTAATATGGAGCATTCCAGGAACGTGTAATCATGTCTGTGGGTACAGGGGATAAGCATCCTGCTGCCTGAAGAGAAATAACTGACATTAGAGGCAGGATGAACACATCCAGGAGCCAGGGAAGTCCGTTGGAGCAGAACCCTTACATTGCTTCGATGTCTTTTTAGACACCAGCCCCCCCTACGCAAAACGGTGCTGGTTTGAAGCTGCCCAGCCCACAAAGGCAGGGCTGGAGTCACAGAGCTGTAATTTGTTGCCCAAGGCACCCTAAAGGGAGGGTGCAGTGGCCAGCAGAGATGCTCCTGTGGCCTCTGCGCTTCCCAGGCGATGCAAAATGTCCCCAGGGCTGGGGTTTCCCTGGTATCCCAGCCTCTCCCATTAGAGGCCCCAAACCCCCAGCACTGGGGCACAGGATGACTTGTGCAGGGGAGCTGGTGTTGGCCCTGACCTCTCTCTGTGTCTGTGCTTTAGAAAACATACCGAGATTTCCGATTGCAAGGCGTGCTGGACTCCACCTTGAACAGCAAAACCTACGAGACCATCCGGAACCGGCTGACAGTGGAGGAGGCCACGGCGTCGGTCAGCGAGGGCGGGGGGCTCCAGGGCATCACCATGAAGGACAGCGATGAGGAGGATGAGGAGGATGACTAGGGGAGCTGGAGCAGCAGCTGGGGGTCGCCTGGTATCCGTGCATGTACCTCGTCTGTAACTCAGTTAGCCACATTAGGAATTTTTATGTCAGCTCTAAATGCCCATGAGAAGTTTACCAATACAAATGCCATGTTAGCTGTGTGGTAATAAGATTAGCACCTCTCTTTGATTCATCAGTTTCCTAATTTCATATCTATATGTTCATAAGCAATATGGAGCACCATTGTTTAATACTGTTAATGGAAAAACTACATAGAAAACATCCTAGGTGTGTCCCTGTTATTAAAGTTTAAACAATGCTTCATTAATGTACTGTATATACATTGATGGTAAATTGTTGTGAAGATGAGTGACTCGAGTCCTTTCATTTCTTTCTCTTCTGTGGATGCCAACTGCTTAAAATTAATTAAAAAAAAAAACAGCTTTGTTTTTAAAAGAAAAACCAGGCAATTACAAATGATTTTTTTGTTCTCTCTCTGTTCATTTAAAAACCAGAAAACAAACAAACCCAGACAGCCGTTTGAATCATTCTGCATCCTTGTTAAAGTACCAGGCTCTTCCCTTCAATATGCAGTTAACTCCATAGAGACTACATCCCAGAGGATTAGTCATTCTAATTGCCACACCAGATTAATCCTATCATTATGGATATATCATGCCACATTACAAGTCCAAAGCAGTTGTTTTATGTTGACGTTTGCTCCTCTAAATGTTACATTTTTGTTTAAATTTCAAATAACCGTGTATGTACAAAGACAACTTTAATTACAATCTTAGACTCTACAAATGTGTTTATAATAATATATTGAATATTTATTTCGGTAGATTGTAACCATAATTTACAATTCCTCTGTTTCACAATGGTTTTTATATATGTCATGTACATTGCATTTTGACCAGTAACTGCATGTCCATCAGTTCCTTCTCCAGAGCTTTTACTTTCTGTGTAAAATAGTGATCCATCTTGCTTTTTTTGCCTTATACAAGCCGACAGTTGTAAAAGTGTGAGAACTGTGGCTTCTCAATAAATAACTATTCAGATGTCCTAATAATAAATTATGGAGTCTTTTTATGTCTGCCTTAGAAAAAAAAAAACCAAACTAAGCTGAGATGTAAGAGCCCCAACTTCACAGAATAAAGGCATTTTCTTTTCTCATGGGTGTTCTTTAGTTTATTAATTAAGAAGATGGTTTCCTGATTTGCTCCCCAAGGTCAGGATTGGGAGCACGCTGTCTGTTCCCCAGGTACAAGGGCATTTCTGCTATGACCACCACAGCTGTCTCCACCATTATCTGCACTCTGTGTCCTGTGATTTGTCCCTCGACATCTAATTGATGTCTGCTCTGGTTCAGCCCCTGTTATTATGTGGTCATCAGCCTTACCCAACACTTGCCCCCCTTCAAAAGGCCTCAGTTTGTATTTTAACTTCTCCCAAAGTAGTCTTAGTGCACCAGGGCAGTGACAAACCTTGAGTTGAAATTAAATAAAAGTGTGGTTTGATGGAAAACCTGTTTAATGGGAGCACACTTGAACTGGCTGCCCAGGGAGGTCATGGATACCCCATCTCTGAAGATGTGCAAGGTCAGGAGCTCTGAGCAGCCTGGTCTAGTGGAAGGTGTCCCTGCCCATAACAGGGGTTTGGAAGTAGATCAACTGTAAGGTCCTTTCCAACCCAATCCATTTTGTGATTCTCTGTTAGACTCAGTTTTCTGAGAGGTTTTGCAGTCCCTCCCTCCCATCAGCTGATTGACACCAGAACTGGTTCCCGCTAGCCCAGGTCTCAGTCATTTGAGAGAGCAGCAGAAGAACTGGTGAGCTTTACCCCCAAACACAACCTGTGGCCATCCTGGGGAACCAGGACAAATCCCTCACAAATAAAAGATGGCCAAATGGAAAGATGTCCTTTCTGGATGAGCCTTCCTGACATAATGAACAATTAAACTAAACCATCTTCCAGAGTCCAGAAGACATGAGACCCACCCTGGACATATGGGAGGAGATTGGGACCTCTGGAACTGCCTGTGAAGGGGTGTTGAGTCCTGGACTGGGCTGGGATAGTTATGGAACCTGGAGCATGTTCACCTGCAGTGCTGGATTTTTGGATCCCTTCCCTCTGTGTCAGTTCAGCATCTGCTGTGGAGGTGCTGTGCAGCCCCACCTGGATGGCCACACCCCACACATTCAGCATCCACCTTTCCCAGGTGTCCTGGGAACCCCACCCCCTTGGAACAGGGGCATTAGCAGGGGCTTCACTTCAGGAGTGGGTGGTGGATGTGCACATTTAGCAGCATTTACATGTTGAGAAGCCATCTGATGCACCAGAATAGACTAATTTTGAGCCCTGAGTTTAGCCCAGCAGACTTGATACTTGTCTTGCTCTGTGCTGCTGGTAGAGGGAAGCATTGCCAGAAAAAGCTACTTCTGAGGACTTAGGCAGAAATATGGCTTTGTGACCACAGACACAGGAAGTTTTTCCCTCTTCTTACCCACCTTTATAGGTGCAGCTACTTGGCCCTGAGTCCTCAGAGGAGCTGGGGTAGTAACTGAGTGTTTAAGTCATACTCAGTCTATCAAAACCTGTTCAGATGGCTCTGCAGGTCTGTCACTGGCATGCACACAAAAAATATCAATTCCTTGACCTCATTATGCTTGGAGCCTTCAATCCCACCCTGAAGCCCTCCCAGGCCTTCCCTGATAAAGCAAGTCTCACAAGATATAAAGCAAGGAACAAACTGCAAGCACCACCTGGTCCTCTCTTTCTGGGGGGTTGAGACCCACTTGAGACCCACGCACACACTGCTGCACACGTGTGTTCATGCCCTCTTTATCCTCTCCCTCAGCTGCTCTGTGTGAAGGACAACAGCTCCAAGAGGAAGCCCTACGAAAGCCTTGCTGGGGTGGTCACCAGGCTGGTAGCAAAGAGCACTGCAGGACATGGAAATTTATAGCTCTGCTGGCAGTCAGGCAGAGCAGAGCTGGAGAAACAGCTTGATTCTGCTCTGGAAATGTCTCCCTTTTTTTTTTTTAAACACAAAATATTTATTGGGTAAAAACACAGCCCACTTCCACCTGCCACCTTTCAAAATAGTGAGCCCTGCTCAGTTTTTTGAATGAGAGAGTGTGGGTGCAGCCTTGAGGAGATGCTCCCTGGCTGTGCATTGCTAACACACATCGGTACCTCCCCAAAACAGCAGTGATTGGACACCCTCGACTGAGTGCCTCTGTCATGAGCAGTGACCCTATGGCCTGTGACAGCTTTTTGTGACCTCAAACCCCAAAAAAGCACCCCAGAAATTCCACAGCCCTGAGGCTTGACCACAGAACAGGGAAGCATTAGCCAACTCACTATTTTTAAGGCATTTGGACCCAAAAGATGAGCTTCAAGGTTATGTACTTTAGTGTAAGCAGGCAGAAGATCTTACAGCATTGCTGCAAAGCAGAATTGAACCTCCCACTCCACAGCCTGCAGCCTGTGGCTGAGCAAGGAGTGCACTGCCCCCTGATCCCCACTGCCTTTAACCCTGCACGTGGCCAGGCTGTGCTGGCAGCCCAACCCTCCCCTAAATTTGTGCTGCACTGTGGTACCAGGGGTGGGAAGAGCCACCTTGGGTCAGCCCTGAAGAAATGTCAAATTCAAAATGGTTGGATGGTTGGTTTTGCCTGAAAAATATCAATCTAGGTTCAAATCCTGCCTGGGTTTGAATCCCACCTGGCCGCAGACTACAGTCTGGACAGGGCTCAGCTCCTGCAGAGCAAAGCTACACCTAGAGCAGCACCTATAAGATATGGATAGATGAGAGGACTGGCAAAAGTGGCAAAGATCTGCTGCTGGTTCACTTCAACCCGTTGCTGTGATGGAACAAGCTCCAGCAGTCAAAGGACTTGGTGCCGGTGCAACTGCACCTAGGTGAAGAATCTGCCTGTGCAGTTATGTCAATCAGTTTTGGGGAAAGAGGAAAATTTCATTCTTCTGCCAGCAAAATTTTAAATGATAGATCAGGCCAAAACTTCTCTCATATTTACAGGGAAGTCCAGCGAAAATATCCTCTTTTTGACAGACTTACTTAAAGCATGTGGCATGGAGACTGAAAATGCTATCAACTATTTGACTGACAAGTGTCAGCAGCTGTTCATCCAATTTGTTTTATATTTCACCAACTAACAGATTCTTTCCCCTCTGCTGTAATGCATGTCTTCTGGCCCATAGGCATCTTAGAAATTGCTTTTCTGCCTTTCTAGTGACCAAAACGTCAAAAATATTAGAAGACAATTTGTGTTCAGAAGCATAAACAGGCACGCAACAAAGCAAAGATGATTTTGCCAACATTCAGGCTGTGTTCTTTTTTAAAAAGTCACAGCAAACCTAAGGCAAAAATTATTTCTCTAAGCTTTAGAAGAAAAAGCTAATGCAAACAAAGCACACAATAAATCAGCACAGGTTAAACCATCAATACCAAAGGGAAAAGCTGCTGTTTAATGGCCAACCAAATGCAGCGGAGTTCTATGTCCACCTCTGCACTTTGGCTGTGGAGTTGAGAACTCTGCACTTCCATCACCAGTATTTGTTCAAGAACCTGTTCCATGTTGCCAGGATTCAACAAAGCCACTGTTGTATCAAACCAAGCTTGGCCGGGAGAGTCCTTTGAGCCATTCACAAAACCCAGCCCTCTTCATCTTAGGTCTAGCACTGCTTTCAGAACTCTTTGATCCTGACTGCATGTAATAAAATTACTGCAGTTTTCACCCATCATGAACTTGCTGGACTAAAAAAAGCCTGTGTGACACCTCTCCCTGGTGAGCTGTATCCCATGATATTTCCTTTAATCAAACAAGTTTAGGCTTTCAGGCTAAACCTGAAGTGAGATTTTCCTCAGCCTTTCTGAAAGATACATATTCCATTTCAAGTCATAAATCCACATTTGTTGTAACTATGCAAAATATGGGAGAAAAAAAGTGCAGAGATTATATGCAATCTGCCAGCAGAGTTGTGTGCCATGAGGAAAATGCCTCACAGGTCAAAACAAAGAAAAACACTGAGCAACAAATTAGTTGCAGGCAGTAGCTAATATGGAGATCAAAAGATTAAAATCAACATACAACGATGAAATCACTGGAATAATAGGAGCACTTAAGAAGATTAAGTCAATAACAGAGTCCAGTGCTACGAAAATAAGGTTTTGATTATACTGTAAAATTTTATATTGGGAGACCAAAAGTAATTACAGCCATGACATGCTTCACTATCCCCGCCTTAGACCATCTTGGCTCATTTCCTATGCAAGGAATACAGTTGTTGAAATAAACAGAAATGTTATGACTCAAGTGCTCGATTCAAAAACAAACCAGGTGGTCAGATCAGATTGGGGACTGTCAAGATGGGGTCTGTAAAATCAGGACTTGTTGCAGATCCTGGAGGATATGACAGCTGGGGGGAGCAAAGGCCACACTGTTTAGGACTGGCTTTCTGCACAGAGAGCTCCACGAGCAGCTGATGTCGGGGCTGTCCCAGGCTGTCAGCTGGAGAGGAGAAGCACGCACTGGAAGGGAGGTAGGAGGAGATAAATAGCTCAAAGACTGGTGGTGAACGTGGTGGTGATGAACTCTGGTGACAGGAAAGGTATTTTTCTATCCAGCTAAACGGGTGAAGATTGAGGGTTTGGTTTTGCATCAGAGGCAGAGATGTGGCAGCCTCCAAGCCCATCCAGATCCTCACAGCAGGGACAGGAACATCTCTC
>NW_005054317.1:4789918-4792904 GCF_000277835.1 Geospiza fortis
GGGGCAGCTAATGCTCACCGTGACAGATCTACCCTCAATCATGTGCTTGGTGTATAAGCAGGAATTGATGAGCCAGTCCCCCCAGCACAAACTGGCCATGGAACACCAGCCTCATCCACAGACTGTGGGACCAAAGACCTAGAGCTCCCCATGGAGAAACAGCTACCCTGGTGAGGCCCTCCACACCCAAGAAGTCTGAGAGCTCCTGGTGGGTTCTGCAGTGCTCTGTGTTTTGTGAGAAAGAGCTGAAGCAGCTCCTCTGTGCCCAGGGCTGATGACTTGCCCTGGCTTTTTGCACAACCGTTTTTTCAATATCACTATCTCCAGCCCCACCCCAAAAATCACAATCTAGGCTCATAATTAAATCAAATAAATAAATTCTCATCTATTTTTACACAATTTGTGGGTGTTCTTGAACATCCAGGAAATACTTAGGTTGTGCACTGAAGTTTTTTCCTCCAGTAACGAGGTCTGGGTTTTTAGTCTGGACTCTCATTGTTGGGGGGATTTTTAGTGACTTTTCTAGATCATGTCTTCATGAATCAACCCATTTCTTGTGCCCAAGCAGAACAGCAACACTTTCACTTGTCAATCTGGGAGCCTTGCCAGGCTCTCTCTGCCTTAGCCACCATGAGGGACAGGGATGCTGCAGTCCAGCCTGTCCCACACACCCCAGGGGAAGGGGACAAGGTGCTGCCACCCCCTGCCAGCTCCACACCACGCAGCCCATGGAGTCCAGCTGCACAGCAGGTAAGAACATGTGTGACAACACTTCCAAAAATGGCAAATACGAATCTCAAACGACCTAGCATGGCATAACCAGAAAGACTGGACAGCACTGAGTGAGAAGTGAGTGGCAAAATGACAGTGGAAAGATTGGTTTTGGAGGGATTCTTTCTCTGTTTGATTTTCTTCATTGAAAAAGGAAGTAATTTTGAAAATGAGATGTTTTTCTATCTCATTAAGGGGAGAATAATTCAAAACACGTGGAGTTTGTCCCACTTACTTTTTTGGCCTTCCTTCTTTCAAGCAAAAAAAAAGGGAAGGAATAGGAACATGAAACTGAAGTGGGCTTCTACCCATTTTCACTGTTTTTTGTTCCTTTTCCTGAAACGTTTTCAGTAGGAAAGTGAGAACAAGGCCATCCCCCCATTATATTCTCCTTCTCTACTTCCTCCCACCTTTTCTCCTAAATAGAAAATAAGGGGAAAAAACCCCTACAAACCCAGAAAAACTTAAAAGCTCCCACTCCGTCAAAAAAAAAAAAAAGTACAACATTTCAAAACATTAGGAAGGAACATGTTTCAGTTTCAGTGTTCAGAAATGAAAGGCAGCATTGCTCCATTACTGCAATGCGAAGGATGACTATTTCTGACAATGAAGATGGAGAAGAGCAGCTCACCCTTTCAACAATTTCCTCCTTGCATTACTGGACAGGTTGGCTTTGGACATGGTGTGGATTCCAAGGACTCCTCACCTGCCTCCCGGGCTAGACCAGTCTCACACCAGGAACTCGATTTCCCTCAGGATGTCTCTCTCTGCTCCTCACAGGCAGGCAGGCAGCGTTTTTGGGGCATAAAGCCTGGCTGGGATCGAGCCGTTAGTTACCATTCCTGTTGACAGGCAAACTAGAATAGGCTCTGGCTCACTTTCTCCGAGCTGCGGAAGGAGGAATGAGCCGGGAAAAGAGTTCATTCAATTGCTTCTGTTTGGCAGCTCTGCAGGACTCTCCGCACAGACAGAAAGAGATGTGGCAAGTAAGGAGTTGCCATTTTTAGAATTACATAAGCCCATTTGATTGCCATCGAGGCACTCTGTGCAGCTCCTGCCACGGTGCCCTGCCGGTTGCTTTGCAGTGGGACTCGATTGCAAACGGTTTTAGAAGCAGGTCAGATACCAGCTTTTAAAATTGGATTCAGGTTGAAAATGTCGATGTTACTCCTGCCATCGCTGACAATATAGACCAGTACAGCCATGCAAGGACTCTGAGCCAGTTTGCTTCCAACATCCCACTAACCACATTTCCTCTGGAACCTCTACAGTGCTCCAAAAACTTAGCTCCCCAATAAAAAAAAAAAATCTAAAATTATAAAATAAAATTATCTGCCTATAGTTAGGCAGTAACATACATAACTCAATAAAAGGAATGAAAAAATACCTTGGGAGGGTCTCAAAGCCACTGCTCCATCCAAGGTGGCCTTGCCAGGCACCATTCCTGCCCCGGTGTGGCAGTGTCTGTTGGGAAGCAGGGTCACCCCCCACTGCTGTGGGTTCTGCAGAATAGGATGGACTGCCATGGGGACTGAGGCACACAGAGCCACAGGGGTGCTGCTCCCTTGGACCAAATATCGCAGTTTCAAAGGAATAACCTGAAAGATTCACATGGGTAACAACCCTCACTTCACCTCTGCCCCAAATCTTGCTATCCTGACTTGTCTGTTCGTTGCTCATTATTTTGTCCAGTCTCTGACCACTGCAAACTGACTTGCGGCCAAACACTTTGGGAGCATCCCTGGGCTGACCCTTCGAGGTCGCAATCGCTGCCTGGCACGGAGACAGACCCAAATCCAGCGCGGTGGGGCCAGGGCCGGGCAGCACCGCAGCCCAGCCCTTCTCCCAGCCCAACCGTGGGCCCCTCCGGCGCACCCTTGCACAAAGCTGCAAAGCCACAGAAAAAGCTTCTCCCCCACCCTGGCTCACAAAGACGGCCCCATCCCAATTGCCTGGGCCGGTGGCTCACCCGGCAGTCCATCACCTGCTAGTAAAAAATAATAGGGAAAAGAACTGGGCAAAAAAGTATTTAGAAAAATACCTATAAAAAGCAAAGCAGCATGGAAATCAAAGCCACCATTTCGGGGAGATTGAAGCATAATGCTAATAACTTTCGGCAGCTTCCACTGCGGAGTTTAAGCAGCTGCCAAGTTAAATAACTAGGAGGATCCTAAGTTATCTTCCAGTGGACCAGAAATGCCCAGCGCCGACTGTC
>NW_005054317.1:4793436-4793643 GCF_000277835.1 Geospiza fortis
GGGCTCGGGGCTGGGCAGGCGGCGGGGCCAGGGCAGCTGTCTCAAAGTCAGTCAGTTGTAATATGCTCGCCGGAACAGCAGAAGTCGAATCGATAGAGACGGCCTCCAGCTGTGCCTAAACCTGCGATTTCAATTAAAATACTGAGCTCTGATGCCCGGGTCTTAGCTGGGATCTCAACGCCCTGATGCGTGAGGCGTGCGGCACCC
>NW_005054317.1:4793835-4794244 GCF_000277835.1 Geospiza fortis
GAGCTCCCGGTCCCGGCTCCGCAGCCCTTCTTTTATCCTGCCCGAAATCATCTCGTTTACAGAAAATATTTGTTTGCACTATTAGTTGGTACTGGAGTTAATTACTCAACGTGTGAGCGGGGAGTAATATGGATAAAAGCAGCCCCAGTGTTTATTGTGTGGGTGAGCTGTTTGAGCGGTGCTTGAATAAACTGCAATTAGGGTTAGATAGAGATTAATTAACATGTGAGTGGCAAGGTGTAAAATAGTTCCCAACCCTCCACTCAGTATAATCTGCAGGCGAGGAAAAGAAGTTTGTGGAGGCTAATTAAATACTTCGCTAAAGCCGGCGAGCCCCGGCAGTGAGCGGAGCCCAGCCCAGCGCAGCCGCCGCCTGCCCGCTCCCGCTGCCCCGAGGAGGGGCGGGCTG
>NW_005054317.1:4794598-4795806 GCF_000277835.1 Geospiza fortis
GAAGAAAGTGCTGGGGGGAGTTGTGGAGGGGGGCGGATAAGGGCTACAAGGGCAAGGGAGAGTCGCCGGGTGCCCGCCGGGGCAGCGGACACCTTTAGGGGGTGACAACTTGCAGAACTTCCCTTTGCTGAGCACGGGTCTTTTTCATTATTATTTTTTTTAAATTTTTTTCTCAGCAGCGAATTCGAGTCCAGGACACGACTCCCTCCGCATTTATTTAAGGCTAATCACCAGTTACCCTGAGAGGGGAGAGGGCTGGAATTAAACTTAGTTTAATTAACATTAATACACTGTCCTAATTAATGGGTTGGCTATTAATTTATACATGCTGGAGAGGCTCGCAGATAAGTGACAATTTATTAATTATCTTCCAGCTCGGTTGCAACGGAGCTGATTGCAGATGGGTTGCCAAAATAACTCGAGCATGGTTGCGTGGTAGTTGCTTTAGAAAAAAAAATCATTCTCCCCCTTCTTTAAAAAAAAAAAAAAAAAGGAAGAAGAAGAAAAAAAAACCCTCACGCTCATTCGGAGTGGCTCTTCTAACCCCAGCAAGAACTGGAGCACTCTTTTCCACCCAACTTGTGAATCGCACTTGCCTTCTAATTTGCCACATGCAAAACGATTCCTCTGCTTTGCAAGTTGCTTTTTAAGAAGGGAGAGAGAGAGGAAAAACCCAGCTCGCACACGAGCGATTTGTGCGTCTTAAACTGGAAGGAAATTGTGCGTGGAGAGGGGGGGCTCGTCTTCCTCTCTCTGCCCCAACCCACCGCGCTCCAGCCCGGCGCCTCGGCTTGGGGAAGATCCATGGTGGCATCCCCATGTCATTCTGCTCAAAGTGACTTCATATGATGTCAGCTTTAAATGTTCGAGACCGTGATCTGACGCTCAGGAAGATGTTTGCTATCAAAATGTGACTGTGGCCACGCTGCGCTGCTTGGATGAGTCTCGCCGGAGCTGGGCAAAGGTAAGTGGTCCCAAGGCGAGCCCCGCCGCCCCTCGCCGCGCCCCCCGCCCCTGCTCCCGCATTTCCCGGACCGTGGCCATCGCTGGGGCTCGGCTGGGTGGCATTGGGCTGGGGAAGGTTTTTCTTTTTCTTTCCCTTTTTTTTTTTTTTTTTCTTTTAATACTAACAAGGTCTAGCTTGCATGTTACTTTAGCGTGTTCCGCTTAATGAGCAGTAATCTGGTACCCTACGTGCCATTGTTCTT
>NW_005054317.1:4797093-4798209 GCF_000277835.1 Geospiza fortis
TCGTCTGCGAGTTCTGCGGCAAGGGCTTCCACCAGAAAGGTGAGCTGAGCCGGGACGCGACGGGGCCCTCGCCCATCATTAGCGGGGATTAAACGCGGCGAGCCCTGCCCGGCCGGGGAAAGCGAGGGGCGCGGGCAGATCCGCCGCCGCTCCCAATTACTTTCCCTCTAAGCTGGGCCGCATCGCCAGGCAGTGCTGACGGTTCCCCCTAAATGCTTTTTAAATGAAAGGTGCCGGGCCTTGGTCCTAATCCAGAGCCCTCCGTTTGCCGCGGGTCACCGGGCTGACCCTGCCTCTCATTTGTGCCGTGCCAGTTGCGCGCTGCTCCGCGCTGACGAGGACCGAGTTTGACAAGTGGGACGGGGGTGCGGGTGGAGACAGTTCCTAAAGCCCCCCTTACCTGTGCACCGTGCGGCCTGGGCACCCTCGGGTAACTCCCTTTTCCATCTTTTTCCTCTTTCGCAGGCAACTACAAGAACCACAAGCTGACCCACAGTGGAGAGAAGCAGTACAAGTGCACCATTTGCAACAAAGCCTTCCACCAGATCTATAACTTGACTTTCCACATGCACACCCACAATGACAAGAAGCCCTTTACGTGTGTCACTTGCGGGAAAGGATTTTGCAGAAACTTTGATTTAAAGAAGCACGTCCGGAAGTTGCACGACAGCGTCTCCAGCGCTCCTCCGCCGCGGGACCCTGGGCGCAGCGGGCAGAGCTAAGAGCCCGGCGCGCCGCCACACTCGGACCTGCTCAACCAGGCCAGCACTATTTATCCAAACCAGCCTTCGCTTCTCTGTCCTTTTCCCAGCGAGCTCAGCCGCCGGTAGCAAGCGACCCCGAGCCGCAGTTGTATATAAGAGGAATCTTATTTAACGGCGCGTTGCGCCGCCGGAGCGGGCCAGGACGGGCCGGGCTGGCTGCCCCCCGCCCGGCGCCAGGACAGCGCTCTTTATACGTGTCTGTAAATCTCCATTTTAAATGTACGCTCGAATAAGTGAGGAATATATATATATCTATATCTATCACGGGACAATAAACCGGCCCTTCGCAGGTGTCTCATTTCCCACCTGGGCCCCGGCCCGAGCGGGGAGCGGGCTGCACGGCGCTGTGCCC
>NW_005054317.1:4799301-4800468 GCF_000277835.1 Geospiza fortis
TTCGCAGGTGTCGCATCTCCCACCTGGGCCCCGGCCCGAGCGGGGAGCGGGCTGCACGGCGCTGTGCCCCCGTGCGAGCGCGGCTTGCGGGAGCCGGGCCCTGCCGCTCCAGGGCCCGCTGAGCGCCGCGGGCACCAGAGGAGCAAAAGGAGGGCGGGAGGGAGCCGGGCGGCTTCAGAGGGCTGCTGCCGCCCCCCGGAACGGGGTCAGAGCCCTTGCAGGACCCCCGGCGGGGCTGCGCGGCCCCGACCGGCAGCGCGAAGGGCGGCTCGGAGTTTCCCAGCGCCGCTTTTCGGGGTCGGTTCATTACGGCGTGTTTAAACCGCTCCTGAATGACTATCTTTCCTTGCATGCAGATAAAATGATCTCACGCTTGCTTTCCGAGTAATGACCCAAATTAAGAGAGAAAACACAGACCCTTCAAACCGCATTACATTAATCTAATCACTCCCAGCAGGCCTCAGAAACTCTTTGTGATCAGAATATGGATAATCAAGCACTTGGATTACACTAAATATTCCCTTCTCATCTCCCCCCCTCCCTCACTTTTAATACGCAAGTGTCTATTCCGGCCACGTCGTTAGGAACAATATTATTCTAGCGGAGAAAGGAGATTGAGGAGGCCGGGCGTGTGCGTGCTGCTCGGGCCGGGCTTGCCAATGAAGAGGGGAACGAGAGAGGCACCGAAATGCCTGGGGACGGCGTAATGGGGAGCTCACCTTTCTCCGCTTAATTGAGTGGTTAAATAGAGGGAGGCGAGGACGAGCACAGCTCGCCGCCGAGCGCAGGAACGGGAGTCAACCCCTCGCTCCGGGTTTCTGGATTCATTATTAGGCTGCGATGTTCTCCAAGGAGAGGGCTGGGGGTTGGGGCCAGGGCTCCGGGCCCCGCGCTCCCGCTGTAGAGACGGGACAATTTTAGAGTTTCTCGGGGTTTGCATTTTCTGGTGTCTGAAATAGCGTTTTGACGGTTTGAGGAGCGAAAAAGGATGTCCAATGATCCTGGGAAAGATCATAACTGAATTTGTTAAAAAAAATGGGAGAGTTTTAGGTTAAAAGGAAAAATTTAAAAAGGAAAAAAAATGCAAACCCCGTCACCGCTAAGTCTCCTCTCCGGAAGCCCTGTCAGGGGGAAGCGGTCCCGCAAGTGAAGGGGCTGCGGCTCAAG
>NW_005054317.1:4801043-4802401 GCF_000277835.1 Geospiza fortis
CGGACCCCCCCGGCTCTCGCCCGGATCCCGGCACACACAAGCCGCAGATCGCGGGGGAGGGGCGGCTCTGTCAGACACACACACGCCAGAGACTCCAATTATCTTCTCCCTCACAAGATGTTTCTGCTGTCCACGACTGCTCACACTTCGGCACTCTTGCCAGCAAGCCTCAATAACACAAAACCCGCACAAAAACCCTTTTCCCGGCGCCGCAGCCGCGCACACAACAGATTGAGCGGTGCCGGTGCCTCGGGGGGAGGGTTAGAGGTGCCTCTGAGCAGAGGGCGACGTGCCAGCGCCTCCGTGCTTCCCCCTCGGCCCGCCCGGCCCGGCCCAGCGCTTCCCCGGCACCGGGCGGCTCCCAGGTGCGTCCCGGCACCGCGCCGGGCACCGGGAAGCGACCAACCTACAGGCAGCTGCGTTGCCCTTTTCCCTGCACTCCGCTCTCCAAACGTCTGAGCAACCAGTTTGCTGCTAGAAACATGTTAATTGCCAACGGAGCTCATTAAGGCATGCACATGCAAAACACAGCGAGGGAGATTAAATGGACAAAAGCGCAATAATGAACTGTCAAAAATCGGACCCATCTACACGACCAGGAGCACTCAAGAATGAGGCATTTAGAGGCAACAAAGGATTGTCTGGGACAGGAAGAAAGGACGACCTAGACTTTTGTTTAGTCAACACAATTGATTACAAATGAGAGATTAACAGGATAGCTTCAGAGTTTTTTTGAAGGAGGCAGAAGAGAAAAGTCCAATTAAGTGCACCGAATGTTAACTACATTGATTTCCACGGCCAGCGCTGGAGAAATTCTCATTAAACCATCCCTGGCGATCCCTTTTGGAAAGTAATTTGTCTCCCTGATGGAGCAGAGAAAGGGAGCCATGTAAAGAGAAAGAAGCGCTAGTTCTTGGCACAATGAGCTTAGGAGACACACTGGAAAGAGCCAAAGGGGGAGTTAATGAGCATCTGACAAGCCGCTTGGACCCGGGCCTGGAGAGCAGCGATGAAAAGATGGAATTGGCCAACAACTATTCTTTATATCAAACATAAAAAGGCCAATCTGAAACAGCGCTGCTCAAAGCTGGTGAGGAAGAAAAGAAAGGCCCCCAGTGAGGGGTGGAGTGGAGGGCTCAACTGCCCCATTGGGACGGGGGAAGAAATGCACTGGTATGTCCCTCTCGGAGCGAGCGGAGCTGCTGGCGCTCGGCACTACCCCGGGCGGGCACGGCAGAGGGGGCCCGGCAGCCCCGGCCCGGAGGCGCTCGCACAGACCCGAACCGCCCCAGAGCAGCCGAGCTGGGTACAGTTTTAAGAAGTTATCCCGCGGAGGGAGATCACCGGCCAGCCCAAAT
>NW_005054317.1:4802428-4830742 GCF_000277835.1 Geospiza fortis
ACACGGCTCGCTCGGAGGCTCTTAAATCAGATTAGAGCTCGTTAATAACAATTTTGGCTTAAGTCTGTATTGACTTAGGTTTAGGAATGGCTTAGCACTTTCGCTTAAGTCAACACCAGGGCTAAATTGACACATGCCTTTCCCAAACCGCCGTGTCCCCCAGGAAGCCCAGGTGCCCGTAGGACTTGTCCTTCTGCCGCTTTAAGCCGTTTTACGGAAGTATTTGCATGATTTTTAAGTAAGCCTGCTGGGCCTAGACGGTGCCAGCCCACCCCTGCGTGCCATTCACGAGGGTCCCCTCCAGGGACGGGTTTCATGGGCCTCACCCTCCTCGGGTCGCGATCAGGGCACTTCTGTTCTTTAGGCTGTTGCTGCCAGCCCTTGTGCTCCTTCCCCAGCCCTCACGGCGGGGCTCCTGCCCACTCCCCCAACCCCTCCTCACCCCTCTCTCCTCAGGTCCCCTCTAACCCCTTCAAATTTATACCCTGGGTGCCCTCAGACAGCCGCGGCTGCATCACCATGCACAGCTGAGTTCTGTGGAGAGACTGAGGCTCCAGGGGCACCCGAGGGAAAAGCCGGCACGGCGGTCCCAGCGGAGGCGTTCCCTCCAGCCAGGACCGACAGCGGCCACAGCGAGGGCGACAGGCTCCCTGCCCGGCTACCTTAGACCCGTTGAGAACCTCATGCAGATGGGGCAGGTGTCCCTTCTGGGGCTGTGCAGGCACAGGGGGCCACCAGCAGGGAAGGGCACCCATCCCTTGGACTGCCATCCTGGAGCGACTACCGCTGTCACCCCATGGCCGGCCAGCCACCCCACGGCCGTCCTCTCCTGAGGATTCCTGCACTTAGACCCCACATCACGGCCAGCTTTGCCCTAAAGGGGCAGTCACCCTCCCACCTCCCCACCTTCTCAGCAGCCCTGTCACAGGTACGGTGCTATGCTGACCAACATCGTCACCAGAGCACCTCAGAGAAGACACGTAAGGGAGAGGGGGAAATTCCCTTACTAGCTGGTTTCCACCACACACCCTGATTCTCCAAGTGACGCTGCCCCAGCTTTTAACCCCACCCTCAGCCTACTCTTATTGCTAACCCTGCCTAGCTCAAAGCCGTAGCCTCGTGTTATTTGTATTTATCTCATTGATTTACTGCAATTGCTTAATTGATTGAATTACGGGCAACACGTGCCCTCAATTAAAAATTAAAAAAAAAAAAAAAAGAAAAAGGAAAAGGGTACATTTAGACTTCTGTGCTCTCTGTTTCACTGGCTGCTTCTCCTCATAAGGTGCTGAAGCTGCAGCTGGGCCATGTGGCTCAGCCCTCAGGGAGCCTCGGGCGTGCTCCCCAGGAGCACAAGCAGCCGTTCAGTGCGGGTGCTTCGAGTCACCAGTGATCTTAAACTCAGCTTTAAAGTGACTCTGGTAAGAGCCTGTTTAGTCACCGAAACACCCTTTTGTCCCAAATGGGGACAAAATGCTGTCAGACACAGATCACAGAAAAGGTCCGCTCCCAGAATTCTGGGTGTATAAACCCGAAACAACACAAAACTTGACTTGTACAAATATTTGCATCTTTGCCGTCTTCTGCGTTGGCAGAAGAAGCAGGCTGATGACAAACTTTAAAAGATATCTGATCCGGGCACAGAAGTAGTCTCAGCCGATGGGACAAGGAGTGGGGACCTCGCTGGACCCACTTCTCTCTCCCAGCTCCTCGCCGAGGCTCTCGGAGCATCCCCGGCCCCTTGCGGGCCGCCCCAGCCCGCGGGCAATGCTACAAACGGGGCCACGGCAGCGGTGGGGGACAATGGGATCCCTGTCCCAGCCCGCGGGGCGGCCGGGAGCCCAAACACAACGGGGATGGCGCTTTGAACCACCTGGGAGACCCAGGCCACGGGAGCCAGGTATTTTCCCACATCAGCGCCGCTGCAATGGACACGATTGTCCTGTGAAGGGCTCAGGCGCTTAAACCGCAGAGAGCACCTGAGACCTCCTGCAATCGCTCCCGAGGTCCCGTTAAGCGTCTGATACTCCTTCTACTGCCTTCTCACTGCTGCCAGTTGCCAAGATATTTCACATAAATAGAAGCTTTCTGATTTATTATCAGCCTCTCCCTTCTGATTCATTATGTTAATGAATTGAGATATTACCAACACTGGATTATCGTATCTATCAATGAATCCAGCAAAAGAAAGCTAATTATAGAGGAAAAAGACAAGTGTACCCGGAAACTTAATACAAAGAAATGTCCGAGAAACAGAGCAAAGCGGCTGCAGTAGTTTAAGCATCCTCTAAACACAAATTCCAGTTTTCTGGGGACCGCGACACTTTGGGTCACATAGACAAGCCTTTTTCCTAGGGATTTACGGGTACATTTTTTACCCTTAAGATTATTATTACGAGCGTTTCCAAGGCATCAAACCTGCTGCCCAGAGCTTTCCTGGGAGTCTCGGCGCCGTTGAGTGAGGGAGGACACACACACAATGCGCTTCCCGTTCCCTCTCTCCCAGCGCACCGCTCCCGCAGTGCCCGCGCCCCGCTCGGACCGCCCGGCACCCGCCTGTCCTCCCCCGCGCACAGCGACCTCACTTCCCACCGGGCAACCACCGAGAAACGGGCTTGGGTTCGTTCGGGGTTTTTTATCCCCTCCTTTCTCCCTTTCCCACAGCCGCTTGGCTTGGCGTTTTCCCGGCTGGAAGCAGCGCTGCCCCTCGGGCAGAGCCCGCAGCGGTGGGGCGCGGGGCGAGCGCGGCCGCGGAGCGCAGCGCGCAGGTTCGGCGGCGCTGAACAAAGCTGCCGGCATGTGCTTCACTTTGAACACATTATCCTCCGGAAGCTTTTATTGAGCAACGCTCACAGCTCCGTGAATGAAGCTATTGGAACACATACGAACTAAATGGGTAAAGAAAGGCAAGTCTGGTTACCAAAATTACATTTCTCATTTCCCATTCACCGCAGTGAGGCAGGTACTTATTTACTGCGGCTTCAAGCTACGGTAATTAGTAAAGGAGATTGTAATTTACCTAAAGGAGGGCAATTTTTTCCTTTTATTAATTTACAATAGATTTGTAAAATAATCTTACAGCAGCTGGTTCTGCTTGAATCTGTTTCAAAAGTGTGATGTAAATACTGTCTCACACTATTTTGTTGCTTATTAGGGTTTTCTGGTAGGTGATACGACTGAGAGTGAGGGGAAAGAACACCACACATTTATTTTTAAGATTATCATCACAGCGATAAAACTTATGGGAAGAAGTGAGCATACTTTCCATCCGTATGCGTTAAAAACACACGTATTCAAAGTAAGCCAAATGTAAAAGCTACAACTGGAAGGCTACAAACACAGCGGGTACAGCTTAGCGCATTTTCAAGAGCTGTTTTAACTGTGTTTAAAAGGAGTAGCAAATTCCCAAATTAAATCACCCTATTTATAGCAAAGACAAAGAGTTTCACACAGCAGGAGGATGTACTAAAGAACCATTTTCCCCCACCTGTTTCCTTAGCAAGGGTTTAAGTATCTGTATCTACATCTTCCTAGTAATCGCATATCTGAAGTAATTTAGCTTACACATTATGAAACAATAGGAAGAGTGAAAATAATCGATCTGGGATTCATTACATTTGGATTTTTCATCAGTAAACTTCCGAGATTTTAATCTTCACTCAGCAGATTAATATTGTATATCAGAGTCAGAGGAAAACAAACACCATACCTAAGCAAAGTTATTTATCACTGGCCTACTCGTTGCTCACACTTGGCTGCAGCAGGCACCAAGTTACATCCAACTCATACATGGAATGCAACACTGATCAAAGCTTTATTTCAACTATAACACAGTATATCCATGGATTATAATCCTTGAGCAAACAGAATATCACAGTAATGAAGACCTTAGCATTACAAATATGTTAAAACAGCTTGCATTTGGGGTGATATTTAAGGTCAAGTTGTATCTGAACACAAGTATTAAAATATTATGAAAATTACCATTATGGAGTAAATAATGTTTTCTTTCAGATATAACCTCTAAAAGTACATTCCCTTTTAAATTTGGTTTTCTTATTTTTCAGTACCAACAAGCTCAAACTGAGCAACTACATCCCCAACCTGCTCTATGGGAATGAAAAAGACAGAAATTAAGAACTATAAGCTCAGCCTAAAAATCAGCTCCCAACTTCTATAAAAACATGACCCTGAATAAACACAATCAAGAGGATACCATAGTGTCAGATATGCATCTAAACCAACTTACTATTTCAATATACTCTCAAATTAAATTAATAGGCTTGTGGAAGATTCTGCAGAGTAAGAAATTTCCTATGTTAGGGAAAAGTAACATGCCTTGCCTTCTGCTCCTGCCCCCACAGCCAGAATAACTGAGAAAGTAAAAAGCTTGGGAATGTGATGGTAGAGGTGACAAGATGGGTAAACAGGCTGTTCTCCTGGGTTAGTATTGGGGTTACTCATCTGTGCATTAACCTAGAAAAGTATGATTAATTATTTCTTCTTGCAAGATACTAAAAGATTAACTTACAAACAAGAAGACCTTTGGGTTTTCTCACTGCCCTTTACTGAGTTGCTGTCCCCCACCTAACAGAAAAGCACAGGAAGCAACAGGCCCTGAGGACCACTGCACCTTATGTATACATTTATTGTAACACAAAAGGGCAGGCAGCAAGTCAAGACTATAGAGTAACAAGTTTGGGGCGGGGGGAGTGTGCTTTTTTTTTGGCTTTTTTTTTTGTTTGTCTTTGGTTTTTCTGTTCTTTTGGGGGGATGTGGTGAGTTTGTTCTTTTGTTTTTTTTTTTTTTTGAGAAAAAAATTTACTCACGATGAGTAGGATATTACAAAAGATATATATGATGTAATTCCTGTATTTTATATTTTCTTTTATATATATAAATGCTTGGGATAAGATAGGGTATAACTACATAGAATCAATATGTTTGAAGTGACAGCCTTGACTTGGTGAAGAATACCCATTCAAGATCTCATAGGCATACCAGTACAAATCACTTAGGGGGATTCTTAAATTTTTTTAAAGCACACCAAAATTTTACATTTGCTTTCTCAAATCTGTATCTATAAAAAGGCAAGTATCAAGCTAGCCCAGCCATGGCAAATTAAACTCAACAAATCTAAGTAGAGCAGGAGATCCCATATAATTGTGGTCCCTTGCCACTGCATGGCCCAACTCAGCAGACACTTGCCCCTGCCCGTATTACTGTGCTATTTCACAGTCATAGGCTATTGCATTTATTTGTTTCAAACCACAGGCCAACATGAAGGCCATTGTCTCTGAGAACAGTTACCTACACATATTCCTGCTTTAAATGGTTCTCTTCATTCAGTTGTTATTTTCCTGGACATGTTCCTACATAGTTTTCCTTGAACTAGTTGCCCTATTGTTTCTAAAGTTATGCTGCAGGAAATAAAATTAAATTCCTTCTTTGAAGATAATTTCATTTTACTCTCAGGCATGCTATGTGAGCACCTAACTGCAGCAGGGTAAGCACTCTAACCCTGCTTGCAGGTGCCTTTCATGCACACTGCCAAACTCTCACCCATGGAGCTGCCATGCACTCCATGTCCACACACCAGATCTCCTTTCAGGGGAAAGCACCAGTGCAAGGAGAGTGAGAACCTGCATTGTGTCCCAGTGGTTAGGCAGAGTCAGAAGAGATAAAGACTCAGATTATTCCATGTATAAAGTAGTTAGGGGCCCAGATTTTTGTTGAAGTGATTTCCCTTTGGATGCAATGAACAGGATGAGTCCCATTCTTTGTTAGTAATTGTTCATTCATCCCTTCATTCTGAGTATCATCTATAATAGGTTTTCCATTCTTGTGTGCTCAAATGGTTCCAATTATTTGCTTTTTAAACGTGAGCTATACAACTGTAAGATCCATACACATTCCCACTAAATCAGATTGAGAATCACATTGTGAGTTTACAGAAGAAAATATTACCAAGTTGTCTTTGTGACAGAACACTGAGTAGGTATAAAATTGCAATGGTCTCTATGCCAAGTTTTTTTTAAGCTCTCAGCTTGTAAGATGAAAGCCTAATTTGATATTTTTGTAGTTATATAACAGTTCTAATATTTTGTGACATTTTGTATTGTGACACTATAGATGAAATTGTCATCGGACTGACACCCTTTACTGTTTATTCCTTAATTACAACTGTTAACAACACTGCAGAGAAGCGTGCTAATCTGCCATCACATATTATGAAAACAACGTTATTGTTACAAACACCAACACCCACTCAACAGGATAATTCTAAGATGGCAGTTTCTGTAAAAAGTTATCAGTTTAATGGACACTTCAATAGAAAAAGTTTAAAATGAACTCCTAATATTCCTGTGGAAAATACACAATTTAATATTGCACCTGAAGTTTTGATTTTATTGTGTCAGTGATTCTTCATGCTGCATAGGGATATAATGTTTTTTGAATGGTGGGGTCTCTATGTAGTATGAAGATGCATAGGTCAGATAACTAGCAGATTAGTAATATTTGCAATCATTACATTTTCATATCCTCAGACACTTACAGAGGTACTTTTTTTTTCCTACTACTTCCAGGTTGGGGGTGGAATGACGTTGTTGCAAGAGATTAAATTTTAACAGTATATTGACTGTTAACCTGTCCAAGTTCTTAACAATAAAAGAAATTAATATTTTATCGGCTTCTTTTGCTTAGGAAAGAATTTTTTTTGCAGGCCATGTCACACACCAGAAAGGATCTTCCACTGAACTGACACTTCTAGAAGTTCTGTACCAGTGAATTTTTCATGCCAAGTTAGCTCAGTACAATTAAAACTCACTGATACTGCACCTCTATAGGAGGAACCTCGGAAGCTATTCAATGACTGAAAATGAAAATATTACGTCTTCAACTTCTAGAAGATGTAATCTTCAACTTCTAGAAGTTGAAGACGTAATATTTTAATTTTCAGTCATTGAACAGCTTCCCAGAAGCTGAAGACATAATATTCTCATTTTCAGTCATTGAACAGCTTCCCAGGCTTTGTGGAAAGTCACTGTCCGGTTACCTTTCAGTTTGCTTCTTCAAAACTTTCCATGCCTCAGAAAGTTCTTACTTGTAGATTATATCAGCAGAAAGAAAACAGAATTAAGAGCAGCCTAGAAGGAGCAAAAAGCCCTAGAGATTCGTTTGCCCACCCATTAGACAACAAATACAATGTAGGCAGAAGGAGGCTGGGAAAAGCTGCCTGGAGTGAGGTGTACGAGTGATGAAAGTGGCAATGACAAAAAAACCAGGGAAAACCAGATGCAGAAATTCAAGTTTGTTCCTTCTGCAACTGCTCTTGTGAAGGTTCCTGCACAGGTTCCTGGTGCTAAACCAAGGCTACTCTGATGCACAGTCTGCCTTTTCTGCTAACAGTAAATTCTTCTTTTCTGCCTCATCCACGAGCAGGCATGCAGCACAGATGACTGAAGTGAAGAAAGATAATGCAAGAATCTGTCTTTACTTATCGCACTTATATGTAGAAGCAGAGGATTAAAAATAACATAAAACTCTTCTCACACTGAAAACCCAATTGCCTTGGTGGAAATCTATACACAAATGTTTCTCATTCTTGATCCTAAAAGACCATTTGAGGATTGCTTCTCTAGTACAGAATAAAAATAAGGACTTGTACACAGTGCAACAATGGAATTAAATAATCCTATATAATTAATTTTAATTTAAATTATTCACATTTCAGTTTAATGGCATGGTATTCTGTTGATATCTGGATGATCTTCTCTGCTTAAGTGATAAATTACAAAACAAAATGAAACTAAAATGTTTATTTTTGTGAATCTTCTTCAGGGTAGTTTATGCTCTGCTTTGTAGCTTTCATTTTCTTAAAGCCAATAGGAACTTCTGCTCTTCCTAAAAGAAACTCTTCCCATTTGGGAAGAGATTCTTTTATTGATGCCCAATAGAGAGTCTGAGAAAGATATAAGAAAAAATAAACTTAATTTCAAAATCTGTGTCAGCCACTTTAAAACAATATAGAAATGCAGTGCATTATTAAATCTTATTTTAAGAGTAAAGCAATTCAGAAAAGAACAACGTACTTAACATATGAAATTTTTAATCTCTTGTATGATACAAAATATCAGCTTGGAAATATTTCATTCTGCAGGACAAACTGTGAAGTGACTGAATGTGCCCTCTTGTGGTAAGCAACACATCAGTTTAGACCTTACAGTACCTTTAATAAACTATTTTCCATGATTATATACTTTTCCAAAAGCAGCTTTTATATTTAAGTATGTATGTTACTGGAATTTCATTTTGCAGAGGAAAAAAAGTTAGAAATGAAGGCTGCCCCTTTACCAATGTAAATTGATCATTCTAGAACAGTTTACTATACAGAACTACAGTTCAAAATATTTGAGTAAAATTTTAGACTTGATAATTCACTGATGAAGTAATCATATCCAGTGTTTGGATCACAAATTAAAATAATAATAAAAAGGTGGTGCATATTTAGTAAGTGGTCTAGGAGAATCACTGTGGATCATCTAACCTTTTCTCTTGCTTTACAGTGTGCCTCTGAGTAATAAATTTAACATATTCTTTATCTGTGTTATTACTCATTCATAATTTTTGTGTTTGTAGGATTTTCAGGAATATTTTAAGTGCCAGGTATAATTTTTTTCCCCACAAAATAACATGATCTAAGAACTGTGCTAAGATAGCACTTTAATCCATCCATGTATGTAAGTATTTATTGCCATTGATGTCCATTCAGAAAAATGTAATTTGCAGTAGAAAACAGTTATGATACATATGTAGTGAGCCTTTTTTCTTTACTTAAGTATATAATGAAGAAGTGCAGCATAAAACTGAAGATCTCCCTGCACAGTATTAGATTCCTGGCTAATCATTTTGATCCTTACATGTAACTCAGATATAACTATGGCTCTTGCAGGTTTACAAAAATATTTTCTTCAACAGATTTACTCAAAGAATCTTTTTTGACAAGCATATGTGCTGTCACACAAAACTACTCCGACTCAGCAAGCTGGGGATCCATTATAGCCATAACTTTCAGAGTATATTAATACAGACACATATATGGCTGAGTGAAATATGCTCAGAAGTGTTTTGGAACAAAGCACGCACAAGAATTTTGTACCATGAAAGAAAGTTTTCTTTTTCCACTATTTATAGCACTCTTCTCTAGAAGCATAAAAAAAAAAAGCTGAAATAGGATCTTCTCCTTCAAATAGTAACTCTGTTCTCTCCAAAATTTCACCACTGCTGCAGAGTGCAGACATTCTGCAGCCACGAGCAATCGCTCTGCAGCCTCCAATTTGCGCTGACTTCACTGGAGGAGCAGCTTCACACCTACCATGGACTAACTGACCCAAACACCTCGAGAGGTGCCTCTAAAGTCACTGAAGAGTCTAAAACTACTTCTGAACACAGTCAAGACAGGTTTAATGTTTAATATTAGTAGGTTGGCATCTTCCTTAGCATCATTCAAAATGTACAAGTATTCAGGAAAGGATGTACCCTTTTGCCTAAAAATGTCTAAAAATAATAAAAAAGCCACGGAAGGGGCATAGCCAGTGTGCACCCTGTCACAGCCACAGTAGGTTATTTACAAAATGCAATGACAGATGAAAACTTTGAACAAGAAGTGATGCCTCTCCTTTAAGTAATAGCCTAAGCATGCCAACACTTGCCCAGCAGGTGTGAAGCTGAGGTACAATACACCTCTCTTCAGAGCTGACAGTGCTGGAACCTGGCCCTGAGCCCTGCTCTGACAGAGCCCCGGCACCCAAACCAGCACGGGACACTCTGCTCCTGCGCCTCTGGAACCAAGCCACCACACAGCACAAACACCAACCACTGGAGCAAGAAACAGATGGAAATCTGCTCAAATTTTTATCTTGAAGTAATGCTTTAGGGACTGCAGGTTGAGAAGAAAAAAAAAGAACCAAGTGTTCCTGCTGCAGTACTTTGCATAAGCTTCCATACAACTCTAAAATAATTGATGGGAAATTTTCTCTGTTCATGCTGATATAAACTGCTGACCCTGAAATGTAAAGATGACAATCTGTGGTAAACTGAGAATGGGATGACCATATAAAACAAACTAAATAGCTCTGACATAGCACACGTAGTAATCTTTTAATATTCACAATATTGATTTTTTATATTTGACTTAATTTTAAAATAGAAGTTTGCATAGATCTGAAAGCTGCTAAATATTTCCACCAGAATGCTCCAGAATCTAGGGACCTTGTCCCAGAATTTCAGTTCAGCTTGCTACAACACTACACAGGCCTTTGGCTATACCAGTCACTGGATTTTAAAATCAATTATTTTCACTTTAAGAACATGCTTCAGGGAAAAAAAAAAGCAAAATATTTGGTAAACAGCAAATGGAAACAAATGAAAAGACAGAGTTCTAGGACTTACTTCTAACTTAACAGTATCAGGATGTGGAAGTAAATACATTCTTTCTTGCAGCCTCTTTTCTGCTGCTTCTATATCCTAAAACACAAGCAAAGTACATTTTAAAAACAAGCACTGGGAATTTTAAAAGAAAGATACACACATAAAGACATTTAAATTAACTAAATAAACCCATTACAGCTGAACAGCATTCAAAAATTAACACTGAAGTCCAAATATTTGTTTAGTCACTTTGAAATACAACTTGTACTACTTAGACTAACACCCTACAGCTGCTAAATGTGTTTGCTGCACCTTTTTCACACAAGAGTACACTTAACAACCAAATAAGACTTCTGCTGTAAACACTGCTATTCTCTCTGGACACCAGGGTAAATTAGTTAAATTCTGTTGTATAAAACTTCAGGAAATAGAGGGGAACAGAACATCTTTCTCTGTGCTGCATAAGACTGAAGTATGTATTCTAGCTACTGTAACTGTAAAGTAACTAGGCAAATTATGTGCAAGATCTTTACTTCTCAAGACAAAGATGACTTGCTAATATGCATGCATAACATGTGCACATAAATGTAGAGCTGCAGCAAGCTGTTCACCAGACAAGCTTGGATGACAGTGCACCTCACATAGTTTTCTTACAAAAAAAAAATCAGTATTTGGGTTTCTGCTTGTCCAGTGGATGTGCGCTGGATTCACAGAGGCCCAAATAAATCTTTTAAAAAAGAAACAACCAAAAAAATCAACAGCAACAAACAAATAAAAGCACGCTCCCAAACTAACCACCCTCCCCCTTTAAAGTTCTGACCTGTTCTTGTGGGCTTAGTTCCATACCCAAACATTGAAGAGATTGAGTGGTGGGCAGATGAAGAGAGACAGAAAGGGACGTGGGAGTGGGGTGTGAAGAAGCCAAAGCTGAACAGAGTGGAGGGGGAAAGAAAGTATAGCAGATGGCAGAGTTGGGAGCAGAGAGCGGGTGTGAAGAGTACAACAGAAAAACTAAATGAGAGAGGAAATTCCCCAAAGGGACTTCCCAAATATTCACCACCACTGCTGCTGAAAAGAAGAGTGAGATTCTGGAGGAGCATATCCACAAGAGAGACCAAACATGATTACTCGTATTGAATAATAGCCAGTCTGAACACATCAATAAGTAAACAGTGCTCGACTCAAGTTTAGTTCAGTAGAGTATGATTAATAAAAGCAAAAACCCAGCCTTGCTGAAGTTTAACTTAGTAACACACACAGTCAGATTGTTCAATTTAGTGTTCATCTTATTTCATTAATTTCTTTTACAATATTCTCTTGTACATAATAACAAACCTAATTCAAATAAAATTGTTCCTCCCTTTTCTACAGCAAAATCCGTACCACTGTGATGTCTGAGAAAGAGTAAACTAATTCTCAGATTTCTCCAAATTCTCTGAAGCAGCAAATGGCTGCCCCTTCTCAGGTAAGGAGACTAATGGAATAAACATATAGAGGGAACAGGAAAAAGGACATAGGCCATTTGAAATCCTGATGTCAAAATAACAGAGGCCAACACAGATTTAAGTGACTTAAGCAAAGAATTTCCCTGTTGCACATACTTAGAACAGACACACACAAACAGCACCAAATGAAGCTCATATCAGAATGGCTCAGGCCAAGTCTGGAGAAGTTATCCCATAACAAACCAGACTGAATAAAGGATCATTCAGTAATGTTCACCTCATATTCTTCCACTGGATTTTCCTCCTTTCTGATTCCTTCTTCCTAATTACTGTAGGAATTTTAACAGGGAGGAAGAAGAATATCAATCATTATTTCTTCATAGACTCAGCCAAGTAACTGGAATGTTTATGGTGATAGGAAATGAAAGTCTTTCAGGCAAGAAAGGAGACAGCAGTTGTGCATATATGTTTGGTAGAGAAGGTCACTTTGGCATAGCCTAGATATTGGATGTGTCTTTTCATTGCTCACTCCAGTTTGTGTTGTGCATTCTATTGTCATTCAGAATACTGATTTAATGACAGACAGTGAAAGAAATTTTTGCTGGAAGGTGTAGTATGCTTTAGAAAATAACTGGAACTACTGAAAGATTGGATGGCACTTCTTGTGTGTCTACACAACTGGTAAGCTTTATAGGAAAAATAAATCGCTGTCATCAATATAAAAATAAATACATCAGCAGTATAAACTTCTTTGGAAAAAAACCAGCTAATCTAATATGTCACTGTGCTGAAAAAAAGAGAGCATCTTACAGTGCTTCCCCTAAAACCACAAGGACTGGAACAAAAACAATTCAAGACCCTTCCCCAGAGGTAAAATGGAATGCATGACACATGCATTGCTTTTAGGGGACCAAATTCAGCTGTCACTTATATTGATATCAGTCTGGCACAATCACACTTAAATAATTCTGGAATTGCATGCCTGGGAAGGAAAGCAAATTTGTTCTAAATTACCTTTCCAGTACTAATTACTATACAGCATACTCTTTCTTTTCTATTTCATGTTACAAGCTGTTGCACAGTAATACATATTTCTAAACACAAGAAATATCACTGAGAAACAAATGTCATAAATTAGATTACAAATACTAGTCTAATTTCTGCTTTTATTACGACAACATTATATAAGCACCAAATGATACAGATTTCCCTAATCTGCAGTCTCCCTCTAAAGACATTGAGGAAAATACTCTGATAATTATGCTAAAATGCTGAACAAATGCTTATAATGTCAAAATTTCAATTAAAAAAAAAAGGTTAGTTCCTTGCTTCCTACTGATTAGAATTTAAATTAATTTTGAAATCTTTCCTGTGCATAAATTCCAACTAGCACAGAGAAAGAAAAATGGCTTTTGCTATGATCTATTACTGAAAACAACTGATTTTGCTTACACGCAGAAAACCAGAAATGCAAATAAAAAAATAACACTTCGTCATGTCCATGTATTTTTGAGTAGGCCAAATCAACAACTCTCCACATGGTAACTGTGAAATGTACAGTGCCTGGTATCAGGAACAATATTCTGAATCTGGCACATTAATCAGTCTTGTTTTCAAGCTTCTCATATATTATGCTGCATAGATTTTTTTTCCTGTTTTCTTCTGTTATCAAAAAGCATCTGCAGGAGTGCATGCTTGTTAAAACTAGGATAAAATTAATAGATTTAAATTGATTTATGCTATTTTATCCTGCAACAGAATTTGTTTTGATACATATGTTTTTGCTTTTTTTCTGTACAAACACCAACATTTTTGACACTTGAAAGGAACAATTTTGAGGATGTGACAGAAGATAGCAAATATCTGTTTAACTGCAGAAATATTTACACTCTGTATATGTCTGAGCTATTGTTACCATTTCCACTACAATATAGCTTTCAGGATGGAGAAATATATTCTGCATTTATTGTGCTTGCCTGTATATGTAAACTGAGAATGCATTCATAAACACAGATAATTTATAAAACCCCATATTTACAAAGTAAAAATCTAACCTAAAATGCCTATGGAAAATAGGAATAATAATGGCTGAAATTACTAAATAAACAGAGCAGGAGCCAGGGAAAAAATAACCAAACCATCCATTTATCCTCAGCCTTTCACTGAAGAACCTACACTTGGTATACCAAATAAAGAGGGTCTTGATTGTCCCTGTCCAGAATGTACCAGTTCACCAGCCCAAGCTGAAACATCTGCTTTGTCAGAGAATAATGAAGAAGGCATTCCTGGCTAACTGTTCTTCTTGTCTTCCCCTCTCTAAATAAACATCTCTTTTAAATACACCCTCTAATGCAATAGAATTATACCCACCCAAAATGTGAACATTTTAAATCTGAACCAGGCTCTGCATGAAAAAAAAAAAAACCACAGAAATTCTGGTGACACAAATTAATCTTGTAATTTTCTAGAGTAAAACATACTTTTTCAATAAATGCAACACATGTATTATGGACCCTTAATAAGTAGGAGCTTAAAGAAAAGGCACAAGAGGTTCAGTTTTCTGCTGCCTCCTGTAAAAGCAACACACATTTTTCAAATGCATCATGTCAGTGGTCAAGTGCATCTCTTCAAAGTCAGATGCCTGAGCTAGGGGTTCCAGAGGAGCCTTTCAGTATTCCAGTCAAACTTAGATCTCTTTAATTACCTAGGAAACAAATTTGACCTGAATATTACAACAGGTATGAACATTATTAGTGGTGTCACCCCTATGAAGTCTGCTTTTACAGACGTGCAAGTAAAATGCTTGAAGTCACTCTACACCTCTTTAGAGAAAAATATTAAACTGAGAACCTCTTCCACAACTTAACCACAGCAGGAGAACAGTTCCTACCCTTGGCCCAAAGCACTGTAGCCTGGTCAGTCCATTTCCAAACATCCCTGCAGCACAGAGGGGCTGTGAGTCCTGACAGAGCCCTGAGTTCTCTCAGGCAGACATGTACTAGCATGTGTTACATCACTACATGTGCTCAAAAAAAAATAAAAATACATAGTAGCAGCTGCCACCACGAGGCTTTTGTAAGAAGGGCACGGGAAATAGGTAGTGATGCCATCAGATAATAAAGACTTGTCATTTAATACTTTTTGGTCAAGTTCCAGAAGAGGGAACCATATAGGAGAGAATTCAAATGACAGCTATAGAGCAAACACTTCTCTCTCTTTTTTTTTTTAATTATCTAAGCTACACAACTGTGACATTTTGATACGGTTCCTGGTAGTTGCAGAAACTTACATTTAAAAGTGCTGCATTCCTTTTATGAGCTGCATCAGCTGCTTGAGTTTGCCATGTCTTTTTAGTCTTTTTGTCTCTTAGATAAGTCTCCATCTGCTGTAGCAGCTCTGATCTCTGAGACAGTCTACAAAGGAAAACATTTTGCTAAGTGGGTAGAACATTTTGCTCAGGAGCTAGAAATTAACCTTTTTACCTTACCCAGTTTTCTTAAAACTATGGGGCTAATTAAGCCGGCTGCAGGGTGGGTGTGCTGGGGGAGGGAAAAGGTACAGGCAGGCATCACCTGCTGTGCTGGTACAAAGCTGTAACGTTGCAACCAGCAGTCCTCAGATGCTGAGGTGCTTAGAAACACTGAATCTCCCCCAAGAAGGAAAGACAGGGTGGGTTGGGGTGACTTGATCAGTACCACATTTGCTCGTTGGCACGTACGAGTTGTTACAAGAAAAGCAAATTTTCCTGAATCACTACTGTATTTGCCTCACAACTTGAGTTTACAGGGCAACAAAGAAGCAACTCTATAATTGAGGCATTGAGTGAGAGAATCCAATTACCTTCCCCAAATAGGAATTTAACAGTGACAGGTTGACAATGGAGATCTTAAACTAGTACCACCATTGGAAGTCAAAAACCTCATCAACCTAAATACCCTACACGGCAGGCAAGGATGCTAATTCCCATGGTTCCTGAAGGAAGAGTGCCACCTCCTGGAACTCCAGCCCTTTGCTGCAGCACCACTGTGCTGTGCAGAGCTCAGATTCACTGGCACCAAGGGTCGTGGGCAGGGAGGGAGAATATCACAAGACCCAACACGAACTGCTGCGAGGCAGAGCACAACTACTCACATCTCTTCATGTCTCCTAGCAAGGTGAACCTCCTGAGCCAAACAGGATGACATCTTCAGTTGTTTGCCCCAGTTTTGTACTCTATAAAAGGAAAGTCAAGTGAAATTAAAATTTTCTAAAGTTGTACATTAACGTACAGTATTTTTCCAGTATTAAACAATTCTGGTTAAAAGGCTGCACACATTATACATGTCAGCTATCTACACAAAACCTGCCACAAGGCATTGCTACAATTTGCTTGGAATACATTCACACTACTAATGTTCACAATATGTTTTAGGAAAAATGATACTGTATTCTAATAATTCATGAAAACCATTTTTTTTTCAGTTTCAGATTCAGCACTGAGTTTTCTCGAGTTTCAGATGCTTATAACCACACACACACTTTGTGCTTACATAAATTGAATATTACTGTTTGCATTACTGATTTCTGGCTTTTATCACGTTACACTGAACACAGTTATACTTGTAAACTACTTCTCACAGATACAGGGACCTGTTCATAGGAAACTACGTTTAAATTGTTTAGAACTTAATGGATTTTCTTCTGAGCTATTAAGGAGATCAACTGCCCAGTGATGCAAATAAAGATCTACAGTACTTTTCAGAAGACCTAAAATGTTTCGGCTATTTTTTTTTCTCCTCAGATGTGACTGCGCTTTTACTTTAAGTAAAATTAAATAATTTGTCACGTGTTGATAATGTCAAAGGGCGGGAGAACTAAAAGAGCTCATCAAGATAACATGAGTTAAGGCCTCCTCACCATCATGTGTCACACCTAACTCTGAAATCAGTGATTTACATGTGGGCTCTGCTGACGCTGGGGTGCATCTTCTAGGGCCGTATGTTTTATCACACTCTGAAAACACCTCAGTCCGCCTGGCCCGTCGCTAATGTTTAATCCCGTTTAACACGGAGCACACCCATGCAGCGCTCCTTCCTTCAGCAGGGACACTTCGTGCTCTTTGTGACACACCTTTACCGGGGACAGGAGAAGCCAGAGCATCCCGCCGCCCGTACCTGCTGTCCCTAAGGGCGCCTATAGCTGGCAACAGGAGCGACAAACCAGCACCATCGTGCGCGGCAAACCGGCACCAGCCTGAGCATCCTCCACCCGCCGCACCGTGGGGCAACCGCTGCACTGGCCTGAGGCAGCCCGGGATGAACCTCCGCGGGCAGTCCCTGGATCTCAGCAGCCCCAGGGAAGCCCCTGGGGCCGAGTACGGCACCTCCGCCCCAGGACCCGCGGCCACTCCGCCTCAGGCCGCGGCCCCAGCGGGGCGGGAGCGCCACGGCCGCAACGGGGCCGCGCACCGCCTGCGCCCTACCACTGGGGAAGCGGGGGGAAAGGATGGATTTACGATCTCTTTGAAAGGTACCATCCCGTATGATTACGGGAGAAAAAGTCAGGAAATAAAAATAAAATACCCAATACACTAGCTAGTTTACCTTTAGCCTCGCCGGCTTCGAAAAGCAAAGCAACCAACCGCAATGGTCTCCGGGACGTCTTAAACCCCCCCGCCCTCGCTGCCATGGAGACGGCCGGAAAGGTGGAGCCGAGTTGTCGCTTCGGTGGGCGGGACCAGGCGGGGGCGGGAACGGATTCCGCCCCTGCGATTGGAGGAGCGAGAGGGCGCGGGGCCAGTCACGGCCCGGGGCGGGAGCACGGGGAGAGGCGCCCGCTCTCCCTCACGGAGCTCGCGTCCTGGGGCCCAGTGGCTCTTGCCAGGATTTCGTTTAAAACAAATGTTCCTCCCTCTGTGCAAGGCACAGCTTTCCATGTCCGAGCCGGGGCAGCGCCCGGCAGCTCCAGCCCGCTTCTCCACATGGTTTCCAAACCTTCTGGTGTGATCCTGCCGTGTGTCAGACCCGAGATCCTTCCCGGCCTTAAGGCTGAAGGGTTATTGAGAAGAGTTTAGTCCTTTATACGCAAACTTACATCAAAATATACATAAAATAAAAAAAGCACAATTAATCCACCGTTTTTGTTTTCTGTAAATGTTTTGTCCTTCACAGAAAACACACACAAAAAATTCCAAGCTAGATAAAGCTGAAAAATATTTTTTATCCATTTCATTTGTGCCCAATAGATTTATGCACACGTATAGCAGATGTCTAGAAGCTGCTCTGAAAATGCTTGTCTTGCCTAAATGCTTTCCATCTAAGCATTCTCTCATCCTAGTTTAAGACACCTCATCACAAGCCTTTCTTACTGCTGATCAGAAGCTGTTTCTTGTGGTTTTTCATATCTTTATATTTTCTGATTTTTTTCCCCATTTTATATTTCTGCAACAAATTCACACTAATTCACTTCATGACATAAGTAGAAGTTCTTTAATGTATTTGTCAACTTACCCTTGCTTATTGTTGCAGTCAGGATAAATAGTACTTAAAAAGGTATTTTAATTTCTTTTTATCATTGTGATGTAAAGACAAGACTTTCCAATAAATGTCTCAGAGGTGTAGGAGTCAGTCCTCATTTCTAATGGTGCCAAAAGCTAATTGTTATGGTCGCACTAAGTGCAGCAGAAAGACCAAGTGTTTTGCATATTTTACTTTGAGCTATGCCAGCTTTCTGTAATGGCCGTGATCTTTCTTTCTTTGTAGCATTTAATGAATTTCAGGAAAAAAAGAGACAAACTGAAGTTTGATTTACATGGACATTTGTGAAATGCCATTTGTGACTAGCACGCCAAGAGCACTTTATAGTAAAGTTACAGATGCTATCAATTGTTCAGTACTGTGGAAACAGAGACAGGATGGAAGACATAATTTCCTAATGGCTAATTTCTTATGTGACAATGTGACTCAGCTATAAACTTATTTCAACCTAGATTGGTTCTGAAGTTGTCAAGAGTATAAGCTTTAAACTTTAAGCTGTAAACATTTGAAAAACTAGATGCCTGTATTTACTGTCCATACGGATTAAGGACTTAATGTTATTGCTGAAATGGGAACATTGTGACCCTTGCTCTTTTTTAACCCTGCAACTTAATTTTGCTCTGAAAGCTTTGAGGGTTTTCAGAGTGAAATTGGTAGATTGGGACACTAGATGGCACTTAAATACAGCTAACAAAGATTTTTGTCTCTTTCAACACACAAAAACAGTCTAACACATCGTGTTCTAACATGCAGTTAATTATATCCTCAAAATGATGTCTTGGATTGATATTACTAAACAAACATATAAAAAATGTAATTACAGACAACTGAAATAAATACTGTGGGCTTATAATTGCAAGATATGTTTTTTGCTTGTAATATGCTACACACCTGTGCGTAGTTTATATAGATAGTATTTTATTTTGTCATTTTTACTAACATTTAGGATGGCACGATTTAGCTTTATGTGCGTTTATTTACTGCTACCAATTTTTGCCATATGTCAGTTTTTAAAAAAGGAAATGTTTTTATATATTGGGATTGCAAGACACCAGTATTTCAAAGGGAAAACTGTTAGAAAGGAGTTTTCTTATATGAAACCACTTAAAAACTTTTTAGAAGAAATGCACATATTTTAGTTGCTTTTTTTCTTTGCTTTCCACTTCTTCATTCCCTTACCTTTTGGAGGTACACCTCTGTTGGTACAGTAGCTGAATATCCACTTTGAGGTCTATCTATAAACATTTTTTGGGTGATGTAATTGGTAAAATGCAGCAGGCCAATGGGACAGTGTGAGAGCCGTGAAATCCCATCAGAGAGCAACCTGTGGCCATCGCCTTGGCTTGTGGCAGTTCTCTATCAGCTGCAGAGGCTCTCAGCAGCATTTCAATCAACTGCACAAACCCTGGGCAAAGCTGTTTAAGTTACTACAAGCTAAAAGGCAAAGACATGCAAGGAAATGCCTCCCAGAGCAGGAGTGAGCTAATAAAGTATTAAACTTAGGAGGGTAAAAAACAGGCTTCTAATTCCTCTTTCACACTCCAATACTCAGAGACTAGCTCTCAACATTTCTGTTGTCAGGTCCCCTACCCTTCCCTGTCATGTGTTACAAATTGTTGTCTTCTTTGTAGTTGTGGTATTAGAGCTGAGATGAGGCTCATAAATGGTAGGACAACTCAACAACACATTCCTTTATTTGGGTTTTGGGTTTTTTGGTAGCTAAAGGTGTGTATTTGCTGTGGGAAACACTGGTGCACATGGGGAAGTCGAGTGTTGCTGAGAAAAAAATTCTAACACATTGCTCTGTGCTTAGACAAACTAATGTAATCTATGTGCTTGTTGGAATTGTCCCCAGACATCAGGAGATCTGTTTCAGGTGAGCCAGAACCCAAACAGCAGACCAAGATGGGCTCAGCAACCATCAGCTGGTGCAAAAATAGTCCAAACTAGAGACAGCTAGGCCAAGTTCAGAAAAAGAGTTGGAAGACCTGTGTGAAGAGGAAGAACCAAGAGCTGTGTGTGTGAGGGTGCAGAAGTGGTGCAACTCCAGCTGCTTTGTGTGCCTGTCAAAATGTGGGACCAGGCCAGGCCAGACTCTGTCCAGTGTTAAAGAAAAAAATACTGTTCTTGATAAAAAGATGTTAACAAGACAATATTTTCCTCATGCTACAAGTAGGGATAGAAACCTGATAAATAAAACCAATCTAAGAAAATCAGTATTCAGCTGCAATTTTTTTTACATTTCTTTTTTCTTTTGAGGAAAGTTCTTTAAGGTTCTGTAAATATAAGCTAGACTAGACAAATTTTCAGGCAGTTTGCTGATACACCCACTCAGTCTTGTTAAGGGCATACATGCCCCAACAGGTGCTCTCCATCAGTGGTGTCTATGGTATAGCTACTTCTTTTTGAAGAGCTCATGAAAATAGTTTGGCCCTTAAGTAATATCATTAAGCTTTCTCTTAAAAAAAAAAAGTACAGGTCTCCACTGACTTTAACAGATGTACAGGTAGTTGAATGCTTTACAAGTAATTATAATAACTATTTACAGTAATTAACTTGAATCTAATTGCTTCTCAGCATGTTAGGATAGTAAATTAAAACTTTATTTCAAACAACTCCTGTTGTCTGTTTTCACAAACTGCACAAAGGAAACACAATTAAAAAAACCTCTTGGAGAAGCACCATTCTCTGGTCCTGTTTGTGGTACTTTGAATGGATGTGCTTAGATTTGATCTTTCAACCAGCGCTTCTCTTACCTGTGTAGGCTGGATATTTCTTCCCCGGCGTGGAGGGCAAGCTCCTCCTGAGATCATAAGAAATGCATGTGAACAAGAGGACCAGAAATACACTTTTTGGCTCATAAAGTCATGTCAGATGGTTTATACAGGGGAAGGCTGATTTTCCCTGGTTCCCTCCCTAATCAGTACAGAGAGCTCAGCTCTCCTTGACCATGATGTAGACCCAAGGCTGAGCATTTGGAGCTGCTCTGAAGGACCAGAGGTATCATTCTTTACAGGCTACATAGGGAGCTTTGAGAAACTGCTTTCCTCAGATTGGTGCCTGTAATTATGTACCTGATCAGTGTCTGACCATCTGCTTCCAAACCATTCCCAGTTTATGTCTTTCACACCCTAGTGGAGGTTCATTGGAGCTCCTCAGGACTGACTTTGCCTGCTGCACAGACAGAAAGTCTGTCAGCTTTGGCCTGCTTTGAGATTCCTGTTTGAAACCATAGCAAGTTTACTGAGGAGTAGGTCAGTGCCTGCTGATTTCATGTGAATTCAATCACATGCAAGTAAAGCTGGTTATTTAAACACTCTTCCAACTGCATTCACACAATTCTTCAAACAAACTGGCCTATTCAGCTTTGTGCTCTGGGATGATGATGGACACCATCTTCAATTTCAGGCCACTTGCATTGTGTGTACAAGTCACCCTATAACTTTTAGCTACCCTAAGTAATGCTATTGCCATCTAGTAGTACATTAAAATTGTCTTATTCTGTAATGATGATACATCTGCAGCAGCAAAAAGTACTTTGGATTTTAATACATGCATTTATACAACTGTCAAGGTGCCTGATATTAATAGCTTGACTTTTACTGTAAGCAGAGGTAGAAGAAATAACCACCTTCACAGTTCTGGCACAGTTTCCTTATGAGCTGAATTCTCAGCCCATTGTTTCTGGATTTTGCCATACAAACCTAAGCAGCAGTGTTCTATTTTTAAATTTCTGTTTAGATTTTGAGTGCTTTTATTATGAATTTCTTTAGTTCCAGAGAGAAATTAGAGAGGCAACAGTGCTTCTCTTGCTGCATAACACCAACATATACTGACAATAAAAATAACTGAACTTGTGCAGGAAGCCAGTTTCTAATAAACCCTTTTACTGGGTTGTTGTTATGAAGCTTGAGCTTTTCATTTTTTACAAAAAAGCCCCACTTTTTAAAGAAAGGTCAGTCAATCTTTTTAGAAAGATTTAATAAATGACTTTTCCCACCTTACAGAATTTAGTCTTTTGTTGAATTGTTTCAGTTCCTATTAAAGCCTCACAAAAATGTACCTTCTATTATATTTCTTCTAATAGGTTTCTCAGCCTTATAACTATAATAAATTTGTCAGTCTAGGTCCGCTGAACACTGGAGTTGAAAATCCTACCACAACAGATTAGAAATATAACCATTTCTAAACCCTTTCAAGAAGTTTTACCCTTTCTTTCAACACATTTTATGTACTCAGCAATTCAATGAATATAACCTTTCAGAGTCATTCTTTAAAGTCTCTTTCTTGGTGATAGCACAGTCGAGCCATTTGATCAGTCAGTCAGAAAACCTGAGTTCTGTTCCCATCTCTGCCAGAGTGGATTCATAGTCTGAACCAACTTGCTGAAAGCCAACATTTTCTTGAGTAGTTCATTCAGAGGAAATGACCAACTTGACCCACACAGGACCTGATTTTTAGAGCAGCTGAGTGCTCAGACCTGCAATTTCAATAATTTTGAGCAGTACCCTTAGCCCTGCTAAAATGGTTTAAAAAAGTCTAATAGCATCTTGTTTGGTAACCAGAGATGAAAAGCCTCAGAAGAAGCTTTTCTAGCAGATTTTAAAAGATATGATTTTTTTTTTTTGCCTAATCTCTTTCCTGTATTTTGTTTCTATGAAATGTGGTTGTTGGTTGTTGTTTTCCTTTTTCTTTTTAGGAGAGTAGTTACATTTCTTACAAACACAAAATACTGGTATGATAAACAATTCTTTCCAGGAAATGTTTTAAAGTGTGAAAGAATGTTACAAAACCTTTAGAATATTAACAACTATCCTAAAAGCAGAGAAGCAAGGAGCATGATCACATAAATCTAAGAAAAGCAAACAGAATCTATGTAGCTCAAGCCTCGTGTTATAAAAAGAATCAACTTTGCTTTATAACACTGTGTGAAGTATAAATGTCAATGTATCATATTTCCTTTGTATGAATGAATTGGAAGAAGAGAGACAAGAGTTATCCAAGTAATATAAAAGCGTAATTAATGAATACTTCCAAGGGACACAAATAATCTGCACTAACTCCAAATTACAGGTCATATTCTGTCAATTTAATCCCTTCCCCTCAGGTTTACCCATAAGCAGGAAATGGAGGAAAAGGTGGATTGTCTCACCCCTCTTTACTTTTGAGAGAATTGTTCAGCTGAGCTTCTTGCAAACCTGTGATGGGTCATTCTACTTATTTGACCAGTTGTGATGGATCTGGTGAGTTTCTGGTCACCTGAGTTCAAGAGAAATGAAGACGTGTAGAAGAAGCTTTCAGGATGATCAAGAGAGTGAAGCCAACTTGTTTTGAGAAAAGTTTCTGAAACTTTGTTGTGAGAAAAGATTAAAATATTTGCCTTATTTATCAAAACAGAAGCAGGAAGGGTATCTTCTAGATTATTTTCTACTAACAATAGAATGATAATATTAATATTGGTGAAAAAGAGATTTTAAAACAAAATTATAGTGCTACAAGGAGAACAAATGGGTGTAATCCATTTGTGTCCCTGCCATGGCCAGAAGGGTGGAACTAGATGATCTTTGAGGTCCCTTCCAATGCAAATCACTCTATGATTCTGTAATGAATAAACCTTCTATTGAACAGAGAAGTTTTAGGGAAGTGCTTGAGCATCAAACAGGTGAACTTCTAGACAGAATAGAGAGGGAGGGAGAATGGGGTCATTTTATCACAGACCTTCACCCATCTGTGACTTGGAGCCTGAGTCATGGCTTTCTGGTGACCTTTGGAGGGAAGCCTGACTTGCAGAGCCTTTCCTGTGGGAGGTTTTTCATAGCAGACCTGTTCAGTCGAGCTGTGCTGGTGAAATACCAGAATCTCACCACCGGTGTCAGTATTGCTATCAGCTGCTGGTCTTCATTGAGAGAAAACTTGAAAATTAAAGCTCCGAGTCACCTGCTGCTCTGTGCCTCTGGCTATGGATAATACTGCAGAGGGAAAACCTGTAAAAAACACACAATGCACAACTTGTGCAGCAGCTTGGCTCTGCCTGCCAACTAGGCTGTGTTTGTGACACGTTTGTGCTATGTAGGGGTGCAGGGCATTGCTACTCCATTCAGGCATTGGGAGGAGAATGTTTTGAAGACAGCATCTCTGTGTTGTGAAAATCTTCCTGTATGTGTAGGCTTCCTAATGTAACCTTCTATTTGCTGTGATCTCACTATGAGCTTTACATTACAAAGTCCTACATGACATTATTTGTGGTTGGCTGTTTGTCTGAACTTATTTCATAGCCTAAGGCACAGAAAGGCAGGTGAATTTAAATTTTAGCTTTCAAGTTGGTTTTCAAATGCTGCCAGTTTAAAATATTTAAATAACAGCAAGTTCTAACAGCATTCTCAGATTTTCTTGCACAGTTGACTGTCTTTGGCCTTAATGAACCAGACTCTATTTATGATAAGAGTTATGGACAGCACTGTGGAGTCCAGGCTTTGAATAGCTGGGTAAAAATGTCAGTGCTGCCATTGATGTGAAAAGGGTCAGTGGTTGCTTTTCTGTCATTTATGGTTCAGCTTTGCAATAATGTAGTGCTTTCTCTGGAAAGATGAAGCAGTAAGAGATATGAGAAAAAATATACATTCCAAGGAATGAGAAAATTACTTTCCTTAGGGAGTACCATTTATTTTCTTCATTAAACCTTATCAAAGAATGATATCAGTTGATGGTCGGTGGTTTAATTTCTGAAAATGGGTATGATGGGCAAAAGCTGTAGAGTTAGAGCAGTTTATATCAGTTTCTTAAAGGGAATGATGTTCTATTTAAATGTGGCCTATGTGTTTATACTCTCTGTGTGTGAGGGTATGTAGCTGTGCACATGTGTATGCACGTCTCTATTTCCAGTGATTTTTGAAGCTGACCAATTGCAGCCAAATTTAACACCAAGTGAAATAGTTTATTAGTCCCAAAGACATCAAAGTTCTAAAAGTTTTTTTGAAGATAGATGACTATTCGGAGAAAAAGAAAAGTAGTAAGGAGAGTTTAAAATTTGTAAGATGTCAGAGGGTTCATGTAGGCTTTTTTCCTACCAACTCAAATCTATAGAAAACCAGGCTCCTTGGTTCTGTTGTTCATAGAGCTGCATATCTACTTAGTATTTTTCTGGATTTAAAGCAAGTGGAATGAAACCAGTTCATATAAGCAATCAAACTGTCTGTTGCTAAAATATGACTCATGTATTAATCAAGCCATTACTGAGATGCTCTAAATTTCCTCTCTGGAAATGTCTCTCTGTAATTGGATGATCTCTCAAAAATAATTTGTGATACCTTTTTACACATTGTGCCAACTGGAATAATCAAATAGGGATGATTAAAATTATGCTTTCCCAGTTATATTTGGAAAACATGGTGTGTAAGTTTTATATACTTTGAATTGTCTTAGACTTGTAACAGACTCTGAGGAGGGACTGTTGTCTCTGCACTAAAAGACATGTAGGCAGGTGTAGAAATGGTTATTAATGTCTGTTCATGTGTGAGAAAATGTGAGTGTTACTTGTAGGAGAGATCATGAAAGCACTGGGATCCATGGCTAAATCCCACAAAGTATCCTGAAGGTAGCAAGGTACATCACCGCCTTCACTCTGCCAGTGAAGGATCATTTCCAATTAATTGCTTGTGTTTAGAATAGAGGGAAAAGGAAATACATATCTAAGGAAAAAGGGAATTTTTCTTTTCCCTCATAGTTTTCTTTCTTTTTTGTTGTCTCATTTCATATGCTTGCAGGACTATAAGGAAATACAGCTCTGGCAAGGCTGGAAAGTTATGATTACATGTCTTCCTTCTCCTCATCTACCTGGTCTAGACTATGTTTAGGTTTCATTCACTTTAGATTTCATTCATTGCTCATAGAAAAGCAACTGGACTAATTTTAGAAAATGACTCAGCATGATATGGGGGTGAGGAGGAAGAGAGAGTGAAAGATCTCACAGCCTACAAGACTGAGATTTATTATAAATGTGGCTTGGGAAAATTGTTTACTTTGAGTAAGATTTTTAAAAGGCACATAGATTGCTGGCTACTTTATGGGCTGAAGTATATGCAGAAAATCAGATTAATCTGGGTGGAAACACTAAGTTAGAAATGGCATCATTCACTGTGAACTCTAGAGATGTTCTGCAAAGGCCCATTTATGGAAAAACAAGGCAGCATCATAGCAGTTCTTCAGAAAGAACCATCCCTTTGCTGTCAGGGTGCAGGACTGTGATTTGTTTGCCACTACACCAGTGGTGTTCCAGACAGATTTTCCCAACATAACACAGGCTGAAAAATCACTATTACTGAGAGTATAGGAAAATTCAGACTATGTCCTGTTTTTAAGGAGGGACAATGGAGGATACTCAGGGAAGGTGGCAAGGAGCAGCAGACATCAGTTCTTACCAGGCTTTGGCAGTCTGTAGACCAGGCACATCCTAAACCAGGGATTCTATCCACATCTTTGTGTTTACTTCTCAGTTTAAACTCCTTCATGTCAATGTCTGAGGATAAGGAAAAGAGTACCATACATAAATAAAGACCCAACCTGTCTCTTTATCATGCATCCCCAGGCTGCTGCTGTGGATGCATGTGGGTCCACAGCTAAGGTCCCAGGATACTACTACTATTTATAATTACTATTCCTCATTAATATCTTTGACAGAAGATAGGTTTGCCTAAAATTGCTCAGAAAAATATTCAGTAATGTTGAAAGCCAAGGAATATAGTGATAAGGTGACAGAAAATTCTCGGCTCTGCTGAAGTCAAAATGAACTTTGCCCATGGCTTTGGTAAAGCCCAGGTTTTTGCCTTGGGAGTCTGCCCAGACAGCTGCTCTTCCTGGATGTCCTGAGAGTGTCTCTTGCCCAAAAGGGCTCCAAGGAAAGGTGTGCTGTCATGTATTCAGAGCAATGGATTTTAACAAGCATGTGTGCCCTGTGGATGACTCTACTACTCTTTTTGGAAGAACCTACTCTTTCCAGCTTAGCTATTCATTTTCACAAAGCCAGATCCTGCAGCTGAGCACTTGTGGCTGTCAGTGTTCTCATGCCACTTTGACAGGGAGGACTGGCAGAAAACAATCATGTGCAGAGGATTTTGTAAAAAACAGAGATTGACTTTCTATTTAGATAGCACTGGAAAGTGACTGTTGTGAAAAATTAAAGACTTGAACATATACCACTTTTTTTTTCTCTCTAAGCTTTTCCCTCTTCTGTTCACACAAATCAGGAAAAGAACCACTCCCCGTCATTTGGGAATTTCTTCATCCATTTTACAGCAAGTGCTTCTGCTTGTAGGTTTAGTACTTTGAGTTGTGACCACCTTAGTGAAATAAATATGGCCCAGAAGGGAAGCACAGTTTAGTGCACTGGTGAGGCTGTGCCCTCAGACGCTAGACAGGTCTCCTGTGACAGGAAGATTGAAGGCAACAACCCAGGGATGGGCATTGCCATGGCCTTATTGCTGTACTCAGACCCAGAAGTCTGTGTAGAGCTCTGCTCACCCTGAGGCTTGTTAGTGAACAATCCTCAACTGGTCCTGCTCCCAAACCTGTCTGTACCAACACAATGGCAAGAGCTCAGCTTCTGCTACAGGCATCAAGTGCCATGTGGGAAAATGCAGCCCGCAGATTATTGATAGCCATGCCCTAGGAAGAAGTGGATCTCTCCAGAATATCAAGAGTGTACAATAAAACTCAAAGAGGGACACATAATAAAGCCAGAATTGGCTGCACAGAGAAACTTTTTAGTGCCTGAGCCCTGTGTGGTTTTGCTGTAATCTGTTGCAGTTGATGCTACAGCCTTATAATGAGGTTAGTTTATAAATTATTAATGGCTAATATGAACATCTAGCAGATAAGGATAACATGGGTTACAAGCTCATCAGCAGATAATGCTCTATAGCAGTAAT
>NW_005054317.1:4830990-4874279 GCF_000277835.1 Geospiza fortis
TGAACTCTGCTGTCCTCTGTAACATTTGAGACCTATTTGTGAAAATATCTATTAATTCCTACTAAATATAAAAGGAAGTTTAATACAAAACATGGCCATAATGGGTCTATGTACAATATGAGATCCCTTTTTCAATACTTTTCTGTCATTAAGCACTTGCTTATGCCCACCAAGACCCTTCTCTAAGTAGGAAATGTGTACACTAGAACTCACCTGTGAGGAGAGGGAGATGTATTTCTCCTCTTAATGGGAAGCTCAGGTTTTGAGCTGGGCAGAGGCAGTGATGGTTTCAGGGAGAAATGGAAGCATGGGACAGCTGTGAAAGCCAGCTGAGTGATGTGATGTCCTCTGAAGTCACCTCTGGCAGCAGCTATTCCATGTCAATCCAGCTACAGGTACAGAGCTGGATGTGTCAGGGAACAATGTCCTCCTGTGCCTACCTGGTCACTGAGTACCTTGTACCTGCCTTGGATCTCATGTTCTTGTGGGTGCCTGAAAAAGACTTTAAAGTTTGTGCTCTTAACACAAATGTCATAATTGCAGGAAGGCTGAAATTCCACTCCTGAATCTTGTTACTTTGTAAAATGCCTCAAGTCTGAGACTCAAAATACTGCTTTTGGGCTATAGTGTGAGCTGTAGTAATTGTAATGAACGTGTTGTAAAATAAATCCTGCTTTACACAAGGTGAAAAGAATTTTTTGAAATTCAGTAAGTAGTTAAGAGTGAAAATAAAAGATCTGGGGATCCTTTATTTGGAGGTCTGCTGCCATTCAGGTCAGGAAGACTGTGATGTCCCAGTGCTGCATAGGTGCCGCCCTAGAGGGGATGTGGATTTAGTGACACAATTTTTTCCAAATCCAGTGTGGAAGATTTGACTATAGAAATATATATATAAATGTATTCCTCTTCTATGAGAAGCTGAACGACAAATATACTTCCTGCTCTGTGCCTTGGCTGGAACAGACCCTTAGTTGTGTGGATGCATCCTACCTGGAATACCTGTAGGTCTTTCTCCATATTGCTTTGCAAAAGTACCTTGTATCCTTCTCAGGAAACTGAAGTCAACAAAGCAATGGATAATTATTGAATGAATTGGCTTAGTTTCTGATATTTTAGCAGTTGATAAAATTAAAGAGAGAAATGCCCAGACCCACAAAACTCAGAACAAACCCATTCCCCAAACAATAACCTTTTCAGTCATCAAGTGAGAATAACATGCACCAATAAGATTATGATGCCTGCAAATGCACCATATTAAAATAAAATTAGTTTAAAAGGCAGGCACAATATTATCATCCGGTAGCTTTCTTGCGGGGTGGAAAATAGCTTTAATAACTTCATTGTTGGAACTAATATAAAAATATAAAAGCACTCCTCCCCCCCAGTACAGCAGTGATTGTGTTAAAAGGAAGACTTCTGGGTCTTGAAGGCTCTTTTGGTGTTCCCAACCTGTGAAAAATGAGGGCTATGGCCCACACCTGGAAATCAGCAATGCAGAGTGTTGAAATCTCATTTAGAGGTGGGTATATTTCAGAATACAGAACCAAATGGGAAAATTCATTATATGGAAAGTTAATGCATCATGCTGCCTAGGAAGGATACTGAGAGGTGGCAGAGGAAAATCAATAAAAATTGAAGTGCAGGCAAAATGTGGAGAAGGAGTTCCAAAAGGCAAAGAATCCAAAGCTAGTATTACCTTTTTGGGACATGCTTTTTGGACTAACTTAGAAGGAAATTACGTAATAGGACTTTACTGTCTATTTTGGGCAGGGACCACTGTATAGTCTGAGGAAGAAAAGAGGATGAGACATGATTCAAGCAGAAAATTTGGGCAGGGGTAGCTGTGTGCTCAAAAAACACCAATCCTGCTCAGGGCTGTTGCTTGCTGGGGCTGTCATTAAATACACGACAATAACAAATACCTGCTCAAAGCACCCAAAGTGGTGGGTTCTAAGCCATTTGTGACAGAATGGACCTTCCTGACCTGGCTCAAAGTCTGTGGGGATCCCACAGCAGCTGCCCCAAAACAATTCTGTGAACAAACTGGAAACCACCAGGAAGGCATTGGACTGGGTCAGCATTTTGTGCCATGTGTCTCTGAATTTGTGGCCATTTGCAAAATTGGCTTTATCATTTTGGTTTTTTTTTACCCAGCTACATGCAGTGACAGGGGTATAAAACCAGAAAGAAATAAAGGCATAACAATGCGGGTATACTAGTATTCCATATTTAAGAACTTTGGTGTAATTTGAGCAATTTTATATAATTCATAATAAATTACCGTGTTCCTTTTTGCTTGTCATTTTGGAGCTTGTTCTATTTCTTTTTGTCTTATCTTTTATGTGGCAAAATTCCAGCTTAATATCTTTTTTTGGCAGTTACATACCTTATCTTTCTGGTGGATACCAGCACAACAAGGTATTTCAGAAAATGTTGAAGCTGATGAATCAAAAACCACTCACTGATCTTCACTGGGGACTGGAAGGTGCTGAGCTCTGGCTGATCAGGCACCCATGGAGAAACTGGAGGAGAATTTTGACAAATAGAGAAAACTGTGTTGTGACAGGGCTCTGCTCATCTGCCCTGATTAGCTTGTGTCAGTTATTATTCCTAGTACATGCTGCTAGGAGGTCAATAGTGCTTCTGAAGTCCATATAGGATCTATAGCCTGAGAGTAAACAAGCCACCTGCACCCTTTTTATTTCAGAAAACAGGAGAGGAAGAAAAAAGTGCAAAGATTTACTTATGGCCAATTTCACGGGCTGAAATCAATTTACAGGTCACCGGGAGACTTTCAGGCAAAGGCATAACATATGTCTAAGAGGCTCAAAGTAGGAAGCTATCTAGAAAATTGGATTTAAGTTATAAGGAAGCTTATTTAAAGCACTAAACTTCAGAAGGCAGAGCCTTTCATAACCTAAGGTACTGAACCTTTAAGAGTTTTTATGATTTCACCTCAGTCCAATAAAAGTGTTTTTCAGCTTGAAGTCTAATATTAAGCAGCACTAAGGACTTTCCTTGCTACTTGCAAAGTGTGATAACCTTTCTATACCTAGATAAATAAAGTGTCACCTTTTATTCTGTGTCACCATTTTTATACACCTACATATATTACAGCTACAAGCCAACAGCCTCTTTTGGTCACAGTCACACTGTATTCAGATTCATCATGAAATGATGTTTAATTTAAATGAAAGTAAACAATATTTTGAATTAAAACGTTCATCTGATGATTAGACTTAGAGTTTGTCCAACAGCTCTGACACTGAGCCAATACCATTGAAGGTAATGATTTGAACCTGTTAGGAGAATGAAGCAGTGTGGTGCTGGTGGTCCCATCAGGCTGCATGTAATGAAGGCCTCGATTTATTGTTTTTCTGTGGTTTTCTGTTCTTCTTGATTGTGTGCTGATGAAACACAATAAGCACCTCGTTACAGAAAAATGCTCATTTATGTAGTACATATTGGACCCCTCCATTCCCTCTTGTGCACCCCATAGCAACACCACAGAAAAACCAGCCAGGCTTTCCTTAAGAGATCACAATTTCCCTCCCATGCACTGGCTGAGAGAAACATAAAGATCTCATTTTAACCTGAAATCAAGCTCATCAGCTCTCCCTTTGCTTTTCCTTCTCAGCAAGGAACTGGAAGGATCACAGCCTTCTCTCTCATGGAAGGGACCTGCAGCATCTCAGGACTCCAGACTGACTGAGAGAACCTCCTCTTAGGAGACCGGGGGTCTTTGTGATGCATGGCTAAGAAGTCACTGTTTCTCTATCCTGATGTGAAAATATTTTTAAAGAGTCTGTACTAGATTTATTATTTGGGCTTTATTTGCAGGTTCCCACTGTTGCTTCAGTGTCTCACTCCCTGCCTGAGCAGTCAGAGTCTGCTGCTCTCATCTTGCAGACAGGGCATCATTTTAGAACAAAAACCCCAGTGAAACAGATGATGGGGGGCTCTGCCATGTTCCCTATATTGAGCCTCGGGCTTCCAGCCAATAAAGCCTTCTCCCAAGGCAAAAGACACATACCTTCTGCCTTTCTTCTGATGTTGACCCAAAAAACTCTCTCTTTCAGCAGCTCCTTAGACAAAGGAACGAAGTATTTATGATTAGATGTAGTGCAAGGATATCCTGTGATACGGAACACAGGACCAACAGGGCTGGAACTGGGGAGTGACAGAAATGATGAGCTGTGCAGAAAGCATGGCTCAGAGACACAGAGACAGGGAAATGTGAAATATTTGAAACAGCTCCCATAACAGACATGGAACTGAATTGCAGAATCTTTTCAAAATTCAAAACCATAGCACAAAACACGAATGAAGCAGGCTTGACTCCTAAACAAGGATTTCAGACATACAGAAGATAACAACTTTAGAAAAGAAAAGCAAGCCCAGTGACTGCCAGATTGATTGAACACAGTGTCAGGAAAGATTGCTTTGTGAGTGTTGCTTCTTAAAGCATTACAAAGTCAGACAGACATCAAAACCATTGATTGGCAGCAAAGGGGAGCAGAAATCACCAGTGATCAATAAGGTGGCTGCCAGCAGGTGGGGATGTCATGTCAGTGCAGGAAGCACTTTGTGGGGCTTCAAGTGGCTAAGTAATAGGACTGGGACCAAGTCATTGATCAAAATTATTTTTATGTTGTAAAAGGTCTTGAAAATAAACCTTCTGGCAACTGAATCCACTTAATAAAAATGCTGGTATTTTTTATTATTTGTGCCTGCTTAAAATGACTGCTAGCAGCCTCTGGAAGCCTTACAGGCTAAACTTGTTAGCTATTTATTACAGAAGATGTTGGGATCTCCTGATACCACCAATTAATTCAGGCATATTGTTAGTAGTGGGAAGTGCTGGTAAATCATATCTCTGTTGCCAAAGTATTAATGAACTACTTACTACATCTTTCCACTTGATACAGGTCTCAGCCAGGCCTCATTCCCAAGCATATAACCCAAGTACTTTCTCCAAGGTTTTGTCTTTTCTCTTGCCCTCCACTCCTGCCTCTGTTGCTCACCAGGATGTCTCAGGAGGAGCAAGATCCTCCTGGAGCAAATGCTGCATGACTTTGGCAGTGCAGGGACCTCTGCCCTGTTTGTTGTCTGTGCAATGACGACCTGGCTGGCAGCAGCTGGGCCCTCACCTCAGAGGTGCTGCTGTCTAGTGAAAATGCTGTTTTTTTCATTTAAGGAGCTGCCTTGGGTGGTTCTGATTTCTGTAGCTGTTACAGAGCTGTTTTTTTGTTCCATGGCTGACCCTTACCTTCCTTGTGGCTTGTCAAACTCTGGTTTTTGTCATATCTATCAAAGATGCAGGCACAGTTACAGCCTTCCTTCAGGAGTGGTGATTCAGGAGACAAGCCTCACAGCCTCTCTGCTCCTGCCTCTTCCAGGCCCTCTCCCTTCCATCATTTCACTAGACAATGCCCCAGTTCATCCTGTCTTGGCTCAAATTTCCTGCTCACTGACCATCCCCATTGCTCTCCTTTTGTCTGTCTTCAGTGGGGCTACATTTTTTTTGTTTGTATGGTTCTTCCTTCCCAAAATGAGACGGTTTTAACCCTGCTGTGAGCAGACTGGGAGGTGTCTTTACCTGGTCCCAGTGCAGGCCCACCAGACCTGCACTTTGCAGCCCATGGGGTTGGCTCATGGTCAGCTTGCCACCCTCTCCATCCTTCAGGCACTTCCCAGACAAGCAGGATTTACACAACTCTTTTCCCATATTGTTAGTGTGAAGTGTTGTGTACCCACCTACCTGTGCATACAGGGGCTGCCATCTTCTCCATGGAGGTGAAGCAGCCAAGCTGGGTAGAGGAAGTTTCCCCTGGGTGCCTGCTTCTGGCCTGGAAAAGTTATAGAGGGCACTGGAGGGCTGGAGCATCCCCTAGAGCAGGTGTGGCAGGCTGGGAAGCAGCTCCCTGCTGCTCATCCAGGAGGCAGCACCCCAGATCAGGGGCTGGAGGGAGCACCCTACAAGGTGGGGGGCTTGGCAAGGGTCATCAGGCTGCTGTGCAGTGTCCTGCTGATCACAGTCCCCACCCAGTGTTCCAGGATCCCTCTTCCACCCAGTCAACCAGAACACAGATCTTACAGGTGAGAATGCAGCAGCACAGAAGGCAGCAGATGTAGTGTATTGATTTTAATCAGCAATTTTACATCAACAAGCAGTTTGACTTATTGATGTTTTTGTCCCTGTGCAGGTGCTGCTCTGGAGGCTGAGTGCTGCTGTGTTTCTGAAGGTGCTGCCAGAAGCCAATTGCAACAAAAATCTGTGCACAAACCTGAGTGGCTTCCCCCCAGGCACAACAAAATAGGTAACACAGCCCTGAGCACAGAACCAGAATGGGAGGTGGTGTTGGAGCTGCCAAGGTTCTGTTGCAAAACAGCACGAGCATTGATGGCATCACGTGTGTCCACCTCAGTGACAGCTCCTGGCTGGAGCAGCAAGGAGCTGTGACTACTAACACATTCCATGGGGGATTTTTGGTGCATTCTCTAGGATTTGGGACATCTGTGTCCCCCCAGTCTGTCTGAGATGGGAATGAGTACTTTGCTTTTCCTGCCACAGCGCTGGGTTAGTGAGCAATGCCATTCATCACAGTAAATCACAGGGTGCTGCTGGCTTGGGGGAAATCCCTGCTCCTCCAGGCTGGTAAGGCAGAAATAGATGGAAGGAAGGAAATGTCAAAGGAACTGGCAAGAAAGCTCAGGATCTGAGGTCCTGTTCAGAATGGAGACAGTCCCCTGTCCAAAAGGGATTTTGATGGGTCACAGTTGCCTGGGGAGGAGCATTGGTGGAAAGGGATGGAGTTATTTACTGGCAGCTCTCTAACAGCTGGAGACAATTAAGAAGGGAACAGTGAACTCCACTGTCAGTGGCAGTTCCCAGCTGAGTACTGCTTGGAAATTTGAGATCTAATTAAAGCAGGCCTTGGATCTCATCATTCCTGCATGCCTGGGACAATGAAATACTGACTCCTGCATCTGTTCCTTGTGTGTACTCTATGCAAATAAGTAAGAAGTCCATAAATACATCAAAAACCATACTTTATTTTATGTATAGCAATACAATTTACATATTAAATAACACTATAATAGAATGATTTGATATAGTTTAACATAACAAAAAGAAGATTCTTCAAGTTACAAAAAGCCCCCAAACAAAAACCAAAAATGAACAAAAATTCTCCCTCAAAATACTCCCTCCCACCCTTTCCCCAAACCAATCACCACATTTTTATTTTTCTTCTGAATGGATCAATGAGACAAACGTATCTAGTGACTGGCTAAGTCTAAATCCTGTTGCACACACTGACAATGGAATCCAAAAAAAAAAAAATCCAACTTTCACAATCACTGCCCCAAAGAAATGACATGTGTGGAAATCTTTTTTGGAGTGTGATGATGGCATCTCACTACCTTGAAACACAGAAGGTTTGTATTCACATAACCACCACAGAACTAGGAAGGAGGTGAAACTAGAAAAAAATTAGCTTTATATGAAAATATAAAATTCTATGATTATATACCATAGATACAAAGTTCCCAGAAGATGCTTATCTAAGCAACAAAATATTTACAGTTTTAATGACATTGCTATTTTAAAAATGAAGGAAAAGAAAACAGGAGTACACACGAATGCTTCGGTCTTTAGAAACAATGGCTGCTTGCTAGTCTCAAGTGTTCCAACAAAACAAAAAAGTCACTACCCCAAATGTTGGAGAGTTGTGACATTGTATAAAATTGACTATCTCCTCTTTTGGAGACGTTTATTCTTAAAACTCAAGACATTTTTCTTGAAATTAATTATCCTCTGTAGAAAATGCTTCCCTTTGCAAATAGTTAACAAAAACACTAAAAACAGTTTAACAGCTAAGACAAAGTAGAGGCCAAATCTCTTTATTACAGTTCCTCTCTTTCCTTATTTTTGCATTTCTTCTCCTTTGATAAGTGAAGCCAATGCAGTTCACATTGTTAGAATGGCAACAAGGAGAAGAAGAGCAAAGGGTAACAGTGAATTACATCTGAAAAAAAAGAGAGAAAAAGAAAAAGAAGAAAAGCAATGCAGTAGATTAACAAATAGGCATTTTCCCTTCATATAAAAGTTCACTGGCACCATTTGAACATAAACTTCGGAACAAAAGATCTGATGTCAAAAGACATGAATTTGAGAAAGACTGCTAAATCTTCAAGACAACTACAGTTTTTTTTAAATTAAGTTGGTGTTGTTTTGCTGAGAATTAGTAGCATGTATCTTTGGTAGAATCCATATCTATACTTTTTAGCTTTTAAATAAAATACATCAGCTTTAAAAAAGATTAATGAGAAGGCAGTTGTGCTGTATCATAAAGATTCTTCTCCTAATGTTCCAATGTATCACTCTGTGTTCAAGCAATTTGAGCAGTCAGAAACTGGAAACACAAGTGAAATTTTGCAGATCCTGTAAATGACTCCACTAACCTAGAGCACACCCACAGTACAGAAACAGTCATTTACAAGGACAAGTTTAAGGGGTTTGGATTTTTCTTTTCCCTGTTTCTAAATTAGCATTTGGAAACAGACACTGAAATACTAAGGACAAATGCTGTTTAAAATGAATGTTCTTTAGACACTGATCCTGCAGAGGACTCAGTGGTCTGAGTGGTCCCAGTGGCTCCCCCAGACCTTCCTACCAAAGCCAAGCTCACACACAAGAGTGTTTGGACGATGATTCTGAGCCTGCCACCTATTTCAGATGTTCAGATGACACAGAAGCTTTCCAAGCATTCCCACTTGGAAAGCTTGGCTGCTCTTATGGTCTCAAGACACAGTTCACGTCTTTCACACGGTCTGCGGGCACAGGACACGCGTAAGACATGGAGAAATAGGATTTTCTAAATGCAGACATGTGTGTGCTTCAGTCCTTCTGCTCCTTATTTCTCAGGGCTGGTGCTGAGGACCACACTCTGATATAGGAATTTTCTCAGGTCCTCTTAATTTGCAGACCTGCACACTGCTTGGGAACCTTTGATGCTTGAAAGACATCCTGACTGAATGGCAGGAGCTGGGTACAGCCGAGGGGTTGGGGTCCCAAAAGCAAGAGGTGGTGATTTGCAGAGCAGGACTTGGGCTGGACACTCGTGGGAGCATCAGGAGAGTTTATCAGTGCCCATCTCTGAGCAGACATTGCTCCTCCTGCACTCAGTCCCAAGGAAAGGGTGCAAACCTGTGTAAGAGAGCAGAACTGCAGCTGCTTACAGGAGGATAGATTTGGCTCTTTTGTGTGCCTAATCCTGACCTTCACAAGCAATTTCTAGCTTCACCCCTTCAAGCCTCATGCATCACTACTATCTATTGGCTACCTGGCTGTCAGCATAGCACTTAACTTACAGCTGGAGCTCCCTTACAAAATAATCCATGGAGAACTCATAGAACATCAGGGTATATAATTTCCCCATGGATTAAACCCCAAACAAGTATTTCAGGTGTTGGAAAATGCAAATGCATGGATTTCCAAAGCATCTACCAAAGTTCAACCCCCGCAGCCTTCATTCATTGATGCTTAAAACTTGTGAGAAGGTAAGGGATTAAACCAAGGGTATTCAGGCAGTGTGTCACAAACCACAGTTATCTTCCATCATGCCACTGAAATGAAAAGTAATCACCTGAAAGTACTGAACAAATCCAACCTTTTGATGCCTGCAGTAATCTTTGTGTCACTTAGTTGTCAAGGTTTGAATTTCTAACTTCTCCCTACATCTCCATGGGATCTTAAAATACTTCTAAATTGAACTGATCCAACTCATGAGTCCCTTTGTGCACCAGCTGGCATTGGCTGGCTCCAGGTTCAGGACTGGGGGCACAGGGGGGCTCAGCAGCCTCTGAGGCTGATGCAGGCTGGCCAGAAAACCACTCAGCAAAACCTTCCAGCCCTTGCTGGGAGCAGCACTTGAGAACTTACTTAAACCATTCTGTTACTGGGGTGTAGTGACTGGAGGGCCATCCTAGCTCCTACTGACTCCCACCTCCATGCAATGCAACGGGGATGCAAACTACAATCTTTTGAAACATTCTGCTGATATTTTATTTGGACTAGCTGTTGCTGGGCATGGGACTGCCTTACTGAAACCATGGGCTTATTAAATTGTTTGGTATTAGCAATTATTGGGATTGCTTGGATGGAGGGATTCAACAAACTGAGAAGTAAAAGGTGACTGTGTCAAAGGTTGTTGATGAATCCTCGAATACTTTGAATCTTTCCCTTATTAAGATAAAAGGCCAAATGTTAGCACACACAAATGTTAGCACAGCTCCTGTGCTCTCAGTGAGGCTGTGTCAGTTTGCACCTTAAGAGGTTCTGAACCAACATATCTACTCTCAATATCCTTTTAAGCAGTTTGCTTTCAGCTTCCTTGTGAGTGAAAATAAACAGAACCATGCCAAATGTCTGGATTTCAGCAAGACTGGATTGGTAGAAATTAATAGGTTTACACTTAAATGAAAAAAAAAGTTGTAGTATTTTGACAAGGCCTGAAAAAATTACAATGCATGTTTTCTGTAGTTTAGAAGAAATTAATGCCACGTATAAGGGATAGTACACCAAGGGTCAGGATGGCTGAAATCACATATTTTCTTTTGCAGACAGATTCAATAACCCCTCCCTACTCAGCCAAGCCATGAAGGACACAACAAATTTTACTTTTCTGGAGAATTAAGCATGTGCTTACTACTTTTGTTAAACAGGGACTGACCTTATTGAATTGAAACCAAATACAAAGGAAGAGGGAGCCAGTGAGGATGTAAACTTAAATGCTCCAAACAATAATTACTGACATAATCTGGGGGAAACCATTCTATTGACAAGGGAGGGAAAACACAATAAACTAAGGTTTTGCTAAAGAATTAGTCTGGCAAATAAAAAGAGGGAGAATGTAACTTTATAGGTAGTTTTTTTATTAGTTTGCTTCACCAGTAAATATGGATCAGTACTTTATGTTTTAGCACTAAAGTATGAAAATTACACACCTGTAAAAATGGCATCTAACAGTTATGAAATTAAGAAACGCCTGTCATCATGTAACATACCATTAGGTGTGAGGTCATATTCAAGAAATAGTAAGGAAATTAGATGTGTTTAAAATATTGAATAGCTTAGTAATGTAAAATATTGCTACCTTTAATATATCTGAAAACTGGTCTGATTTTGGGTTGTTGTAGATTTCTCACTGTATTGGCTCCGATGAAAATAAAACCAAAATACTTTCCCATCACAGGGCTTGTTAAAAACCAAAATCAACATCTTCCTGAATACATGGGGAAACTTTGAAACTGTAAGTTCAAAACTTATCACTGCATCCCACATATGAATTGCATCTAATTTATAATTATCTTGTATGTAATTCATATATTCCATGTGAAGCAAGTCTCAGGCCTGTAAGTGTACAACACAGCAATTTGAAACAATACAGAAATAATTGTTTCAGCTCCACGAGGCTGTTGGACCTTCACTGTAGCTAATAATCACCTGCCACATTTTGTCAAGAAAGGATGAACACTGCTCATCCACTCCACTGGAATGCAGAACACCGCTACCAAAACTTTGACATGATCACTAAATAATAAATATGGTATGAAGGGGTACAGTATCTGTTGTAGAAAGAATCCATCTGGCCTAGCATTCAAGATTTAAGATTCCAGGGTCACTGTAGTTAGCAAAACTTCACTGCATTTAAACAAAACAGAAAAAGCATATGTTTGTTGTCATGGAATGTCACATCAGGGCTTGTCTTGTATTAGGATATTATAGGCAGTAACACTGATCATATAGTGCAAACTAGATAAAATTGCGTTTCACTGTGTGAAATAAACAGAGGTGCAAATGCTCAGTAGGATACCATTAAGACATAAAATGGCAAAAAATAAATATCAAAACTTTTATCAGTGTAAAAAAGTAATTGGGTTATTGTATAACCTAGAGTCTGGCAAAAAAGGCCTCAAAAAAGTTCACTCAGTCTTCAGAAGTTCTACAAATTAAGTGCCTTTTCAGGTTTCCAATTAGACAAGAGACTCCATGCTTTCTGCAGGATCAGATTCGTCACTGGCCATCACAGCACCATTTTTGTCCAGTGTCATGGGACCATTTCCATTTTCCTTAGTGCTGACCAAGCTTAGCATTGCCTTATAAAGAAACTGGTACTGTTCCTGGAAAAGAAAGAACAACTTATTTCAATCCTTTGAGTGCACATAAATGAGTGGCACTTTAATTTGGCATTTCCAGGGAAGGTCATGGGCATTCATTACCAGAAGCAAACACATAGCAAAGAAATAGAGCAATTACCTCTGTTCATCCAGTTTAACTTTGTCAACCCAAACTCCAGTTTTGAGTGGATTTATAATTTTTGATATACTGTTAAACACTTCAGGAGGGTGGAACAAAATCTGAGGCCACCCTGAGGCCACAGCTCACTCCCTGGGTGGCAGAACCTTGTACACTGTGGGAAGGGGCTGCTCTTGCTGGACACTCAGGGAAGAGCCTCATCTCCCTGCAGCTTCACCTGCCCTGAGCATCCCTTCAGACCACAACGTGCCAGATCTAAGGAGCACAGCTTAGCTCACAGGGCTGGCAGGCAGACGGTGACAAGCTGAAAGGTCCTTCTGTGCTAGGACTTGCCTGTATGATGCTCCCCTCCAAAGTATGAGAAATAAGTTTAAGTGCAAATCAGAGACTTAGAGTGTGGCTTTGAGGTTAAAAAAAATGACAACTACACAAAAAAAGTTCAAATGCAAATTCTGCTTGGTAGCAGATGCTGTAGGGCTTGATAACATACACAATGCATGTTTTAGTTCATGCTTTTGGTCTCAGATGAAAACCTTGTAAACCATCTATTTATAGTCCATTCAAAAAGACTTACAATGTCTGTAAATACTCCAGGCCGCATGAGATTTATCATCTTTGCCACCTGGAACACATCGACAGCATTTTCATTCTCCAGCTGCTGAGACAGAGTGGAAAAGGCACAGAGAGCTCCTGCTGACACAGCTCCATACCTGGAAAACCACACCAATGAAGAGTTACTCAGAAACACACCAGGGCACTGACATAGAGTCATGAGAGTGTTGTTATAATCTTATTTCATTACTGTAGTTCCTCTTTGTATTTACTAAATGCTTCTTTTATAGTGGCTAATTTTTTGTCATTTTAATTCATAGAAGAAATTTGATGGTACACCAGTAATCTCAGGTTATCTGCACTATTAAACACAGAACTGTATCAGCAGCAGAACATGAACCATTCCAAAATACCCAGCCTGGAGACCGTAACACTGAAATCAGTTCTCCCACACCACATGGGCTGACAGCATCCGCATTACAGTGGAGTGTATTTTAAATTCATTAGTGGGAGCTCAAGCAAAACATGAGTGATTAGAAAGAAATGAGACTCTGCCTCTTCCTCCACATCTGACAATTGCAGAAAACTAACACAGCTCTGTGGTGCTTACAAATAATTGGGGCACATCTCAAAGTCCTGCCTAGGTCTGATTCATCAGTAAAGGCAACATCCCTGAGCCAGGCACCCAGGAGACATTACAGATTTTGAAGAGTTGAGCTGTGTTGTCATGTAATAAAATCCCAAGCAGCAGTTATTCATCAGGAGCACACATCAGTCCTTCAGATATCCTTGAGATACTGGTCAGGTAGAAACCTCGCTGCTGCAAGCCTGGGGTGTGCTCAGGCTGTAGGTGCAAGTGTGAGGCACAGCATGAAGGACCATACACAATGGCTTCTGAGGAACCTCCACTCTGCTCTCCTGGTACTCAGGAGACTGAAATTCTGTCCTGGCTGTGCTATGGGTCTCCTCTGTGACTTTGACAAAATCTGTGTTTAAATGTTCCCATTGGTAAATGGGGTCATCAGTGCTGACCTGCTCCCTAAGCCACTTGGAGAGCTTTATATGAAAACTGAAATAATCAGCAAATGCTGCAATACCATCTTGTATTGCAAAATTACCACTAGGATTTGTACAGCATTCCCATAGAAATCAAGACATCTGCTGACTTAATTTTATATGATTTTTGCAAACTCAAGCTCAGTTTACCTGGAAATGGGAAACAGAACTCGGATCACAGTGGATGTGCTCTATTGGATGTAAGGTCTAGAGGAGAAGCAGCAGCATCAAACAGATGGCTGTGACTCATCTACAGGGACAGTGGACAAAGTGCACAGTGCATGGACTTGACAGGACACCACTAAATCCTTCTGAGGGTGTAATAGCATAATTTTCACTTGGGCTGGTAATTTCCAGATCCCAACAATCTGAAGACTTTTCTTGCAGAAAATTATGCAGCAGATCTTTATGTAGTTGCCTACACTTGGGCAGTTACATTTAAAAATCTTGACAACTGTCTCGAGTTGGAATTTCTGAACTTTTAAAAATGTTATCAAGTTCATCCCACCATGTACTTCCTAAATACCACATAAATTTAGTTATCTGCAAGTTCATATATTTGGAATTAATCTGCAGTTGTAATTATTAGTAGATTATGTGATATAGTTGTTGCATGTAGCAAAGGGAAATTTTCATTTTCAGCTACATTTCCTTAGACTCCAATTAAAAGTAGAATCCACATTATGTATTAGGCGTAAAGATAAAATCATTGAATATGACAAATAAACCAAAAAAGCAATGTACAGAAAGAATGACTCAGCATTGCTTGGAATGCAATTTTGATTTTCTTTTTTCATCTAGCAATGAAATGCCCAAATCAATAATGTTTCTAATTTTGTAAAACATAATCTTAAATACTGCAAGAGCAGCAAAACTTCAGTTCAGACTACCCAAAGCATGAATATTAAAACCAGCCTGGAATTAATCAGTGCTGGTGAAAGGCAACAGAGCTTTAAGTCTGCATAAGCAAGACAGGAGGAGGTGGTGGGAGAAAAACTACTTGCTGCAGCCCAGGGCACCATTTGCAGGAATCAGCTGGGAAAAACCTGCTGCAGCAGCAACACCTGGATGGATGTGCAGGGGAAGCTCTGGCAGCACCAGTGGGTATCAATGTCCTCCTGGGACACCAGCACAGTGCCTGCTCTGACCACTGACACACCAGAACGTGGCAGTGAGGCTGTTTCAAAGATTCCCAAGACCTTCCTAATATTGTTTTGTGGCAAAGTCAAACAGGCTGCAATGCAGGGGTGCTGCAGGTGGAGCAGGAGTTTGTGCTGGCTTGGTGCTCGCTCTTGGGACAACATGAGGACTGTCAGAAGTTGGGCTTCCTTGGGATTTTAAGCACAGAATGACTCCAGAAAGTACTCTTTGCCTCCAAGAAAAGCAGGTCAGACCCAGGCTCCTGCCTCACTGTAATGGTATTCTGCAGCTCCATAATGTGTGCAAGTAATAATATGCAATGCAGTATTTAGCACTCTTTATAACTGGGTGTTCAAGCATAGCTGGTGAGACAATGCTCAACCATGTGCTACAAAAGAGGCAGGTGTTGGGGCATGCTGGCCTGGAGTCAGTGGGCCCCCTCCCTCCCACTTGGCACTGTATGGGCCCCTTGGAATATTTTTTGGGAAGCAAAAGGAGGAAGAATAAATCTGCTTTTAGAAGACCTGGGCCCTTTGTCACAAGATATTTCTGCTGCTCATCATGAGACACAGCTGAGCCAAGCTTGTTCTGTCTTACATGGCACATGAAACCTGAGCTGTTAGACAGAAGCCTGGGCTGTTTTCAAACTTGTTTCCATCAGCCCACATTAGGCTGCTTAGAGCCTTATCTAAATCAAAGCTCTGCTGGGTTCTGAAACAGGTTGTAGGATTTGCTTGGGATATTTCCAGGAGCAGAAGAACATAAGATTATAACCAACACAAAAAATACACTAAGCAAAATGTATTTGGCCTCAGATGCCCACTGAAAACTCATCCTTGGAAGTTTATATATTCCTAATCTGTTCCCTGGACTACTAAACCCCACCTACTCCTGGACTATTAAACCCCACGTACTCCATGCAGAAACAGACATCAGTCCTAACAAGTGTCTTTCAGCTGAGTGTACAATCTGCACATAAATGGGAGAAAAGTGATTACTTACTCATCATGAACTATGGTGGGGCCATCCCTTGTTAAGGCCTCTTCCTTGATTACATTGATAAGTTCAAAGGTACTGCTTATGGGAGCGTCAGGGTTTGGCCATTTGGGACACTGAAAGTGGCGGACTTCCAGCACGTAGTCATCCTGCAATGACAAACCAGCCTGGCATGAGCTCCCTTCACAGCCATGCACCCCAGGGACAGAGAGCAAAGAGCCTCACTGCAAACTGGAGGGAAACTTTCCTCTTCCAAACAGTTTACATAGACAGAGGACACACAGCTCCAGCAGCTCTGTAACAGTGAGCACCCTAAAATAATGCAAGTTTGACAGAATGTTTAATCAAAAAAAGATTTTGTATTTGAATTCAGGGCTCATATCAAACCTCTCTCAGAGTCCTTATGGCTCAAAAGTCAAACTAGAGCAAGCAAGTCAAATTTAAAATGGCTTGCAAATGAATGTCTTGCAGCAAAGTCCAGCTGCAATCCAGATAACAAACCAGAAGCAGCTTTATAGTTCAAAAGAATCATGCTTACATTTTTATGATTACTTAAGATTCCCAAACAATTTAACTATAAATGCTGAATTTTGTAAGCAGAAATAAGACCATACACCTTGGTAAAATCACGTCTTCACTTTCAAGCAAGACAGACAGTTAATACTAATACTAGCCTTACTAGTTACAGGAATCTACCTGGCAGTAGAAGATGTGAGAGGGAGAAGGAGCCAATGAAAATACCTTTCCCCCAAGAGCAACATGCATCCACATGCATTTACAAGTAAATCCTTTTCAAAAATTTTCTGAACTCTCTCTTCTGTATATAAATAGCATCAGTATAATTTTGGTCAAAAGCTAAGACCCACATTTGAAGGTTTACCTGGGTAGCTTCAAGGATAAAGTCATGGATGATAATTTGCTCTTCATTAGAGAGGCACAGTCTGTCTTTGCTGATAAGGGTCACAGTAAAGGCCTCACAGTTCATGGATTCCTCACGACTTGGCCAGTACACAAACTCATCTTCTGCCTGGAGAAATGAAAGAACACACTACTGCAGCCTTTCAGATACCTTGGTGTAACTGAAAAATCCAGTGGATCAAAAAATTGCTTTGATAAATAGAGATGATCAGGAACTGACCTTTAAAAAACACTTCTGTCTAAACCAAATTTACTATTAGAGTAGGCAGTAAACCTGCCAGATCCTCCCTTTGTGTGTTCAAACAGGTAACATCTGCTTTTTAATTGGTTTCACAGGGAAATGGTTATCTTAGCTCACTCATACTTAACCTTTGTATTGTATGCCCAGCTTTATGACCTCCTGCCTACACAGTTTTGTTTGAAAGTTAGATATTTGTTTAGAAAAAACTCATTGACCTTTAAAAATTAATGACTTGTTGTTTTTAATTTGTGTTTATTGTGGTCTAATTCAAAACTCTAGGTCTGTGGATCAGGCCTAGGTAGAAGATTGATGGATACTTATGTAGGGCTTGACTTTTTAGGAGTGAGCAGAGGAGTGAAGTGGAAGAGAAAAACCCAAATATTCTTAGCCTTGAAAAAAACACTGGCTAAACTTAATGCAAGTTCTCCAGCAAAACACCTCGACTGAAGGGACACTGTAAAACCTCAGTAAGACTGGGAAGGCTGGAAGAAGTTCATGCTGAAGTAGCCTGACTGGCAGGATGTAAGTCAAAGCTGTTCCTTAAAACAGCTGTCAAAGCCCTTCTTTTAAAAATAACTGTGAATTCGTAATCTGCTGCAGAGAAAGGAAATTATGGTCTGTCACCACCTACATGCAAAGTCTGTTTCTTCTCCTAGCTTCAAAGCATGAGCACAGAAGTTGCCCTGGCCACATGCACAGAGCCAACCCATGTCTTTGGACATCCCATCTCCCACTCATGAGCAAACATGAACTGTGAACTGATGTCATGCAGCCATGGCCTTGGACATCTCTCTTAAACCAAGTGTATTTCTGTGGGTACAGGTACCTTCCATTATTGTCTTGTCCTTTGGCACTGCACATGCCGCACCTTGGTGCTGCCTGAATCCTGTGCCACCCCTTCTTGCCAGCCACACATCCCACACTGACCACTGAGCCAAGGCCAGGTGCCACTGCCTTCCTGGCCACCTCCACCCTGGGAATGGTGAAGGTGAAAGCATTGTGGCTGAGCCCAGCATTCCACCTTTACCCTTTGATCACTGTGGTTCTGCAGAGCTATTTCATGTACATGTGAAGAGAAGATCAGCCTCATTTCCACCTGAAATACTTTCATTTCATAAGCGCTTTCTGATCTGATCGAATGTCTCTGAGCACTCTTTGCAGCGCTGCCCTCCCTTTCATCCCCACACGCAAGCAGCATATTGACTGCTGCCTCTTTAGTAGCCCCTCATGACTGCTATTTTCCTGCTGTAATGAAGGTGGTTTCTCTTCCACTTTCAGCTACAATTGTCTATTCACCTCAGTGATGCGTGCATGAAGAAACGAACCGATTAGTTCCTAATCCTTTTCAGCATGCCCTCTTGAGACGTGCTAGTAAATCTGGAAGTAGTGATTAGCACTTCACCTGTGTCTCCTTATTCTATCTCTCTGTCTGACTCATTATTTCCACTTAAATTAACATACTTGTTTGCTTTTTACTTTCATTAAAAAATGGCATGTGCAGCCTTGCACTCATATTCTTGCACGGCCTGAGGCTTAAACTCACAGCAATTATCCTCCTGTCCCTACCTTGCATTTCTGCTCCTCTCAAAGTCCTTATCCATAACCCCAGCCTCTCCATATCCTCAGTGCTTGCATCCTGCCAGGCAGCCCTCAGGAGCCTTGCAGATGCTGACAGGAGTGCTGTGCTATCTGTGAGCACTGGGCTCCCTCCAGCCCTGGATGTCCATGGGTGAGTGCAAAGGCAACAGCAAAAGAACAGCCCCTACATCATTGAACTTATCTTTTTGTAACCAGCTTATGGCAAAGGTTGAGTAGGTGGCTCAAAAATTTGCTATGCTTTCAGCCACAAAACAGCCCCAGCAGGCAACTGAGTGACCCTGTGCAGTGCCCAGCTGGGCTGTGACAGTGGCACCACACAGGGAGAGACACAGAAAACTCACCAGGCTCTGGTTGTCTGGCAGCATGACAATGATCTGTGCATTGTGGTCCCAGATCATTCGCCAGAAATCTTTAGTTGTATGTGGCAGTGGATGTTGGGTTATGATGAACTCGTTACTCCTGTAGTAGCCCTTTGGCAGCAAAACAAACACACAGTTACTTACTGCCTCCCATACTTTTAAAGCATTGATTTAATTTCTGGGGACATGTAATGGCCCTATTTCATATTACACCACAATATTTTCACACAGACTATATTTTTTTAACTCCATTTCAATTCTACAGAGTCCCTACTGCTTTAATTTACTTTAAATCCCAGTATCTATTTGACTGTATCTCACAGAAATACAGATTCCATCTAAATGCATCTTGTAATTAATTTTTTTAGGCAAGAATCTTTAATAAAACACGGTTAATAGCTTTACATTATGGGGAAGGTGTTAAAATCTCATCTGTTAATACACAGCCATTACATACAGAATTAAGACAATTATAGGCATCTGGTATTTAGCACCTTAGAATTGATTTTACTTTGTAATTAGGTGTTGGCTTCCTCACCATGATATAAGAGGCATTAATGTAATCTGTTCCCTTCATTCCAGGCAGTGGTGCCAAGCCCACTCTAGCACGCTCAGCTATAACATTAAGGAAAAAAAAAAACAAACAACAAACACAGAGAAAAAAAAAAGATCAAAGTCTGATCTATGCACAATGCAGAAAGTAAGAATTTCTCAGCCGTTAACAAAGCAAACAGTGTGCAGCTCCCATCTCCCACAGGAGCAGGCCAGCACTTTAACTGCATTAAAGCATTGCCTGCTAACACAGGATATAAAAGAGAATGTTGCACAATATTCCCACAAGGACAAAGTAATTTCAGGAATCAAATTTTACTATAGCAAAGATTTTCACAGCAGGCTGAATTACCAAATAACAGTATATGCAGTGATAACAGGGGATTTCGGGTAATTCTTGTGTGTAGTGTTCCATTTGTCTCCAGCAGCACACAAACCCAGCTGATTTATTTTGTTTTCCCTACCACTCTGCAGCACTGCCATCTTTCACAGGGTGAGAGAACCTCCAGAGGCAAACATCTTCCCTAACAGGGAACCTCCCAGAAGCTGGTGCTCTTCTGCAGATCCACGCTTCCCTGTGTTTGAGGGTTGGGTTCAACATCACCCTCAAACCCTCTGACAGCCCACAAAAGGCAAACTGAGATCAGTGCAGCTGCATGACACAAAGGGCCAAATCACACAGTCTATTTCTAGTGTGTTCCCATCTGTTTTTAAGATGTATTCTGATGACTTCCCTTTTTATTAACAAACTTCATGATGGAGCATATCTGTGCCACTATTAGTCTGTGCTAGCTCGGCTATCATCTGTCCTCTGTGCCCTGTACTCTGGGTTACGTGATGGGGATGACATTGTGCCCATGCTTGGTCTGGTGCAAGTTCATATTGCTTGACAGCCACACACAGATTCCATTTTAATGACTGTGAAACTGTGTCCTCAGGCACTAAACACCCTTAAATCTGGGGTGGCTCACACAGAGAAACCGAGTGCAGTAGCTGAATTACAAACAACTGGTGCCAATCACTCTGGGAGATCTCACCAGAGCTGGGAGCTGGTATCAAAGTAATCTCTCAGTATTCCATAGATTTATCCCCTACCTAATTATTCAAATTCTTAAGCACTTCAAATTAACATTTCACTTGGACAGTAAATCTGGCTGACACTGCAACTATTTCCTTTTGTTCAGTTTCATCAGGGTAATACTGAAAGACAAGACAGCTTGGGCTGAACAAAAGATTACATTTCCCCTTCCTAGTGGCTACGTCTTTTCATGCGAAATACCGGGAGAATTCGGTACAAAAAGTTATGCTAGGCAGTAATCAAACCAAAGATGTGATCTTACATGGCACAACTGATGAGTTCCTGTTCTTCTCTTTGTTGCAGTCTTTCTGAGCACTGAAGCATTCTACGTATTTTGCATTACACTGTGTAACCAGCTGAAAGAGAATAAAGTAGTAAGTCAGCCCTCAGAGCGCTCTAAATGAAGAGAGGAGGTTTCTTTGCCAACTCTTGCAAAGATGCATTAGTAGAAGAATAAACTGCATTGTTAAAACTTGTTTAAAGTACTCAAGTTTCCAATGGAAATCATCCTTTTCATATAACATGTTTAATAGATAAAAAGATCTCTGTAGCTCTCAGCTTTGCAACATCCTGCACATGAAGTTCCATCAAAATGTATTTTCACAGAACACTACGTTTCATTATCTTTGAGAATATATTTCACAGAATTTCAGGTATGTTTAGTCAGAAGCAGGTCTTGAGGAATAAAAGCTAGCAAAATAGAGCAACAAAACTTTAATATTGTATTTTATTTTTTTCCCCAAAATAATAACCAGGTCATTCCTGAAGAATGTCTTTTTCTGCCAGGCCTTTGGGGAACCCACCACACATCTGAGATCTTAGGCCATGGGCTACATTCTCTGGTCTGCCATGTTCATTCTGGGCTGCCTGGAGGCACAAAGGCAGATTTGTATTTGAATACTCCCCCAGTATATGGGGAAACTCTGCCAGAGCAAAGAGAGCAAAGGTGGCTTTCACATCTCCTGCACTCACACCTTGATACTCAGTGTCACTTTAACATGGTTGGATGTAAGTTGCTCTACTGGGGCATGAGCACAAGTTATTTTCTGCCAGCTCTGTGGCAGCAACAGAAGCAAGAGAAAGCTCTCATAATTGTTGCTGGTCACATCCCAGTTTGAAATGCACTCTAAACAAGATAGCACTCAACTCATCTGTGCACTGGCATAAGCCCCATTAGAAGTTATGGGGATTCTAAATAACTGTGCGATGTTGTCAGAGAAAGTAATTTCTGAAAATGGCACTTAGGGTTTTTAAACTTTGGCACAAGTCATCAGAAAACATATAATTTATACATATAATTTAGAATTGTTTGTAAAAGTGCAACACTTTTTAAAATAACAAATCTTTGCCTCCTCCTGCATTTTCTGTGGGCGTGCATGCTCTTGAACTCGTTCCTTTAATTTAGTAATTAAGCATCTGGAATGTCTTGAGTGATGGAGAAATACTGAGATTCCTACAAGTGAATTCAGATTCATTTTGAATAGCATCGCACCTGGTGTAATTTAACAGCTTCAGTTCCTTGGGTACTTACTGGGTAGTTATTAACTGAGTGAGTTTAGCTGTGAAAACAGATGTCATGTGTCTCCTTATGATACAAACTCTCAAAAAATATTTTACAATGTATTCAAATAAAGTGCAGGCAGAAAATCTCAGGTTTCAAATAAGAGATCTGGGAAAAAGAAACTACTTTGGCCAAGAAGAAAGCAGCTATGACATAGCAGGAAACACAACAAGCATGATGATTAGCAATGAGAAAGGCATATTGTTTCCTGGTCTTAAAACATTTGTAATTCCTTATCTACACTGATGAAATAGTAGGTTGTGCAAAGAACCTCATCTTTTGTTTTTCCCCATATTTGTATGCATGAGAGCCACAGTTTGGGGAAAGACTTCCAGCCAAGCTAACCACAGACTTGGGAACATCCAAGCTCCCTTGGGGACAGGGAGACCAGCAGCACAATCCCAAACAGTGCCCCTGTCCCTCTTCTCACCTCTGGCTGAAGAGCATGAGCACTGATTTCCAGCAGTGCAGCTAGGACTGTATAGGACTGAACCTCTCAAGATGTGCTGTGCTGATCAAGTTTTCTGGTTTGGTTCCTCAGCCATGACAATGAACAATGAAGACAGGCCATATAAAAGAGGGTAGGAGCATTAGGTGCCTCTGGATGGCAGTGATTTAGGCTTACCTTGAACTGCTTTTCTAGCCGTGTCTTCCCCCCTATGCCAGGAATGAGGATGCTGTTAACATAACTGTGCAGCTGGTTTGCAGACACTTCAGTCTCCTTCCCAAGGATGGCTTCCAACAAGGCATCATGAATAAAAATGTACTGCTCCTAGAAAAACATCAGCATGTCAGGTGGACATTTGGAATAACCTAAATGGATGTCTTTGTCTGAGGAGCAGTGCACACTATAGGAAAGGGTGTGCAAAACAAGCCACTCATGCAAATACTGCCAAATCCAGAATAAATATTTATAAATGTAGCACATACAACTCTGAATAAGTCAAAACCAAAATCTGAAGTTTCTGGTCTAAAAAGAGAGAGATATTCCAGTGCAGAAAAATATCAGTAATATAATCAATTTTTACAGGGAAGTAATTGGAAAAATCTACTCTCTTTTTGATTACAATGCAAAAATGAACAAGGCTTTGAATTCAACCCCAGTGCATTTTTTACCTCTGTCTGGACGAGGTAGTTGCGCTGCGTCCTGATATGTTTCAGGAAACCCAGGACATTAACTGTGCTTTTGTCTTTTATCTGCTGCAGCATACTGTCTATCACAATGTAGGTACCAGTTCTGCCAACACCAGCACTACAGAGAACATAAGAGAAACCCATGAAATACAGCCAGATGAAAGCAAATGCAGAAGTAGCTAGAACAGAACTAAGCATATATTCACATATTCCTGTTCACAGGCTTCCATTTTCCTCCTAGCTTCAACCATTAAAGTTTCCCAGCAAAATATTTTGGGCTTCTGGAAATATTAACAGGTATACGATTCCACCATTCTGTGGGTATTTCTGGGCTTCAAGAGGAGGCTGAACACAATACAAGCCATCACATCTGTGCCAGCAGCATGAGGATAAGGCTGCTCTGGTCCTGGGTGTCACACTCTGGCTGTTCACACTTGGCTCCTGTTTCCACTGCTGCAGTTACTAGTGTTGGCTGGATGAAGCCATACAGAGATCCACCCTTTGCCAAGCTGCTGCTATGCTGGATTGCCAAGGTCACTCCAGGCTGTGAGATGGCTCTGGCTGCCTTCAGCCTTGAGGTAAACTCAAGCTGCACATTTCCAGTAGAGCTGGAAATGAAAGTGATGCCAGCACTTTGGGAAGGTATAAAAGGGAGCTAATCCTGTGGAGCCAGAACTCCTTACAGTGAACAAAGGCAGTCCTGGGCCCTAGAGAGATGGGAGCTCTTCAGAGATTCTCCATTTCTGCTGAGGAAGGAGCTGTAACCCCCAACATCCTCTCCTCTTTGATACAGTGCTGTGCAGCCCCCTCATACACAGTGATGAACACCACATTCCTGAACCAGTATATTGACTGATCTATTGCTGTGACTGCAAGTGCTGGTGAGGGTGAGTGTGGTTCATTGGCAATTGCATTCCCAGGTGTCCATGTATCCACACTGTTGGTTCCCAGCAGAGGTGATCCTGCCCTGTCCATGCACTGAACTGGCAGGCTATGAAAAAGCTTTGACCAAGGAGCTTTCCAATTCCAGTGCAGTTCAGTATCATGGCTATAGCAAAACCCTGTATCAGCTGGGAAGCTTTTGCTTTGGACCTGTTTTAAGATGTAGGCAAAGTAAAGCTTGTATCTACCTGCACCCCAGGGGCTGACACACTGCTGCTGTGTTAGTAACCTGCAGTGTTTGTGTTAGGTGGCACAGAAGGGCACACACTGTGCCCTAGCTTGCCTTGGGTGGTTTGTCACAGCCCCCATACCTGCAGTGCACCACCACTGGTCCCATGTCCGGGGCTCTGGCTGCCGAGGATCTCCTGACGAAGGTGAGCACGGGCAGGGCGTACTCGGGCACGCCCATGTCAGGCCACTGGGTGTAGTGGTACTGAATGACAGTCCTCTCGTTCTGCCGCCCTTTGGGGTTCCCCTTCTGACCCTGGGTACCACGGTGGGCAGAGACAAGAGAGAGAGGAGGGAAAAGAAACATAAAAATATCGTCAGTCCTTCTGGCTTGCTCAGCTGAGAAAGTGATGGACTCTGACAGAAGAAACCTGCAGCTCTGCCTGCTGACGGGTGGAGACAGAGTTTGAGGAAAAATACACGTGGGAAGAGGTAATAACAGCAATTACAAGGACACCAAAGCTGCAGTGCACTTGAGAAAAAGAAATACAGGCTGAACTTAGCAACAGGTTCCTTGTAATCCTGTCTTTACACACTTATTTCCCACCCACCTGCCTTTCCAGGCTGCCTATGCAAACGCTGAGTTTTGCTCTGGTATGCCTTGCATCCTACCCAAGCCAGAGGAGGCCTGGATAGGGGCAGTGGGGGCTTGGCTCACCTTTTTCATCTTGGTGTTCCTGACGGTGAAGCGGCGCACGGTGTAGCAGGCGTGGACGTTTGTGCTCTTGAGCGTGACAATGATGTTGCCGTACTCCTCGCTGTTCTCCGTGGGCCAGTACTGATCACACTTCCTCTGAACACAGACACAGGTGGGTGAGTTGGGTAAGGGCCTGAGCTGCTGGTTTGTATTTGTGACTAGAGCTTTTTGAAAAAAATCATGGCTCAGGATGTTGTGGCATTCATATTTTCTGAAAAATCCCTTCGCCCAGGATTTTTCTCCTGGGAAGCTGAGAAGGCTCAGAGAAAAAGGAAAACAATTTTATCTCATTTGCTTCTTCTCTGTTTTGCTCACATGCGGAATGTGTTTGGAGATTGTTTACCACACGTGATTGTTTCATTGGTTTCTAGTGTGAGTTGTTTTCACTCATTGGCCAATCACTGCCAAGCTGTGTCGGGACTCTGGAGAGAGTCATGAGTTTTCATTATTATCGTTTTAGCATCGTGTAAGTATCCTTTCTGTATTTTTTAGTATAGTTTAGTATAGCATTCTTTAACATATAATAGTATCATAAAATAATAAATGAGCCTTCTGAGAACATGGAGTCAGATTCCTCATTCCTTCCTTTGTCGGGCACCCTGCAAATACAATAGGATGTGTCCCTGTGTTGAGTTACTTATGTGTTATGCATCAGTACATATCACCCCAAGCCATTTAAAACAAATTCTGCCCAGGTGATCTGGGGAAGTGCTAAGGAGCAACTGCTAATAAATGAGAAAATCTCTTACTCTTCCTTTTTCAACAAGGTTCGTGATCATGACAATGATTCCTGTATTTTGTTCCCAAATCATCCTCCAGAAATCTTCAAAGGTAGACTTTAAAGGTCCCTGGGTAGCAATGTAGGCTTTTGCTTTGTTGTAACCCTTCAAAGAAAACCATAATGCCAAGTGAGATGAAAGCAGTATCATGGCAGAAAAGTTAATATTTTACAGGTAACAAGAAAGGTGCTTTTTAAATTCAGAATAGTGAGGAATTTGTAGCAAAGTTATCAGGTGAAGTTGGAAAATACAATCACATCACAAGTGACAATACTTCCTTCCTGTGGAAGGATTCAAAGGTAGAGCAGATAAAAACCATTGAAACAACTTACATCGACATAATTAGCATTAATGTAGTCACTGTGCTTAGAATCTTTCCCTGGTAAAGGCCTTAGCTTCACCCTGCTGTGATCATCTGCAGGATAAAAAACAGAGCAGAGGAACATTAGGGAAACATGCTGCAGAACTGCATTTCCTGGGTATCAGGGCTGCCCTTACTAATACACAGAAGAGATTGGCCTTGGACTGGAGTCAAGAGGGAGATGGGAGTATCTGTTCTTGGTCATCTGCTCATGTGCAGGTTTTCAGCCTTCACATCCCTTAAAGTACGTGGTTCATGCTGCGACAGCTTCTCTTTAAAGGGCACTGGAGCCTCAGGAGCACAATTTCTAGAATCATCTACATCACTCAGGGTAGTGAGATTCAAAGAGCCAGGGCACCCCACAGGGCTGTGAAACGCTGCCTCTGCTTGGCTCAGCTCATTATCCTCCCCTCAGTGCTGGGCTCAGACAGCTCTGCTGGCTCTGGGAGCTGAGTCAATGTCCTCACTCCTTCACCACCATCATCACACCATGAGGACAGACTTGAGGCCGTGATCTTTAGCTCCTCTTTTTGTTTCACTCAAATGCTTGACTCCACCTTAAAGCAGGAAAATATCATAGTCCTGCTCCTAGGCTGTGTGGTGCTTCCAACTCATGCAGAGATGAGACATGTGAGACAACTTCAAGCATAAAGACTGGTTTCATTTGCCTTCCTTGAGCACCAATGGAGAGAGAGGATCCTCCAGTGATAATGTGGAGGACTGAAATGCCTGCTTCAATCCTCCTTAAATGTCATATCTTTGTACCTAGAGAGATGAGACTTCTATGTCTAAAATCAGAGGTGGGACAAGCTCAATGAATGCCTTTGCCCAAGGCCACACAGCAAGTCTTTCACAGGTCTGGGAATTAGTCCTCAGCCAGTACCTTGATTACTACTGAAAATCTGTTAGGGATGTGTATTTCCTTCCTATGCCGTCAAAAGCATTCAAGATTTACTGCAATGTTTATGAACATTGTGAACTTTTTAACAGTGGGCTCTCCATGTCTGTCCCTAAACCACAGTGATAGTTGCATCTGCCATCCATTCCACAAAAGAGAATAACGGGGAAAAAGTTACTGCACTTTCATCCCAGAATTTGCATTCTAGAGCAGAGTCCAGATTTGCAGTTCTCAGAGGGATACAGGCAAAGCCTGCTCTGTGCTACAAAGATCACTATTTGTCCAAATCCTACACAGAGCTAAAGCAGTTTGAAATACAGCAGATACACTCTGTAAGATTTAGCACCTTTGGGACTGTAAGGTAATCCCAGGAATCATCAGTAAAACTCTTTGCTCCTCCATGCACTTCCCCTAGGCCAGTTTTCAGGCATTAGCAGGCAGGAGAGCTCTGATCATCCATTTATCCCAGTTATTCCTCTGCAAAATTTTATACCAAACTTCTACAACTATGCTTGGACATTCAAGCTGTGAAACATTTCAAAACAAAAGCTGGAGTAAAATCCTGGCCCCAGAGAAGTCAAAACATTCACTGTCTTTAACGGGGAAAGGATCTCCCAGCCACACATGTTTATTACACCCTGTGTAATAATGTACCCTGGGCCACCTGCCTGTCCCAGTCACACATGCACACTGTAAGAGGAGAGTGACCTTTGGGTTATTCATTGTGCTTAGGCCAGTGCTTACTTACAGGCCAGGATGTTGATGTATCTGTTCTTGTGCTTGTTGTCGGGGTGGTTGGAATGCTCTGCAGTGATGTTCATGTCAGCCGTACAGCGCTGCACTTCCTAGGCAGAAAGAGTATTCACATGGGAAATTTGTCAGTCCAAAAAACCCTGAGCTTTCTCTCCTTTTGCAACAGCTCACGGAAACCATGTTCAAAGCATCAGTATTTTAGTTGCTGGGTAAAACACAGTGTCTTTCAGCATTGTGCTGTATGTTGTGGTCTCACACTGAGCTGTGTCAGCTGTCCCTGGTCACGCTCCTCTCCACAGGCTTGGGGACAGACGAGCATCCTGAGAGCCAGCTGTCCCCTCTGACCACCAGGACATCACCTTCTGCATCTCCTGCCGTGCCCCACTCTGTCCCTCCTTGGGGAGCAAGATAGGGTCCCTCAGATGCAGTGCAGTGTAAGAAACTAAGAACAAAAAACATTTCAACAGAAGACTTTTGATTGCTGGACAACTTATCTGCTTATAACCTCTCAAAATGGGGTTTCTGACATTTAAGTTTGGCACTGACCTTTTGCTAGTTCTCTGCAGAGAGATGCCTTTTGTGAAACATAAATAAAAGAGATCTCAGAAGATAACAATGAGGGCTTTAAATATCACTGCCTGGATGCTGATTAACAGCCCTGATCCAGTGAAGAGAAGGTTGCATCCACGTACATTTACAAAGCAGAGACCAGGGTGCTCATGAAGCCAGAGATGCAGATGTCTGTCTAGCTGGGGCTGTAGGTTAAATACCCAATTCCCTTGGAATTTTTAGGTTCTTAACCCACCCCTTGCTCTGTTCAACAACAGAATACAGAGCTGTTGAAATGGGGCAATGGAGGGTCTTTTTTTGACTCTAAACTGAAGCAGCCATTCCCCTAGAGAGCTACACCCTTCAGAGACTGCCCTACAAACTGAAGCACTCAGAAGTCTTTTCATCTCCAAGATACACCTTTTTAGTATCTGTTTCACCATAATCCTCCTGAAAAAGAGAACACTCCTTTTATCACTAGCATAAATATTCTTCATTTAAAGACATCTTTTTGAAAAAAATATTAAAATTTGAAGTTTACGAAGTTGTGGAAGAAATTATATTTATTCAAATCTTTTGTGACTCTCAGAAATTGCACCAAACAGAACCAATTTCCCCCCAGGATATGTGAGGAAGTGCCAAATTACTTTGTACTTCAGACTTTAAAAATAACAGTATAGAACCTAAGAGGCAAAGTCATTAGGAGCTCACAGCTGCTACAAAGATCACGAGCTAAGTGACAGAGAAAAATTATCACAAGAAATGCTATACAAACAGCAGATGTAGGAGTTCAGCATTATGCAGACATTTCACCAAGGACTTGCATAGCAATTTTGATATCTTCCCCAACATTTACATTTTAAAAGTGCAAAGTATACTAAAACCTTGTACATTTTATAGCTTTTATATCCCTGTGACACTCTCAAATAACAATTGCTTCTCTCTCTCTTCCCAACCCTCCACAGGGAGAAACATACTGTGCTCAAGGAGATGAGCTGAGCAAAGACAAAGACGAATCAAGCAAAACTCTCAGCTGGCCCTAATGGAATTTTCATAGTTCCACTTCCATCAAATAAAAAAACCCGTATTAAAGTGTGCTCTTCCCCTAATTCTGTCTGTCAGCTCCAGTAAGCAAGGGATTTCAGATAACACAATAGGCAGGATCAGTTCAGCCTAAGTCATGGCTGGAAGAGCAGCAATATTTACATGTTAGGTTGATTTAATGTAATTTTGTTTTACCTATATTTTAATTTAGAAATCATACAACATCACTGCTGTACTGTTACTGGTCGCTCCCAAAAAATACCCTGCCTGCTTCTGAAAAGCCTCACATCAAACCCTACACCCCTGCATCACTATAAAATTCTTTTTAGAAGTTATTGGCGTTGAAAAATTTATGCCAAATGCTGTAGAATTTAATACAGATTAATCCAATAAGATTCTGTGGAGAATACTCTGAGAAGTTATAGAATTTAATAGGGAATTACCTCCCTGCTAAGGAATTTTCTCTGACAGTTTAAATACTACATAGTAAATGTATCATTTTCTATTAAATTCTATAGGATTTTTCCATAAGGGAATTGTTGGGGAGGTTAATCATTTTAATTAACCTTTTTATGTTGATGGTGACTGTTTCCTCAGCTGTACATGTTCCCAGCTGGCCAATATAACGTTAATAGAAGAGGAAGATTAAGCTAAGATGGTGAAAAACACAGCAGTGGAAAAGGAGGTCTGATGCTGTGAGAGCTGATGATCTGAAAATGGCTTTTCTTAACACACAGCATTCTAAATGGTTTTTAATACTCTGGAAAGCTGTTGTAATGGTGGATTCCTATATCTACGCAATGCAGAAGCATAGCAAAAGGAGACTGTTACAGGAACGCTTCCTCCTTGCCAATATACCTCAGCTATTTTTGCATTTGTAAAGTCTTCAGCCCTCCCCTCCAGTCCAGGACACAGCCAAGGCTTTGGGACCCTGAAGCTGCCAATGAGAAGGGGACTGAGCACATCCTCCAGCTCCACCCTGGCCTGGGTTTGGCTGTGCCAGAACCCAGATGGGGTTGAGAGCAGAGGGTGGGTGTCCACTCTCTCCTACCCTCTGAGGCTCATCTCTCCCAATCCTAACAGCAAAATACTAAACCACAGGCTCCCCCCACCAGCCAGTAAGGCATAACTTCCATTTCCTCTGTTATTAAAGCTGAGGTGCCTGCCTTTCATCAGTGCACAGAAGGCTGCAAGGAGACAAGACTAGTTGCAGTCTGTTATCTGTGCCTCTGTTCAGAGTATTATTTACCCCTTGGCAGAAGAGGACACCCCAGTGTTAATAAATAACACCCTGGAGAAAGTCTCCAAAAGTCCCCATCTTAATTATGCCATTTTACCACATTTATGTGTATCACATATTTACTTTCCCAGCATTTTCTGTTGCTTATGCAATGAACACCCTGGGATTTCTAAACCTTACTGGCTACCAAGTCCTTCAGTTGCACTGAAAACATCACCATGATTGCATTACTACTAAAACCCACGTTTGCAGGCAGGTCACCAGGTCAGGGCTGCTCACTGCAGCTCAGCCTAAACAAAGTCCTCTCCCAGCAGGCACAAAACTCTTACTGGCACCTTGGAGTAGGACCCATAGTGTTTGTATCACCATGTTCATAATTCATCCATAAACTTTTTCATCTCTAGAATATTTCCTTTGGCTTTCCTTAGTCCTGCTTAGTCTCCTCCACTGCTTTTAATGATGGCTGGCTTGCACACTGCTGCTCCTCATGTTTAACTTCCCAGAACACATTACTGTCCCAGGATGAATGGATACAGGCTTTATTCTGTCCTTTCAACTTAATCATTGACAACCCTAGAAACCAAAGTACATGGTTTCAATTGACTGTTAGTTACTGTAAGAAGTGTTCTAGTCTATGCTATTATGGCTAATTTACCTTTTAATTATATTGTCCATGCTAATGCTAATTGGAATTTGATACACCCAGGTTTAACGACCCATTTTAATTGCCTTTCTGAAACAAGTTACAGATTAGTTTCTTCTAAACTTCAAAGAATTTCCATGTAAGTGTAAAATCAAACTGCTCCAGTGTCTTGCTGGCAGTATAAGGTTCTGAGCAGGATTTTTTGCTACAGTGGCTGAGCAGGAACTCGGTCTCTTGATTTGGCCTTACAAAGCACTGCTGCTGCTGCTGTTTCCCATTACTTGAGGCTGATGTCCTGGCAGGGGCTGAACTGTGAAAGCCTATGAATAGCAATGAGGAGTCACAACAAAAAAGGATCCTAATCTGAGCAACTAAACCTGAGAAGATCCATAGCTGTGTTTTGATATTAATGCTGGTATTTTTCAGCATGGAAGCATCCACCCCCAATATCAGTTTTGATCTATTATTTTAATCCCAAATTACAAGAATTCTGTGGTAGTGCTCTTTCTGTTTGTTTTATCACAGCAAACATGAAGACAGCATACCAACAGAGACTGCAGATAGTATTTGAAGATATCCCCCAGGAACAGTGTAGATTTCTGTAATAATTTAGCACTGGTATAAACTCCCCAACAGCACTCGAGAGAGAGGTGACTTGGGGACAGCCTAGAAGGAGGTGAAAATAAACAAACCAAAAGGACTCAACACAGGAATAACATCAATAGATAGCTAAAAACTCCTGTAAAATGCATGAGAGAAGAAAGGATGTTGGGGCAGAGGTGTCAGAGTCTGACCAAAACCTTGCATTGCCCAGCCAATGGCTCATCCAAGGGGGGCTTCCAGGCACAATCCTTGGGAATGGCTGTGGTGCTGTGGTTAGTGATAGAAACCCCAGATATCTGAACTTCTTTTACTGCTTCTCTTCACCTCTCAATTCACAAGGCCAATTTCTCAGGGTAGGTGAAGCACTGAGATAAGAATTGAGAACTCCAGGAAGGCCCTGTTCTGCAGCAATCCTTCCTCCTCCAGCTTCACAGTGCTGCTTCCCTCTGGTTTCAGTACAGCAATGCAAAGGATGACAATACCTCTAATTAAGGCAAATTTTGGGCCAGGTTATAAAACATTCCCAATGCAGTATTGCCTGCTAGCAGCACGCTTTTGAAATGGCATCTTTCTGCTGCCACATTCCTTGGTATAGATGCAGCTATAAGCATGTGCCTGGTGTGAGCTGTGTCTAATCTGTAAGGGATGCCAGGATAACTACACTGGGTTTTTAGTATCTCAAGATGTGTGCGAAGTGCAGCATTATCTGTTTTCAATGCAACCCATTGCTAATGCTCTGAGGTCCCCAGTTAAAAAGAGCCAGTGACCCCTGCCCTGAGCAGCAGCAACCATGAGAATAACATTAGCAAATCCCTGCCACATGGCTAGAAATATAGATTTATGTTATTTTCTTACATTTCAGGCCATTTAGAAGAAGGTGCCACTGGAGTATAAAGATATTTTCAATTTATGTGATGAGGGAGCTAGACAGCCTGCCTCTGAGTTCAGCGAGCCTGTTCAGACTCCAAATTGGCAATGAATCATTGTGCTCACACGGCCACAGGCAGGAGAGGTCTGCAGAGATTGCATTCCCCTCTCCAACTGCTCCTGCAGCAGCACTGACCAGCCCTCTCCAGAATTACAGAGGAGGGAAGTAAAACTCCCTCATCTCAAAAATCCAAATGCTGCATTAAACTGTAAAAATTCACAGTTAGCTTTGGGGATGGAAGGTGATTTCTTGGCTTAGTGTTCCTTTCTTAGAGCAAAAGGACATGATTACTCAAAAAAACTTACTGTGTTATTCCAGTAACGGCCAGGGGGAGGGAGTGAAAAGCTCTGCTGTGGGAGGTGGCACTTCACACTCTTTTTGATACAGGAATTTGGAGGGCACATGTCCTATATAGTCAGGCTATCAGGAGAATAGAGGATGACAAATGTGACATCAGTTTTTAAATTGAGATCCAGAAGGGGTTTTAGGCAGCCCACTATATCTGACTTCTCTGTGGGGCAAACTACAAGACTCCACAGTTGAGGAGCAGAGCTAGTGAATGCCTTCAACACCTTGGGGAGAGGTCCCTGAAGAAGTCTACAGGCTGCCTAAAAGAGAGCAGCATATCAATTTCCAAAATGTGTGAAAAGGCCTCTCAGAAAATATTACTTAAAAATCTATTCTGGTTTTGGAGCAAAAAGAAAACTCTCATATGTGCACTACCAGGGTAGAGGTGGGACTCACCTGCCCAGGAATTTCCAGTGTTCAACTTTCACTGGTGGGACCTTTTGGGACCTCACCTATTCATAAGTGGACTGCAGAGGAGACAAAGTGTGTTTACAATACCAAATTATTCAGGATAATTAGAATGAAAGCTATTTGTGAAGGGAAGCTGAACAATGTCACAGCACTGAGTGGCCGAGTGACAAAATGGCAAATGAAATTCCATGTTGATAAATGCAAAGTGATGTACTTGAAGAAAAACAACCCTAACTATACATACATGCTGACAGGTTCCCAATTTGCTATTGCCAGACAGTGATGAGGCCTTGGGGTCACACTCAATAGTTTTCTGGAGGTGTCAGCTGAGTGCTCAGTAGTTGTTAAAAACCAAATACTATGTTAGGAAGGAGAAAAGTAATAGAAAACTGAAAACGTCACTGAACTCTGCATTAAATCCACCTGCCATATTCTGTGCACAGCTGTGGTCCTCCCATCTTGACAGGGTTATGGTAAAGGAAGATAAAAAGGTACAGAAGGGACAATTCATTGCAAGTCTGGAGTGGCTTCCCCCAAAAAACAAAGTGAATAATTTAGATTTCTTCAGATTTGAAAATGCATTATTAAGGGGGAACATAAAGGCAGACAGAATCATGTGAGTAAACAGGGATGCACTTTGTAATGCCAAAAGTAGGAGGCACCAAGAGAAGTTATTCAATATGAATTAAAAACAAAAGGAAGTCTTTTCTTGTGGAACAAATTGTAGAATTCATTGCCATGGGATGCTTTGGACACCAGAAGCCTAAAAGGGTTCAAGAGACAGTTAGAAATTTATGAAGAAAGGTCTATCAAAGACTTAATGTTAAATGTAATGATGCCACGAAAATCTCTGGCTAGACAAGGAATAGATATAATCTCTGGCTCGGGAAGTCTTTCAGTCTCTGCTCAGTCTTGCCCTCAAACCCTGCCCCAGTGCTCCTGTAAAAATGTGGTACCTCATCCTGTACACCATAGCAAGACAGTGCTGGAGCTACCTGAGAGCAAGCAAAAACCTTCCCTGAACATTTTTAGTCTACTACTGAACAAGCTCCAAGGCTGAATACAAAGAGTTATGTCAGAGACCAGCACTACTGATGCAGGACCTTTATTTTAAAAAGCTATTTGTTGTTCAATATTAAATTGAGTCCTGTATTTCCAATTTATATCAAAAATTGAAAATTCAGAGGACTCAAAGGAAATCTTTAAAATTCTCTATATACAAGAAAGCCCAGCTATCATCAGACAATAAAGCTGGCTACTTGCACTACGATTACCCAAAGGGGATAAGGGTTCATTTCAGATGTACTTTCCAAGGGAAGATTTGTGAGTTCAAAGTCCTTTTTTCCTCTGCACATAAAATGCTTCCTAAGCACATTCACAAAATATTTAGCTGTAATTACAGCTCAATTTAAGAGGAGGAGGGAGTATTCACACAATTTACTTTTAAGGGAATCTTCTTCCTGTAAAAACTAACCTAAGAGAGCCCTAAATAAGCTGCCAAAAACACAGGAAGTGACACCAAAATCTAGCAACAAACAAGCGGAGGATGGTCACCTTCCACACTGGGTAGTGTATGTGTGTGCCTAGCTTAGTCTTTCCTTTTGCAGCTTCTACCTTAAACCTCCTGCCACAGAAATTTCTGAGGAGATTTTTGATCAATTTCTTTCTTTTTTAAACAAAAATCCCAAGCAGTGGCTGCCTTTGGGAGGATTTATTTATTCTGCAGTATTGATCTCATTATTTCAGCATCTCCCCACCATCCTCTTTTCTTCCCCTGTTAGCTGTAAAAAGCTGTATTTTTTTGTATGACTGCAGAATCCATCACCTCTTTTCAAAAGTTCCACAGTCATGAAAACACAATATGGCTGTGGTACTTTCCACCTAAGGCTACCACCCTGGATTTTCTGTTTTAGCTGGAATCTTATTATTTCTCCATAAAACATTAGCTAAGTCTTTCTCATAGCTGGCAGATGCAACTCCAGCACACGGACCATGGATCTGACAGGATCCATGAGTGAGAAGCTGCACTGCAGCCACTCCAACAGCTACTGAATAAATGTAACCTTGGGTTCCACTGTCCCTCAGCCACTCTCCCAGCTGGGGCTCTGACCTCTCAGTCACTTTGGGCACTTGAGAAACATTTTACATATAGGTTCTGTGAAAAATCCTGGGTTTCAAATCAGGCCCATGAGGCCTCAGCAGGGCAGAACACCAGCAATGAAGGGGAGCTGGGTGGTTCATCCCAAACAGAGATCACCTTTTTCCTATTGCTACTCCTTACTCCAGCAGGAGATTTCATTTACATTTAGGAAGCTGAGACCTCAGCTACGGAGAAATAAATCTGGAGTAACTATCCTGACTTCAAAGGAGATGCTCCAAGTTTTAAGTGAGTATGGAGAACAGAATTTGGCGCACGCAGTGCAGTCACAGGAGTTTAACTTCCCTTTGGAGGGGACCCTGTGCTCCCCAGAATGGGCCTAATTGGCCAAACCTCTCTCCAACTAGCTGCCACAGCACAGCACTCACAGCAGGGAACTCCAGGAGGAAGGGAGAAAATAAGGCTATTAGAGCAGTGTTTTTCTTTGCTAAAACACAGGCAGAAGGTGTCCAACGTTTGTTAATAGCAGTGATTCTGTGACAGCTGAAGCAAAGCTTGCTTAAAGCCAGACCAAGTTTACAGATGTGTTGCTGATTATTTTGAATAATTAAATGGTGTAAAACCCAGCTGTGATGAATAGCACTGGGGTCACAATTCATAAATAATTGAGAAGAGTGAGTCGCATTTGATCATCCTGATCAAATTCTACTCTCTGGAGAATAAATGTTTGTCCTGAATACCATCAACATTGTTAAATGCCTCAATATTCCTGCTCAGCCATCCAGCCAGCAGTCAATTGAACTAAATCACTTTAACACCTTACACATTTGCCTTCCTCATGAATACAAAATGTTTCTAACTTACACAACGCTTTTTTGGCATCAGACAAAGCAGACACTCTTTATAGACAGTAACCAAACAGCAACAATAAACGTTTTAAATGATCCCATTAAAAACAATTCCTGCATACAATCTTGTCTTTACAGCGCAGTAAGCAAAGAAGCTGTAGATATAAGGCCACCTATTTTGGTTCAGTGCCTTGTTTGTAAGCAGAGCTGCTGCTCTGGTTCACAGGCAGCAGGCAAAGACACTTTCTTTTGCTCATGGAGAAGCCAGAAGTGCAACTCCATGTGGCTTCCTGGGGATTCTCCTGTTTCTCAGTACTTCCAAATGTTTAGCAGTGACTGATTAGACTGAGTGAAGGAAAAGTCTGACTCTGCTGTCTTACGCTGCAGGATGTTTACCATGCTTGCATAATATGAGTTTGGTAACCCAGAGGTAAAAAACTACTTTCACTCTGTTGGAATTATCTCCAAATTACAGCATATTTATAGGTCAGAATCTGTTTTACACAGGTAACAAGATGCAAATTCAAAAATAGTCACATTAGGTAAATGCCACCAAGAAAACCTCAAATCCTTTCTCCTTGGTTTTACTGGAACAAAATAATAAATGGCTTCAATAGCAGTCTCTCCTGTCCAAACAGGGCATGAACAAGGGCTCAAGGAACTAACTCACAGTTTGGGTTTTCATCAAAGACCAAATTCTACTATTTTGTTCATTGCAAGCACTGTTTCACTCAGGGGATATATGACTTTTCAGATGACCAAGAGAAGCAAATTCTGGAGCAAGAAGAGTAAAATAGTTGTAAGAAAACCCTCGAGTTAAAAATGACTGTTTTTATCTTCATGTTGTTCCTGGGGGCTTGCAGGCAGCTTTTCCTATTTAAGAAAAACTTAGGAGGGCTCCCCCTTAAAGGCACCAAATCTGTGGTGGTTAGGAAGCATCTGTAAATGCCCAGTCCCACACTGCTCATAGCTGGTAGAAAATTGGTATCATCCTGTTTCTTCTGATACATTTGAACACTGCATTTACCTGACATGACAGCCTCACACAGATGTCACATGGTCCCCAATTATTAATACACAATTAACTTTAGGAAAACAACATTTTATAGGTGGGTCATTAAATCGTACCTCAAAGTCTTCTGAGAACCCATGCTGGTTATTAGAATACAGCTCACTGATGTGTTTAACAAACTGCTTGACTGGAATTGCTTCCATATCATCTGTAGAAAAAAAAAAGAGATACTCAGAGCTGCTCTTTGTTTCATACATAAAACTTGAGGAGAGGAAGTCTTCACTCGATATCATTGAGATCAGAGTTCCCAGGGGCAGAGCTAGTTCAGCATGCAGTAATAAGAAATCTTGATAACTCTGGCCAGTTTTGAGGTAAACATTTCATTGTATTTCCAGTTCTAAGCACTACAATTATAAATACTGAGAGTCTGTTCCGTGGGATGCTGATTTACAAACAATTTAAGTTCAAGGATAATCAGTTCTTGCTCAGTTTGAAGATGGCCATGGATGGGATGAAGAAACCTCCTCTCCTTGCACATTATATAAAAAGAAGAGACCCCAAATGTGAAAATACAGTTGACAATTACTCCCAGTAAGTTTTACCAGACTGAGCAAACACACAGGCCTTTCTTATTAAAATTATTAACTTTTTTCCCTTTCACACAATAATGTAGAATCCAAATGGACTTATGAAACTGCTTCTAAGCAAAAGAGCAGGCAAACACAACAGCCACTCTGATTTGAGTTCTCTCTCATGCCAGACATTATTCACAACATTGAATATTATTGAGTATCCCACTGGACCATTTGCTCTTGCACAGCACAGCGCAGTGCCACCCAATATACCAGTAAATCACCCTTATATGTCTTCTTAAAAGAAGGAAGCTGAAGACTCAAACTGAAGACAAACAAGACTGTTTTGAGCACCTGGGACTCCAGGCAGATTCTAATAAAGCTGGGGTGTAGGATGGCTGCCTTATTCCTCTATTTAGCTCCCAAAAAAGGCCTGGATATTGTTATGACCACCACTGCAGTTGGTAGAAAAACTGTGCTTGCCAAGATTTACCAGTTAATATTTTCAGTCTGGCATTTAGAAAATGCAAATTGCTATACAACTGTGATTACTTTCAGCATATGAAATAATCTATTGCCTGATGGCTACTATTGTCTGATTGTGTGATTTTATGGCAATACCCTGTATTTATATAATCCATTTAATATTCTTCTGAAGATAGCATCTAGGTTATGTTTACTCCCAGTAATTCAGTGGTGTATTTTTGCTCCCATTTAGCAGACATATGGTTTGGTGCTACAGCTGCATTATAATCTGGATTCTTTTCCTTCTAAACATCTACATTATGATAGAAAAAATCCAAATATTTCTACAGATACTTAGCAAAATTTAACGATAAATAAATAGATGTGACATTTACTGTATTCAGAGTGAAAGATCTTTGGCAGCTAAAACCTCTAAGCTGTCACATACGCTTTTCTTAGCAAAGGGTATGAAGATCTGTATGTGTAAATGAGGTTCTACTTTGGCAAGAATTTTATAGATCCCTGACAATCTGATTTCTTTCCAGCTGATGGCAGTTAATATTGACCATGTCATTACTTCTCTCCTTTTATTTTATAAGGTAATGCTCTAAGGTGGCTGTTTGCATCTATTGACATTTTCAGATCTTAATCAGCTCTCTTTTATTTACAAGGGCCAATTGTTAAAGATATGTTTGCAATCTGGTCACCTCACAGTATAGTAATGCTACTTTAATTAACCACATGCTCATTTACTGAATAATACAGAATTCAAAACATTTGACAAATGTATGCTCTTCTTAGCAAAATGCTGCAGCCTGCAGAAATGCTGGCATTTAAAAATATTTAAGTGGTAACATTTATTCTATATAATATTTGGAATATCATAATCTCATAGCATTTATACCAATATTTTCACAGCCAAGACATTTGAATAGAATGATCTATAGGAATCGTAGAAATCTATAGAAAGAACCTGTAAAACAGTATTTTCTCTTCTGAAAAGTAATGCATACATCCTAGATTTCCTTGAAAATAGCTTCTGCTATGATAGCAATTGCATTTAATCCCACAAGAGAAGCTCCACAGTTATAATTTGGGTTTTTTCCTTGCAGAGTTTTAGCTCAACTGAGACCAACCAAGGTAAAGGATTGGCTGCAGCAGACCGGTGTGTCCAAGCTAATTTTGCAGAAGGCAGAATTTAACTTTAATTGTGATCTCTGAGCCAAAAAATACATTAGAGATAACATGCTCTCCAGTCCATTGAATTCCCACCAATTTCAAGGATGGGTCTGCACCAGAAACCCATGGCAAAGTGTGGTTAGTTTTCTTTTTATCATCATCACTGCATGGTGGCAGTATGTCTCCACCTTTATCCCCACTGCTACTTCATTTCTCTCTTGTTAACTGTCCTTTAGTGCTGCTCCTCCCTTTTTCCTCTTCTGCATTTTCATTCTAACTCCCTCCAGAAGCCTTAACCCAATGCAGCTCCTCACCATATTTGATGACATGGGTAACAATTACACATTAAATAATTAAAGAGGAAGTATTGTTGACATATGAGCTCACTGGGTCAGAGGGAAATGAAGGTGCCCATCATCTCAGGAAAACCACGCTGGAGCAAATATAATTATTACACTTCAGAAAGATTAAAATCAGGACTGTGAACATTAGAAACTTAAAAAACAGTTTAAGGTTTCCAGCTTTCAAACTGGTGGGGTAACATGGTCCAGCATGGTCTGTGACAGGGACAGGCACAGCCCTGAGGGGATGGGCAACCTACAGGGTGGTGGGATGTGGCTGGTCCTCCCTGCCCAGCCACTTGCTCCAGCTGATGGCCACAGGAAAGCAGCTGCACAGGAGATAGAGCCTATCACATGAACCAGTGAAAAAGGAAATGCTGAAGCAATCTGGGCTGGAATTTTCTATTCATAACCTCCAACTCCAAACTCCCACCCAGGAACACAAATCACTTTAGCGGCTACAGGTATGCTTGGCCATGGGCAGGTTGCCAGGCCTCTGGCAGAATGTGTGCTAACACACCCAGCACTCTGGAATGGCCTGAGCTGGTGTCATCTGGAGATGGCTGTGACCTTCTCCAGGAGAACCAACAGATGTAGCTAGATGCACAGAACCTGATTTTCCTTTAGCTATCGTCAGCCCACAGGCTTTGGTTAAGCCTTCTTTCCATCTTACAGCAAACAGACTTAAATGACTGTAATTCTTTTAGTTGATTGAAGAGATTAATAGAATCCTATAATGGCTAATTAGCAGCTCCCCATTGTTCTGTGCATATTCACTTTTGCACTGTATACTTTTTCCCATCAAGAAGCTGGAGTGACATTTGATATTGTCAGTGCAATCCTTACATTATGAAAGACCTACACATTATTCAAAGAGAAGAGGGAGGTGTTTTAATAACATACCTTCACCTCTAACACTGCAGATATAATTACATTTCTGTCTAGCTTGGGTTTAGCCATCTGTTTTATCAGTGTCAATAAAGTGATTCTGGATTTACTTCACTGTGAAATATGAGCTGAATCTGGCACCATAATAATGTACTAACCCTTTGTGTTACACAGAGAAAGTAGTATACTTAGATGGGCAAAATTTTAGTAATATTTTTTATAATCAGATACTACTGACATGTGGCAGGGTATGTTTAATTTCTGTGCTAAATATTTAATATATTGGTGGAGTTCCCATCTTGACTTGCTGGCCCAAGCCAAGCACCTGAGAGGAGTATCAAATAAACCCAAAGGGGAGCACAAGGCAGCTCATTTCCTGCCACAAAGAGACAATGCCAAGAAGAAAATCATGTTTGTTTAAAAAAATGACTGTAGAGGAAAACCTTCTCTAACACCTCCTTTTTAAAGAAATGGCAATTGCAAATGCAGAATATTTAACACATTCCTTTATAAGACAGACACCTTCAAAAGAAGCCCAAAGCACATAGAAGCAATAAGGTTGGGAACAGGGTTACATTTTAAGTTTGGATAATTAGTAATCCTACCAGGAAGGATTTTCCCATAGCTCCCACTTAATAAGCTGCCTTTGTAATGTTAAAGCAATAGGGGCCAATTTTCAAAGAAAAATAGGATATCCTATCAGAAATGACATTTCCACATAATAGGGTCTCAGATTCATTTTGATTCATTTATAGTCTGAGAGCTCACCGGATAGTTTAGTGGCATTGTATTAGAATAGATGGGTTTGGGTCAGGAATTAATGAAGAAGGTCAAAACCAAAGTGCTTCCTCATATTACCTTTATTTAGATAGAGTTTTGGTGTTTCTGAACACCAGATGTTTGAAACATGAAATAGTCTTGGTAAGAAAATTCTCCATGTCTTTTGTTCTGCCTGTAAAGGCTTTCTGGTCTTCAGCTATTACCTTAGCCAGCCTCCTAAATCCAATATACTCCCTGCACCTTATTCTTAATGTGAAAGCTTATTTGGTTGGTTTGTGAGTCCCTGCACTTCAGTGTCTCATTTCCTAAGCCACCTGGATTCATGTGCCATGGCTGTCACATGCCTTGGTCCATCTGCTCCCACAGCAGCCACTGAACGCTCTGTGCCATCCCTGCATCCCAGCAGCACCTCCATCAGTCCTCAGTGTGCTCTTCACAGAATGAAGGGATTCTCCCACTGCCCTGTCCCTGCCTGGGGGGCTGAGCAGTGATCTGAATCCACCTGCTGAGCTGGCTGATGACTGTAAGAAAGGATTGATTGATTTCTGGGGAAGGGGAAGAATTAGTTGTTGGTAGGGTAGCTGGGTTGATCCTACTCATTAGGATGAAGAATAGTGAAGTGACAGAGAAACTTCTCTTTCTGAAGGCAGCACAAACCTAACTTGGCTTATGATGATCATTAAACCAGTGACATGGTGAGGGACATTGATCCTGAACATAGAGAATCCACTATGAACAGTGTGTACTTGCAGTTCTCATTTTCTGCAGAAAAATCCCAAAATATCCACCAGTGGGATTGTAACAGGACTGGATTTGATCTCTTAACTCACTGAAAAATAACATATATGAAAAATACTTTCCCATATCCATAGCAAACAAGCAGCTTTCTGTTCTCAGCAACACTCAACCCTGGGATGCTACTTCATCTTTCACTCTCTTGCTCTCCATTTCTAGGAAGAACATTGAATGCAATCATTTTTTAAAAGATATTTATTTATTGTTAACTACCTTCAGTGAAGTTTCATGGGTTTTTTACTTCTTACAAGGCAGGATGGAAAAATTCTGCAAGCAGCTGAAATACCTAGCATCAAAATTTAGGATGCATTTTACTTAAAATGGAATCTAAGAGCCATTGGATAAGCTACAATACATACCAGAGTGAAGGCTGCCAGAG
>NW_005054317.1:4874289-4883103 GCF_000277835.1 Geospiza fortis
AAGCATGTGGAGTGTGATATTCTGTCTCTACAAGAGTGGCTGAGCATATAGAATACTGCCCGGATGAACAGCACACCCTGGGGCAAAATTCTGCCCCAGCAGAGGTTATTAAAAATTCCCATCAACTCAATTGTCCACCTCTAAAGAAAAGCATAGACAAATTGATATAAACCTGCAGATTGAGCATCCACTCCAAAGTGCACATACTTAAAAGGGCTTGAAACTTCACATGCTACTCAAATTTTGGCACAGATTGAATTTGAAATGGCTGAGCAGACAGAAATAGCCAGCCCCTGCCCTAAGTCACCCAAATACTGGACTTTACGAGTAATTCCACACATAAAGCAGGGCAGGGCTCAGCTTTCTTCAAATAATTTCAGATTTCATGCAGTTGAATTATACATTTATATTGTCAGAGCCTTTAATTCTGCAGTATACTGGTCTTCCCTGCATAACTATTTAAAATAAGAATGCAACTAAAGCCATTGTATTTCAATTGCAATAATTAATCTTTCTGACTGATTGCATTTACTTGCTGTATAAAAATTTCCAGAAATATAATAACAGTTTTATTTGTATAATGTTAGTATCAATTAATTTATGATAAAACAAAGTCATTAAAAAGCCTCAGTATTGAGAAGGTGTCTGCCTTCTGTGGAGATCAAATCTCCATAAATACTATAAAGACTATTCAATAGATTTCATTCTAGGACATCAAAATACCTGCTGAATATCTCTTAAGGGTAGCATCCTCCTGAAGTCACTGACCTCAATAATTAAGATAAATTATAAATTAAAATTAATTAAGATGAATAAGAACTCATTAAGAGTTGATTACTATGAGCACTATTCCTCATTATTGCTCACTTCTTTGTAATCGTGTGTTTATGAAATATTATTTTTAATAAAAAACACCTTTCAAAGTGAAAAGGCATGGAAAGCATTTTGAACACATTTGAAAGTCCTAGAAAGATGGGCATGCTGAAAGAAAAACAGGAGTCCTTTCAGCAAGATAATTGTTATCTACTTGTTATAATCAAGTCAAATGAACACAAGGGCAGGCTTCTGATAAAGGGAAGACATATGAAAAAGCATAATATGAAAAGCCACCTGTGCAATTCTGAAGCTACATTCATCTCTCTTGCTTCAAGACTTAATCTACTACAATGCTATTAGCCATGTGTCACTCAGGAATATAAAGATGTTAATGATAAAATTTTATACGTGTCAAAATAAGAGCTCACTTTAAATCTGCTTGTACAAAGATTAGGTTATCATTAATTATAAATGTAATAGCAATATACTTCTTGCCTTTAAGTAAAAAGCCAATTTCAGTCCAAGAGAATGAAATAATGTGAATTTTTCCTTAGCCCAGATATTAAACATGATCTTACTTGGTATTGCCAGCTAAGGAACACAATTTTAATCTTACACATTTCCATCCTCAGGTCCTAGTCCTGCCCTCAATTACACACAAGCCTTACATTTGAGCTCATGAAGATCCAACTCCAGGGCTCTGCCTCCTGGTGTCACAGCTCTCAGAAAAGGATCTATCTGCATTTCACATGGCCACCATAAAAACACATTCTTTTGTACTGTAGCCAACACCTGAAGCCTCCACTAGAAGAACCACAACTAGACATCATACCATAAATTCTATGGTGTACTACTGCACGAGCAGGGCTGGTAGCAGAGTAAAAGGAGGGTGGATGTTCCCTAAAATACCTTGATGTTTTCTTGGCTTCACAGGACGGCTGTGTTTGCCATATTGCACTCATGAATTTAATTGAAGCTGAAGATAGGTACAATTCACAATATGGTGCTGGAACATAAATCCACAGGGAGCAGAGAGCAGAAATAGTCTCAAGCAGCTGAAGAGCACCACCTCTGTGCTCAGGGAAGAGCTTCATGCCCTTGAGAAAGGAGCCCTCGGCTGCAGTTCCTGTTCCTCCCAAGGCTCACTGTGCTCAGTGCACTGGCACTGTCTATCCTGGGCTCTGCTCTTCAGCTCTGGGGATGCAACTTGAGACAGCCACATCTTAGCAGAAAACAGTAAGTTACCTGTGCTGGGAACCTGCAGTTTCCTTGTCAAATGAGATACTCATTAGTGTCTCTTAAGAGAAACAGTTTGTCAAAGGGTGGATGCTACCAGAACACAGCAGCTGAGCCTGTAAAAAACACATCAAGTCTGACCCCTGGCATTTGTCAGGAAAGGTTCAAGGCACTACTCAAGTTATTGAAGAGCTAAGAATTAATAAGATGGACTCATGATGGGACTCCTTGTAGCCATGAAGAGATAGAGGGAATGAAAGAGGGTCATGAGTGCCCTGGCCTTCACACCCTGGTGGGTGTGAGGTGGTAAAGCACCTTTTCATTGCTATTCCTCTATTTCCTGGACTTGTACCCCCATATGGAGACATTCTTGGAGAACCATGAGTATTTCTCCACCAGATTTTGTAGTTTTAAAAAATACATTATTAATAAATTCCATGACTAGTTAAAAAATTATTTTACTGTCATTTAAACCTAAAACTGACCATACCATGATCTGATAACTGGGAAATGTTTCTTAAGTCTTGTAGTCTAGACACAGCTGAAATGATTGGCATCACCTCTTGAGAAATTTTACTTATACTGAAAATATAAGACATTAAATACTTCTGGAAAATACGGTAAATGTATGAGCTGCATTGGCCAGCTGTTTTGTTCTTTATGATCTGTGCTTCTCTGGACTGTGATCAAAACTACACAGAGTTTTGAGCTTTCCCATCAGGTCAAGCCTCAAGTAGGTCTGTACTGATCTCACCTCAAGTCCCACAGACATCAGTGCCACAACATCCATTGTGCCCATGGGCTGGGCAAGGGAGCAGTAAAGTCACAGCAAGACCCAGAACAATGCTCCACCCAAGAGCAGGAAAACTCTGACACAAAGGAGAGGAGGAGGTTAGAAGTGGAATTTTTATTCTTGTCACTGTTTGGTATCATCTAAGTTGCACAGAGCTGCACTTCTGCAGTGCTGTTGGGGAGCAGGTCTTGCTAGGAGAAGAAAGGAGAACTGCAAAGGGATGGATGCATTTTGGCTTCATGGTTGCAAAACACACAGGTCTGCAGGTATGATGCTGCTGTTGTTGTTACTTTCCTGACTCTACTGGAAAGGATCAAGTCCAGAAAGGTCCAGAAAGTCAGTCAGAGAGTGACCCAGCAATAGGAAGACCAAACAAACAGAAGCAGGAGCAGCTTTGCCGAACGAGATCCTGCCAAGAGCAAATGTTTTAGAGAAGAGATCCAGGCAAAGATGATGTGTATGCTAAAATTACCTGAGCATGGAGACAAAGGGAGAAGACACAGAGAATTAATTTGGTTAGGCAGAATGGCAGGGGAGTTTTCAGAAATCTGCCATTGATTACAGATGCAAAACTATTAGGTGCAAGGCTTATGTGAGCTGAGATTAAAACCTCAGATGTAATATCTAGAGGGTGACTCAGATAATGACAACTCCTTTGTCCTGTGTTTCTCTAGATCAAGCAGTGCAGATAATTATGAATAAGGAAAATGATTTGGATCTCAGGGAGAATTTGCAGATAGGCACACACCTATGGGTGATGTGGCTTCCTGCACAATAATTAAGTATATAGCCAAGGGAAGTGAAATAGAAAATGGATAAAATGATTCCTCTGCAAGAAGATTTTTAGATGTCACACCTGAAAAGTTGCACTGTGTGCCTATGGGAGGTAGCTGGCAGTCTGATTTAGAGCTCATAGAGCTGAGAAAACAGAGGGTTTGCATAACCAAGAGCAGGCCATTGTGCAGAAATCAACACAAACACTACTTGTGATTGTGCCAACACGTCACGGAGCAGAGCAGTGGCACACAGAAACACCAGTGCCCTTCTGAAACCTCAAGCTGTGTCAGGACCTCACTGTGCCTGCCTCCCAGGCACACCTGGGCCAGGACCAGCCAACCCAGACCCACTCAGTTCCCTCTGCCCAGAAGCTCACTGTGTGCCGAGATGGGTCTTGGCAAACCCGCTGGACATCTTCATCCACTCTGCTGCTCTAATTGCCATCAGTGTGGCTGCTTGCTCTTCACCAAGGGTGGAGGTTGGTCCACTGAACTGTAGGAGGTAGAGGCACAGTCCCAGAGGGACCTAGGCAAATTCCTCTTGTAAAGACAGGGTTTCACAATCTAACAAGGTTATTTTTAAAAGCTCCTTTCTGTGAAAATGCCACTTACATTTTGCTTCTAGTATCAACATGGCAAGTAAGACTTTCTCACCCCCTGCGGCAGCTTCCAGAGGAAAAGTTCAGAGGCTTATAATTTCATCAGTTGCCATCAGTTTAAAGGAGAATTTTGTCATTTCATGTTCTTAAGGCATTTCAGTGGGCTGTCTATGTGGGAGCAGCAGCTGACGTCAGGGAAGACTGTCATGGAGCAACAGGTATATGGGGGAAACCAGCCCACTTCTACAGCTCCAAACAAGGAAAATGCCTCTGAGAGCTTCCAGATCTTTCAAGGCAGTATCTCCCATATTTGGAAAAAGCCAACAGAGCTGGAATTTTTCTCTACTAACTTGAGTCTTATGGCTGAAAGTATCCATGTATTATTATCCCTGTACAGGCAATAATACACGCAGAGGGAGGCACTTACATTGGGGAATTTGGCTTTTGGTGGCCTAAACAGCTTTAATGTCAGTGTCAAGATGTTCAAATTCACCACTTCATTCTCTTTTGAGGTTCACCAGTTCATTCTCTTTTAAGGTTTTCTGGGCATCGTTCAACTTCAGATTAAGGCCCCTCCATTTGGATGTCTGTATGCAGGTGTTTCTCTATATCCATTTTATCCACAAAAATGTTGTCATTAGATTGGGAATTCAAGGGTTGGATTCACTTTTGCAACCAACTAGCCTAAACCTCTTTCTAAGGCCCAGTTCTTGATGTCCCTTGAGGATCATCAGCAATCCTTGCAGATTTTTAACTACAAAGCTGCTCAAGGTGTCCTGCAGCATGTGCTCAGGGGATGCCTTAATCTGCAGTGTCCCCTATAAGGGGTGAGCATTTCTGAGTCTGAGCACACCACAGGCAGCACTGCAGTGACAGTGGCATCATGTACCTCACAAAGCTGCTGTGGTCTCACAGCCTGGTTTACTCTAGTCATGGGAAATGTCCCCAAAAGACCTTGTTCTGTTCCCAGTCACTTTTTGCTGTGTGCCAGAAGGGCTGCTGGAGAAGCACTGGTGCACATGCTGCCCTGACAGTACCTGCTGCCTGCATGCTTTCAATGGAATTTCCTCAGCCTACACTACAATTCATATGAATGCACTCCAGTCTTAATGGACTGGTCATCAAAACATCTCTGTGACAGTATTTTTAAAAACTACCCCTGTCTCAACAACACACACTGCAGCATGAGAAGATGGAGCTTTCTGCTGGTTTCTTATGTCTAAGAAAAAAATTGTCTCAATTACAGTAAAAATACTACACATTGGCCAAAGGGGTTTTTGTCTGAAGGGAGAATTTGTCTCCTTCCAGTGCCTTGTAGACATAATCCCCTGGGTTTATGCTGTGCCAGAGTCCAGCTCAGCCCAGCCTGCACTTCCCCACAAGGTCCAGGGAGGTACCACAGGAGAGCAGGCATGGTGGGGCCATTGAACTGACTGCCACAAGCAGCCCCAACAGGCATTTGTTCCTCTTGGTTTCAGAGTAGGAAGAATGGGGTTCTCCAGCTATTTAAGTTTTCTGTGAAAAATAATCACTGGTGGTCTAAGATTAAAACCTGTCACCTCCTTTACCCTAAAGGAGAAGGATGACTTCTTGCTAAGGACGTGAGGTAGCCAGGACATGCATTTTAGTTTCCAGCAGAAAGGAGAGGGGACAATAGCACATTTTCTTTATTTTCAGTGGTACAGCATCAGACTGCAAGGCAAACTGCCTAACACTTTCTGCAGGAATGTAATAGCTGACCTTTTCTACTAGTTCCCATGGGTACTTTGAAAGACTCTTTCTAGAAATAAGTCACACATGTCTACTGAATAAAATAAAGGAAAATATAACTGGACTATTTCACTTTGCTAGGAAGCAAGTTTCTTCAGTGCCTCAGAAAAGGCTCTGAATGTTATTGTGTAAAATAAACCTAATTAGCTACAGACTGAAACCCAGATCGATGATGCAGATACAGAATATGACAAGGAAACTTGAAACACCTTCAGGAAACAAGCACAAGCCTTTGACAGACTGAGGTCAATATAACATTTTTGGTACCTTAATTCTGCCTGTAAGCCTGACCATCATCAAACAAGGCAGCGGCTGCAAAGGCCATGGTAACACCAAGCTGCTCTCTGTCATCATAGCTTCATGGCAGCTGCATCCTGCACTTAATAATTCCCCAGGGAAATGCCTCATGAAGAGAGAATAGCACTATACACTGCTTCCAGCATCACTCTCAGTATAGCTGAGAGGAGAATTTGACCTTTGGAAACTTTATTAATACCAAATTAACAGATGGCTTTGGACTTTGGGATTGTTTGCTTATCCCTGTGTCTCACTGTCCTTTCTGAGAGCCCCAGATTCCACCTCTACACATGGTGAAAGTGGGGGCAAGGCCCCCAGTCTCAAGAGAACAGTGGAACTGAATATCCCTGCTCTGCAACCTGCCCTGCTGAAGCAGCTGGTTTCACCCTGGATGCAATGCCTCAGTGTTTTCAAGACTTGTTACTCATGTTTTTGACATTTTGCAAAGGTTATTCTGAAATTTCTATTAAAACTAAGTGGGAGACGTGTCTACGGAAAAATACAGCATTGGCACTCGGAGCCCCATTACAAAGCGCATTAAATTAAATGAAGCAGCACCGATAGAACAAATTTCTACCAAAACCCCATGATTTATCACAAGCACAACCTTCCCTTCTTTATGTAATGAATCCAGACTCCAAGTAGCACACAAACACAGGAGATTAAGGCAGTCTTACCTGGAATAGGTATAATGGGAATACTTTCATTGGGGACCACACGGGGGGAACTGCTGTCCTCCACATAGAAATGAGCAGTCTGAAAACACTTTCTGTTAAAGAAAAAAGAAAAAAAAATAGATTCAGGGTGTGAAAAACTGCTCTCTGAAAAAACTTTTGCACATGTTCTGTTTCTCCATTTCTGTTCCGTATTTCAGATGTTATAACTTTAAAACACTGATACACGAAAACATATGTTTGTTTTCTACAATTACAATTCTTATTCCAGATTCTGATGTGCTCTAATTCACTGACATCTGACATCCACCCATCATAAATACCAGTATACATTATTGCTAAGTACTATAGAATATGAAATTATAATAATAAAAGTTAGTGGCTGCAAAACAGGTTTCAAATACATCATTCAGAAAGTAATTCTGCACACAAGAAACACATTCAGCATACAATTCAAGCTCAAATCCACCTAGAATACTCAATTTCCAGGGAAAATACACTTACTATAAAAGTTTCTGCTGTGTAACAACCACCACAGCATCTGTAACTGCTTCATATCATGATGTTCTGCTATGAAAGTTATCTTTCAAACATTAAGGTTTTTTGTTTGTTTGCTTTTTAACACTAATGCCATATAACCTTCATCCCATCCTCCTCCTGCAAACTTGTATTACATATGCTGGTACACAAAAATCCAATAGACACTTCCCTTGGGCCCCAGGACTCCTCTCTAAAAAGGCCTACAATGAAGAGCAGAACTTAAATCCACCTCACTCTTTTTTTACCTGTATTTAATGCAAAGCAGAGAGCACAAGCTGGTCATCACAGAAAAGGTACTGAGTAGAATAACATCAAGAGATCCAGGGAGACTCTGCATGGTGATGTTAACTGAGGCAGGGTTTTCCAACGCCAGCGTCACTGCTCATTGCTGACTTAATGAGCTGCTTGAGGCTGGAACTGAATATTTAATGAGCCTTGCTTGGTGTGAGCAGCTATTGTGGCAAGAGAAGGGTCTGCTCTCATCTGTCGAGGCACTAAACAAAAGCTCCCCAGTGCAGAAAGATCCCCCTCACTGTCACCCTTCAACTGCTCCTCAACACCTGGGCAAAGTTTGTGGGGGCCTGGTGAACTGTGCTTTTGGCAAGTTGCAGGTTCCCTTGCTCAAACAGATTTGCACATGTGGCTTCCAGGCTGCTGCCTTGCAGTTCCTGCAGTTTGCTGCTCTGCAACTCAGGCTTTGTGCTCTCCATGCAGAGCCCAACATCAGAGCAAAGTCATTTGTGGTGCCTTTGTTTCCAACATCCGTACATGTCAGGAAGAAAAAAAGTCACTGAAAACCAAACCACTCCCTTAGGTGAAGCCAGGATCTAAAATTGTCACAGATGCTTGCTTTCCATGCATCTGTACTTCCTAGTGCACAGGCACAGTGCTTTGTAATGCAGGCAAAGCTATGGCAGCACAAGTACAACTTAAGACAATACAGAAGCAGGGGAGAGTGGATTTCACAGCATGGAGTCACTGTCTGGGAGCAGCTTTCTATTTTCAGGCATGATGGCTTGCATTCTGCTGAACTTATATATTTAGTGAGTATACTTTTGTTAAGAAACAGCATAAGGTGAGTTTACACACGAGGATGCAGGATGTGCAGCAGTCTCACAGCATTTAAAACCATGGGTTGAACTCCCCCCGCCTCAGCACTTGCTCCCTGCTCTCATTTTTTTTTGGCAGCCTTTATTTTGGACAATGAACACCCTGGGGGCACGCAGCGGAATAAATCAGTCACACATAAAGAAGAAACTATGAATATGAAACAGGCAAAATGTTCCTGATTTTGATGTATTTGGGGCTCTTTC
>NW_005054317.1:4883113-4886866 GCF_000277835.1 Geospiza fortis
AATACTACAGAAATCCTTGAATGGCTTCTCCTGGTAATGAAGGCCTTAAAAAGGTGTTTGATAAAAAGACAGACCTTTATGCAGGGATTTACAGGATTTTTTTAAGCTGATGATATTGAAGAAAAGCAATTTTTTTGGTTAATTTGTTATTTTATACTCTCAGAGGCTCTGAAAAGCTGGCATTAAGGTTTTTATACACAGTCATAAGATGGCTTTTTCTTAATAGCCTCAAAACATGTAAATGTGTCAGAAAATCACACTGTGCAATATTTTAAGGTCCATGATGGCAATAGCTGAATTCCCACCCCAGCACAACTCTGCTGAGCACAATATTGGATTAACAATGTATTGAATTAAAAATTTCACATAGTAAAGTTTGCTACAATCATTAATGTAATTAAAAATTCTACATTTTAGTCCTGGAAGACTTTCTGCAGCTGCTTTGCAAAGACCTTAGGCTTTGACTAAAGGCTTTCTCAAGTCACAAACATCACACTCTTGTCTAATGTACATATGCAATGCAGCACTTTCATTACTTTACAACCCTGGTTACTGGCATGTTATGTGAAGACGTGTTTCTCAAACTTTTTTTTCCCCTCCACTTGTTCATAATAGCTGTAAATATTTTAAGTTTAGCCTCTACAACTGAGCTCACTGCACATAGGCCATCGCATCCCTGTCCCAGTGACCCCTTCTGTGTGTCAGATCTTTAAAAGATCTTTTATGGGTTTAACAAATTTGCTGAATGAATTTTCCAGCAAGTTCTACTATTCCCCATTCTGGCATCTTTCCTCTGTGCAGCTCCAGGGGGGAACACATCTCAGGGTGCCAGGCAGATGACTGCAGTTTGGATAATGTCCATTCTTCCTGAGTAAGACAACACCTGGCCCCAAGTGAAGCCTTTTGGAAACTCATGTCTGGTTTATAGCAATAAACACTGATAGCTGCCATCCAGGCTACTGAGAGGCATTTCAGACAATTCAGTATTTGCCTCCTCCTCCAGTTTGGGATGCTCCTTTCTATCCCTTGGCATTTCCCCTCCCCATTACCTTTTCCTCCAGATACAAACCTTAAGTGGCAGCAGTTGCTAAGGCTACAAGAGGCTGCAGTAAATCTGAGTGTGTATATGGGGAGGGCTGGATAAAGGAAAAGGATGAGAGCAGGAAATTGCTTCTTTCGAGCCACTGGAGAGAGGAGAGAGGGGAGTGGATGCAGGGCTAGACAAAGTGCAAATCTACACCTACTTTCACATAAGAACAACAGTCTGTAACTTTTAACCCCAGTGTGTATACACGGGCAGCTGTTTGCATATCTGCGCCCATTTGCTCAGGAAATCAGCACTATCAGCAGAAAATAATAATGGGCCTTTTTTCCTAATAGAAGCAGTCCATAGTGAATGCACAACTGGGATTTGTCATGGCATAAATGATTATTAAAATCTTAATAACTGAAACACTAACTTTAGAATAATTATTGCATTTCTGCAGCACTGGTTGAGAAAAACAAATCACAACCTTGATTCACTTCTAAAAGGTTTTGGGGAGCCATATCTTTTCTGTGAAATACCAAAGAGTCTGTTGTCTCTGAAACATGCCCGTGAGCACTGAAGCACACCAATTTCTCTAGCCCCATATGTTTTTGTGGCTCTCTTTTCCTGGGGTACAATAACTGTGTGAGATTGTGGTGATCAGACACACAGTTGTCACATATGGACCCAAATGCAGAAGTAAAACACTGCAAGATTAGCATCTCCCCAGAGAAGCAGCAGGTCTGGAATGCAAAGACAATGTGAGGAAGAACATCCCCCTGCCCAGAATCTTTTTGCAGAGATACTGGCTGTGAGTTACTAAAGCAAACTAACAGGATGCAAAGTCCAGAGAAGCAGCACCTTATTACTAAGATGAAAGCATAAAAATATGCCAAACGATGGCCCTGATTAGCTGGGTTAAAAGCTTGTTGCATCTCTGCTGAACAAAATACCAGATTCACTTCTCTATAAGAAGAAATGCCTTGTGAGATTTTGACACTCCAAACAGGTTTCCTTGATTATTAGTTACTAAAGCTCAAGCAGCTTCTCCTTTATATTCCTCTAAAAACAAGAGGGAGAACTAGGTCACATAATGGCCTGAAAGTATGGATGCATTTCATTTTTGTGTAGAAGGTGGTGCCTCAGAGTTAATGTAGACACAGCTCAGCCACAGACAATGGGAGTGCTGGGAATTGCTCCAAGGGCACTGCCTGGCCTTTACTCCTCCATACTGGGGCTAGCACAGGCAGCATCCTCTGATCTGTGATGACAGGCAGGATCTGTGAACTCTGGAGCAGCCAGGGCAGGGAGAGGAGGAGCCAGGATTGTGGTGAGGAACAAGAAATTGTCTATGGAGTGGCTGGCTGGAGCCACCAGGGCAGTGGCTGAAGACAGGAAAAAGCCAAAGGGGAATTCTGGGGACATTCTGGGGACACCCAAGAACCATGCCCTGCCTCACACTGAAGCTACCAGCACATTCATTGCTCCTTGTTCATTTGTCCTTCTCCCAGGTGTTGATGTTGGCTGGAGCAGTGTGCATTCCCTCTCCAAGGCCAGCCAGATTTATATTACTTTATTTTTGTACCAGCATCTAGGAGCTCTAGGCTCTCTTCCTGGGTCATTACCTGCTAAAGCATCACCAGTTTGGGGGCAGATGCTTGAAAGGGTCCTGCAGGCCTATTCACTACTGTCAGAGCAGGGCAAATCTTGTCCTTCAGGCACCCTTCATCCAGAAACAGCCTCTTAGACAGAACCTCTGCAGAATCTGTATTTGTTAACAGAGGCCAATAGTCCCTGCAGCCATCCTACCTTTACACAGAGTTTCTAGCTGGTGGGAAGAACAGGAAAGATGGAATAGGAGTCAGACTAGGATCTGTAAGGGACCTCTAAACCAGGCTGCACAGGACATGGCTTAGTCTTTACCAAATGCAACCTGGATACAGGCATTCATTCCCCATGCCCCTCCATCACGGGGGTGTCTGCAGCTAACTCCTAAACAAGGATGTAAAGACAGGAAACGACCCCCTTTCACTACCTCTGCACATTCATTCCCACTTTCAATAGAAGAAAAGCTGCTTCAGATTCCCATTGAACTGTTTTGCATGTTTTTCAGGAGACACAATTAAGATTGGTTTCTGCTGGCACCAAAACCAGAGGATGTATGCAGTCAAGTGTACTAGTAACACATGGCTTTGCACTTTAAACTAGCTTCACTATTCCTTGGCAAGCATTTGTCACTGTCAGAATTGGCAATGACTCCTCAGAAAAGAGCACAGACTTCAGAACAACAGAAGTGCTGCAAATCATGACCATGTCACCAGCAGAGCAGTGGATGGGAGCCTGGACAACAGCTGTCTGCAGTCTGCACTGCTCTAGCTGGGGTCATCAGTCACTGGTTTTTATGAGCAATAAAACTGACTCAAGCGTTAAGAAGAAAAAGAGGAGAGAAAACCACACGAAAAAAGCTGATCTTATGAATATGAATAAGTGACCAGCATGGAGCAGTGATATTACATTCATTGTATCAGAGAGACATCTGCATTTATTATTTTTGGCCAGAAAACAGCTTATACTGCCCTAATTTTCTACAGTTATTTTCCTTCACAGGTCTTAATACTTAATGACCAGAATTCAAAAGCCAAGTTACAAAAGAACCTGTGCCATGCTGGAGCAGTAAGGCACTGAATGCTGACCAAACTGGAGCTGCTGGAGGATGCATAAAAACC
>NW_005054317.1:4886940-4887252 GCF_000277835.1 Geospiza fortis
TGAAGACCATTTGCCTTCTCCCCACAAAGCAGTTTCTGCCTGAAATATTCTTGAGCAGTGTTAAGCATCACTCAGATATGGTTCCTGCAGAGGTCTGGATGGTAATGGGTAGTTTCAGAAATGCATGGCATACATGCCCTTGCCATGTTATCCTAGACAGAAGAGTGCAAAGTAGACTCTCTCTTTCAGGGGACTTCCTCTGGGCAAGGAGAAGTGCTTTTTCACATTAGGGAGTTGACCCACACAGATCCACAAAAGTCTCCAAATGCTAAGCACCTGTCCAACCACAATATTTTGTAGTATTGTAGGGAA
>NW_005054317.1:4887262-4890033 GCF_000277835.1 Geospiza fortis
TAAACACAGGAAAAAGGCTAGGAAACAGCAGATGGAAAGAGAAAAAAAAGAAGGTGGACAAAACTTTGAGGCAGCATTTGTGCTGAAGAATGCACCACTAGTAAAATTGTCCAGTTGAAAAATTGATCTGCAAACAAGACTAGGGATTTCTGACACAAAATGACAGCTAATTTAATATTTATGGCCTGAATTTGCCAGCTGACTACACAGCTCTCCACAAAATTAAAAATCCTCTTCTCCCAATCCTCTGAGATCCTACCCTGCACCAGGGCCCAGACACTCATTTATATAACATACAGTACTGAATTCAGGTATTATGTGAGACATCATTATTTTCAGAAGGGCATTCAAATAATTAAACAGTTAAGAAATGACAACACCCCCAGATGGGCTGCCTGCATGTCCTCCCCCTTCATCAGCTGCACAACCAGAGAGCACCCAGGTGGCCAGTGCAGAAATGCACTCAGAAAGCTCTTTAATTGCAAATCATGTGGTTAAGTCTTAGTTTAACTCAGCACAAACGTTTTCCACGCTTCCTTGTCCCATCACCCTGGTGTCCCTGGAGAACAGCAAAGGCAATGGTGAAACCTTATTTGTGATGACACTTGGCCCTGTGACACTTGGTAGCTAATTACTCTCCTGGTGACCTCTGACAGGGCCAGAGGCACCAAACCTTCCGCTCCCGCTTTAATCAATACCCACAACATCTGCCTTGGATGCACTCAGCAATTTTACAGATGACAGAATGGGTTTACTCATCAGTATTTTCTACTGCAAGAGAACAAGCTCCTTGGTTATCTGTATTACCACTGAGAACTTTCATGTCTTCAGGCAAAAATCGGGTAGACATACCTCTGGGTGGTATCTTAAAATGGTTTAACATTAGGCACAGCTTTAAAAACCAAAGGAAAGCCTGACCATATTAATTTTCTTCTCCCTGAGCCAAGTATTTATGTAATGCAACATTCATAACAAAGGCTAAAAAATTACAGAGGGAAACAAAGACATGCCTTTTCCAATCAAATAATACCTCAGGCACTTCCTATAAAATGTGTGCTTCCAATGCCCAAAACATCATGTAATATTAAAAAGGAGCCTTAAAACTTTCTCACAAAAGCAAGCTGTATTTAAGCAAGCGAAGAGCTGTTCCATAATCACAAGAGCCACAGCAATCAATGAAGATTGCCTCTTACTAGAGAGGCGCTTTTAGTAGCACCTCCAAGATCTCAAAATTTGGTATACTTGATATTATCATTTCAGGACATGGATTCCTTTTGGGATGATGAATCTTAGGAAAAGAATGAATAAAAGCAGGGTCACATGCTGGGACATTAAAATGCAAGTAATTTTAAATGCAAAGTGTAATTCCTCTGGATTGGACACAGTGTTATAAGAGAACCAAAACAGAGATGATCCAACCTAGGAAACAGAAATAGAGAGACAGCAGTCTCTCTTGGAATATTCACAGAAATGTCCCTAATTACTCCCACCTAATTACTCTCAAAACAGAAGAGCTCTGCTATTGCCTTTACAAAAAATATTCTTTTCTTCCTCCAAATGGGACATCGGGACATTCAACTGACAGATATGTTAGGTATCCCAAGGCTCAGGCTGGAATCTAACACAAAAGTCTTGTAAAAATTTATGCACAGCTTGTTCCTCAGTTTTGATGTCCCTGCCCATCTTCAGGCAGAAATGCCAGTTTGTTAAATGTAATGAAATACTCAGTGGGAAGCTTCATCTTTCTCAACACATGTGTCCATGTGCACCTGGACTAAAACTGCATGGGAGAACTAGGAAGAATTCCCAACACTGCTGGACATAATTCATGTTTAGCTTAACTGGGGCCAAGATAAATATTAAAAGAGTGATTATTTCCTTTCTCTCTCAATCACTGAGTATTTGGAGAGTGGGCTTTTTTCACTGGTCACTTCAACAAGAAATAGCTACTTTAAAAATTTCATGGTCTCTCTGTTAACTCTGTTTAAAACACAATTAGGAATGGCATTACACCTTTGGAAGCACAGCACAAAGGAAAAGAAAAGAGCAGCTGGCACCAAGAGCAGAGCAAATCATTTAGTACCTGGTAGATAATAGGAACACTGAAAAAACACTGCCTAGTGCTGGTGCTCTAACAGGGCTACGTCCATCACCTCATCACACTAATACAGACAGACTGGCTGGCAGCCAGATGCTTCTTCCTCCCCACCCATCTCGCTGAAAGCAAAGATTTGTAAGCCTCCCAATAATAAACCTGGACAGAAATCTTGAGGATCATTAATCTCACTATCAATCAACCCATTTGGAGATTTGCTTCTTGCAGTCGCTGATGCTAATCAGGGCCTGAGTGGAGAGCTCTGGGGAAGCTTGGAGTGTGCATCTGAGGAATTGCTTTAATGAGTTTCTTGCATTCAAAGGTTAACAAATGTGACAAGGAAACACAAATATGGGGCAGTACACTGCCAACCACTGAACCAGACCACTGAGAGTTAGCATGCTGTGTATTGTGCTGCAGTATGAGGAATTCATCCCAACCTCACTCTGGAGAGACACCCCAGTGAGACCCAGGGACCTCTCCCTGACACCAGGGAGCCATGCAGGTGCTGAGAGCTTCCACTGCTCCAGCACTCCTTGTGTGCTGGGCTGCTCTGCACTAACAGAGCTGCGCTGCACAGTAGCATCTGCTGAGGGGTTTCTGGTTAAATCAGGCAGCCAGCATGGTGTGAACAACCCCACTGGGCTCCCTTCACCAGCCACCACAGACCCACATC
>NW_005054317.1:4890099-4911532 GCF_000277835.1 Geospiza fortis
CTGTGAGAACATTTCTACAAAATAAATAGCATCATCAACAACAACATAAACAAACACCAAGATAATGCCAAAAAGGATTCAAAGTACGAAGTGTGTCAGAAAAGTTACCACAATGTCTATTAACAGGCTTCTAATTACACAGAAGAGCCAAGAATTAAAAAAATCATAAAATAACAGACATAGAAGAGATTTTCCATTAAAAAAAAAAAGTTGCAATTATTTTGAAAATTAGAAACAGAAAACTAGAAATGAGTTTTATCCTCATGACAAACTCTTTTGCACTAAGCACACACTCAGGCAAATAAAACATTGCTCTCCCGTTGTCTTGATCACTGTGTAGAAAGAGCTACTAACCACAGGAGCAGAACATTTTGATTCAGGACAAAAGTTCACTGCAGATAAGCAAAACAGGAGAAATTCACTCAACCTGTGTGAACCTCTAATTATTAGAGCCCTTAACACCAGATACAGTTTAATATATTTTCTATTTATGGACTGTTCTCTTTATTTGCACTACTTCTAAACATTAAACTTGATAACCTTTCAGTGTTGATAAATGTGGGACTGGGGAAAAGGAGACAAAAGCCCCACAAGAACTGCAGTTCACATCTTAGGAAAAATGTGTTTCTTGAGGTATGAAGAAATGTGCCTGGATGCACAAGGCACTTGCTCAGAAGCAGATATGTAATTAAACACAAGCTCTTGGCTCTGCATTTCCCTTTCTTGAAGCTCATGAAGGGCTGTGGCTGCTCTGGCAGACACAGTGTCCTGGAGGAACATTGTAGATGTCTGCTCCCAGGTGAGCTGTTCAGCTCTGGCACCTCTAGCAATCCACATCATTTTCCTCCTGCTGTATTCATGCATTTCATTTCTGTGCTCTGATGTGATCTTTGGTGGTGCTTTGGCTGCTATCAGACTGTGAGCTTGGGGGAAGAAAAGACAGGAGCCATCACCATGGCCAGCCAGACACATCCAGGTGTGCAGCAAAGGGAGATTCCAGTGGGGAATGAGCTCCAGCTGTTAGACCCACCCCAAATATTTTCATCTCTGCTCATATCTGGGAAATGTAGTAACAAGTTCCTGCTTTATTCTAGTGCTTTAATTCAAGGACTTTTGTGAGCTAAAAACGTTGAAAATGCAGACTAAACAGCAGAGTATTTTGCCACTATTTCTGGTAGTTTTGTCCCAGACATTTGGTTTCAGATCTGTGATTTCCTGTCGAGAACACACAAGTGTGAAATACTTGTTGATCCGTTTATTCATTTGCCTCCTGGCTGATCACAGCCATTTTGACAGAATGGATAAATTGACTTGCTCCTTGTTGTGTTTTTTTTTCCCCACATGCTTCTCTATCAGCCTGGAAGCACTGCCCTGGCTATCACTCCTACACCCTCACTTTACATTCTGCACCCTCCTTTTAGAGGCTTGCTAAGCCAATTTCACACAATACCCAGGTTGTCTGAAATGCCACAAACAAACTCTTGCTATAGCAGCTTCTGCAACTCCATCTGCCAGATGAAAACAATACATAATATTTAGAGAATATATTTTTGAACAATTCAAACTCAATGAATACTTTACATCACTCTTTATAACACAAGATCTATCTGATAATTGCACTTGGTTTCTTGAGGCAGAACTTAGCCATTTATCTACAGCACATCTCAGCAAACCTTCTATTTTTCCAAATCACAAATAAACACTGCAGTTTGGAAAGGGGACAACTCTTGATCATCCTCATTGAGGAAATGGCAAAGGTAACAGCTTCAAGTGATCAGGCAAAAGCTTGTTACATCAGCAGAAGATTTTCAGTGCAAAGTACTTTCAGCAGGCTAACAAATGAGTCATTTTTCTCCTGCAGATATGTAGCAGGACTGTGCATTAATTGATGTGTCCTTTATTGCAAAACACACTGTCTCCCTCTGGAGAGGGAGGTCTGGAGCAATGGGATGCAGCATTGTCAGGAAAAAGCTGAATAATGTAGACTTGGCACCACATAGTAACTAAATGTTGATTCATGGATATTATGAGACATTCAAGGGGACAGGTCCCAGGTTCCAAATTATGCTCCATTCTTGTATTGCCTCTGTGTGATCATAGCAAGTTTGCATAGAATTTGCTGCTCCCGCTTCTAATTGGATTCCTGCAAAGGGCATTTTGCTGTGCCATGAGCTTATCACTTTATATCCTGCTTTAACTCCAAACCACTCAATTAATATTAAATTCCATTTATTATAAAAACATTTGTTTCTACCCACACAATGCAATCAGCAGCCATCTCATTAATATTAATTTCACAAAATGACCCACTGATGTTAAGATCTCAGACACAGCTAGTAACTTTAAAAGGGGAAAATATGTGAAGCCAAGAAGGTCAAGACAGAACATGAGTTGCAACAGAAAGCATTCAACCCATATGTATTTAACTCCTTCTCTGCAGAAGGCTCAGTAAATACAACAAGATTGCTGGAGAGCAAGGACAACGTCAATGTTAATCCAGTCACCAGAACAATAGAGTGAGGTTGCCAGTACATCTCTCTCTGGGATGGGAAGTTGCTGTACTTGGCACACCAAGGGAAAAAACTCTGGAAAAAGGATGGAAGGGGAATGCTTATCCCCTGCCTCATTTCCCCAAAGAGGTGAGCGGCCTACTTTCCACATTTATAAAACACAAACAAAACCCAAATCACAACATTGAGAACTGTGGACAGCCTTAAACCGTGGGCTAAGGTTAAAGACCCTTTTCTTCAGAATCCTCTTCTGTGGTCATCACACAGGAAATTAGCACAGCCTGTCCCACCTTTACAGTGCAGAAGCTCCACTGGACTCAACACTCACTGCCCAGAGAATGAAAGAGAAGAAGGCTGCAGATGGGTTTAAGTGTTTCATGAATGCTGGTGTAAAGCTCAGAGATTCTCTTGCACAGTTTTGGCACAAGGAAGCATTGGTAAGGAAAGAGAGGATCCAAGTGCAAGCTCAGACCCTACAGACAGCACTGCAACTCACTAACACACAGATTTTTCATTGCCCCATGGGCCCAGCTGCAGCTTGGTGAAATGGGATCATTTCTCCTGTGCTCAGCCATGCCCTGCTGTTTCCTCATGCAGAAAGATCCTGAGAGTGAGATTACACAGCCAGACACAGGGAGATGAAGCAGCAGCTGAGAATGTGCATCAAATGCAGTGATCTCTTCTGCTCTCTTATTCTCTGCACTTTGAATAAAACCAAGCTGCAGGGACAACAGGTCTCTTTCTAGTAGTCTCCACCTGAACCTTTAAGCTATAGAACAGGGGACTGGTTCTCTGCAGCTCTGTGGCTAACAAAACCACACACTGAACTCTCACCTTCTGCTATCACAAAGACCTCGACTAATTCCCTGCAGCACATCAGCACTGCCTTTGAAAAGGTCCAGGCTCTGTAAAAAAACAGAGGGAAACTATACTTATGGGCTTTTAAAGATGTCAAGGATTTCCTCACAGAGACGTCAATATAAATATTTCTTCTTCACATCAACTTCTTTTATTAATCAGATCACACATGGCAACTCCCTACGTGGCACCACTGAGGGCTCACCCCATCAGCATAAAACCTTCCAAAATGATCACCTTGGGTTTGCCACTGGGATAACAATGCTTTTACACCTAGAATTAAAGAGATGAATTGACAGGGCCTTGGAAATCAATATGTAACACAGGCACCTAACTCCAACACTATTTCACTGGCCCGTTTCTTCCCACAGATTCTTCCCATGTTCACAACAGGGTATGGCTCAATAAACCAGAGAAAGGAGAAAGGACTCCTGTTGTACTGCTGTCACCTTTGTGCTTTGCTTTCAGGGCTTTCTTCTTCCAGATTTTGAAGTAAAACCATATTTTGGAAGCACAGCAAAGCCCCAGCCACAGGCTCTGGCTCTGACAGCCAAATACACTTCAGACAGTACAGAGCCCATCTAGGTCAGGTCCCCCCATCCTGGTCTCTACCATCCCATTATATGGAGCAGAAAATTCCTCACCATCCATTTTCTTGAAGCTGTTTGTGTGAGGACCTGAGTCAAATTCTTCCCTCAAAGAACTGAACTGGCATTTTTACCATTGAGACTGGAGCAGTTGTGAAGTGCCCGACCATTTCTGAAGAGCCATTGGGGACCTGGTGCCAGCTCCTTATCCACAGATGACAATCATTGCCATAAGCAGAAGAAAAAGGCTTCTGCCCTCCTGACTGCAGCCAAGTGCTCCACAGGAGTTGGCTTTGCAGTGATAAATGTCACGTTTACAATGGGTTTTGCAACATGAAAGTCCATAATTTGCTTTCCAGGGACCTGTGCTTGATTATCAGGAGAGTCAGAAGCATCCAGTGAAGTCTAATGAATAGAATTAACACATCATTTAAACAGGGAGCAATATGTATGCAAATGAGAAAAAGTTAAAAATAAGAGTTCAAGCCATAATTTCAGAAAACGTAGACTGCATCCTTATGAAATATGGATGTTTCAATTCATCTCATATCTTTACATCTATGTTAACTGCTTTGCATGTGAACAATAGGGTGCATCAAGCCCATTTTGATTTTTATATTTGAACCTGGACTTATAAAATAGATTATATTGAAACATGAATAATATATATGCTAATTAAAGACTGCATTTAATGATATAAATAAAGACAAAGACCAACAGAGGCTAATTTCCATTTGCAAATTTCCTAATTACTATATTTTCCTTTAGAAAGCAGAAACTTTATTTCCATAGTCTCAGGAAAAAGAAGACAATCTTTTCTTTGCTCAAATTATTTAAAAAATCCTTTCATCTCTTTTATTCTTTAGGATTGATCTCCACAGAGATACAATTGCTTTGCCTAGATAGATTCAGTATTAAATAGAACCCAAGTCAAACTATGGTGATTTGTGCATGCAAATGGTGTGCTTTAATTATTAAATATTATTCTTTTTTTTTCTAATAAGGAATTACTGCTAATAAATATAAAGGTTAGAAACCACTCCATACCATAAACATGCGCAGAATAACTGTGGCAAATGTAAACCTAGGAAATGTCCTTGGTGCTTGAAAAGCTGTTCATCATTCTCTCCCTTCCCCTCCACGTCCCCAAAAACAGTACAAGGACACAGGACAATTGTACAGTTGTAGGGAGACAAGGTGTTAGCAGAAAACATGACTTCTGTCACACAAGACTTAGAGAAAAGCCTGCTGGAAAATAAGCAGGTCGCAGGAAAAGCACTTTTAAGTTAAAAGGCTTGTTTCTTAAAGTGAGGAAATATTATATTCATTCATTCATATGCGTATGAAGCCTGCAATGATATCTAGGCCAGGAGAATATTTTTTTGCTGTTGTATAAATGTTGGTTCTGTGGATAAAGCCCAGATTCAGCCTTAACTGACTAAACCAGCATTTGCAATTTGCTCTTCTGAGCCTGCAAAGCAAACCCATTTACTCCCTGATTGAAACAGCACACTTGAATGCTTCAAAAATAAGGAGCTGTATAAATGGGCAGAAACTTACCATTTTGGTACGTTTATGTCCCAAGCTTTTATTAAAAAGCAAAACAAAACCCAACAAAATAAACTGAAATAATAAGGCAGGCATGAGCACTGGCTCTTCCCAGCTTTCACTTAAGTCTGCAATACCAGTCACTGTTACAGATGAGCACTGAAAGTTAGGAAACTTTTAAGACTCTGGAGAGAGTAAATGATGATGATTTTTAATGATGATGTGGTTCCTACAAAATGCAAGGAATTTTACCAGCACTGACTGGAAACCTTCTGATGGTGGTTAAAAAATGCCTGTGGAGAGTGAATCACTGCACAGAAATCCATCCATTTAACTGATAATTTGATCAGAAACATAAAACAATTTTGAACTTTCAGGGAACAGAACATTTGTAATTAATAAGGACTGTCTTTATTTTACTTTTTTTTAACATTCACAATATTTTTACAATTCAAATTTGGCTCATTTCTGCTACTTTATATTTGTAGGACAATTCAAAAAGGTTTTGCTCTTTCTTGGAAAAGACAGGGTTTCCAAAATATGAAACAACCCACCAATCAAGACCCAGGCATGCCGCCTACGCCTGTTTCAGCTTAAAACTTGGAACTCAAATGGATTTTAACCTGTAAGTCAATAGAGTAAAACACATGCTGTTTATAGCAATAGAGGAACTGTTTTCTTTTAAACCAACCAACTCAGCATTCTACAATAAACTGAATGAATTCCTGTACTTGCAACATTTGTAACAGCAGCACAACGTGTTGCGCATTCCAAAGTCTTGTTTTTCCCCAAATTGCACAGGTTTTAAGAACAGTAAAATGAAGTTCACCCCTGCTTGTTATTGTTTTACTAGTTTGCTGGTTCCCAGTATTTATCCAAGCAGCTAAGGTTGCCAAATTGATTTAATATTCTTACCCTATAATTTTACACTCAGACTATGTCCTGCTGTGAAATAGCTGGTGCTAATGTTAGTCCAAATGCTGCCATGGGACTGAGGACAGGAGAGGGCCTTTCAATAGCTATATTTTATGGTTACAAGGAGAGAGAAAAAATATAATTTATCTGGTTGCTGTGGTTAATTCACAGTTTCACAGCAGAGGTATACTGTTCCCTCAGGGTGCATCTAGCTGTATTATAGGATATTTCATTCACAGTTTGTCTGAGACATTACTCTAGCTCTGAACCTGCCAGTTTATGAGAGTGAATCTACTCCAGAGATACCTGCATGCACTTTAACACATACTCTTGCAAACTAAGAATATTATAGAAAAGAAATTAACTAGCAGCAGACTAACTGACAATGAGGATGCAAATTGTTTCTTAGAGCTGGGAAGGGGAATAGAAAAAGAGTGCATCAATTTCTTAATAGAGCCTTCTTTTATAAAGTGATGTAATTTCACAAAAATTGTGAAATTTGTTTCTCTTTTAAAATATCTCACAGCTTTAAAAGTCAGAGTTCAAAAATTTTAAAGCTGTATAAGAGTTTCCTCTACAGTAACTTACAACAGACCCAGCAAATGAGTAGGAGATGCCAGTGGTACCTGGCATCCACTACCACTGTAGTTATGAGAAAACCCACACTCCTCATGGCGTATTATTTCTGAGCACTTAAAAACCTGTTCTTAATGGAGATTAATAAGACTATTTTGATATTTAAAAGAATTTTTGATATTTAAAAAATATTTGTTAAAACTATTAAACCAGTAACTGCGCAGATAAAATCTTGCTCTTTTTTCCCCAGACCTCACTATTACAACAGCACTGGGGAAAGCATTTCCAGAGAAAAAAATATGTCTGCAATTAATCCATTTAATTAGTTCCACAGAGACAAAGCAGTAAGATCGATTGCAGCTGTGCAGATCCCTCCTTGCCTGACCTCAGCTGCCCTTGACCGTTCTCCTTTGCTCTCTCTGCAGAAGAAGGTATTTTTGGAAATGTTGGGGAAATTCTGCTACACCTCTAAACAACGCACTGAGGAAAGGTGTCAACAGCAGTTCTCCAACTTGCTGCCAAGACTTTTGCATAAGCTTCACCCCCTTAGGATGGCCTATGGGCAAACTACAGCATGAATGTCTCAGCTCTTATGGGACACATCATACAGCAAATTAAAAATAAAAATTATACTTTTTGTGTTTGAGAATTTTCAAGGTCACCAACATGATATTTTGAATTTTAGTCTTCCACACCCAAAGCACATATTGTCCTGTTCTGTGACTCATGATTGCATGCTTGACATTATCTTTCAAAATAAAGCGGATGCACATCTAGGGTCCTACTGAGTTCAGTGGCCACGTCCATAGAAGTGCCTGCAGGAAGATGTTCACACAACTGACCCATAAGCTTCAGTTTAAGAGTGACAGGCAGGCTTCTACCCTGTGATTTACAGGGCAATATATCACATGTACTATCCCTCCTCTTTTCTCACTTCCACGTGTGCTTTAAAGCTGGCACTGCAGAACCGTGGAGAACAGGCCTGCAAGCTCCTGTGAGGGACCAGACTCCTGTGGTGCATCCTCACTGGAGCTGCTTAGCCTTGTCTGAAACCTAGAAATGATGGAAATTCTATAGAACACCACTTCATTGTCCTTCCTATCATTTCCTGTTTCTAATGTCCAACTGAAATTTCCCTCTTGCTGTAATTTAAGCCAAAGGCCCCTCACATCTGCAGCATGATGGGTGCAGAAGATGATGGATTCCTTGCAGACCCCCTCCATGGACTCAAGCACTTGCCTCCACTGTCTGCTAACAGCTCTGCCTGCCCCAAACAATCTTCCTTGCAGAAAAGGTGAATCACGTAAAAAAACCCAGAGTCCTCTCTTATTTACACCTGGAGATACATCAGGCTGCTATAAAACTGTATTTGCTTTTTATTTACAGGACAGCTGAGAGGAGAACACTGATTCATGAAATTCAGATGAAGGCTGGCCATATGGGACACAGGAAGAAGCTGGCTTCAAATATCTGGCAAGAAGAAATTTGATACTGCAATTACATACTCCTGAGAACCTATTTAAGATGATACAGGGCCCTCAGTCATGTGGACTTAAATTTACAATGGCAAAGTCTGTTGTAGCTGGCAAAAGTTATTCAGGAATCCCTCTGTTAACACCAGCAGGATGGCTCAGGTCTGAAGCAAAATCTTAGACAGTCCTATTTCCTTGAAATGGGACATTTCTGGGTTGGAATGTGCTTATTGATTTTGGTCCTGATGCTCTATAATTAGAATTAAAAATACTATTTTCTGAGCTTTGTCAATATCCTGATAGTTCTGGAAATCACCACTGATCTCCATTTAAGCTTAGCAAAAACCTGTTTCATTTCTCAAGACAAAATAGGTTGGTTTGTAAAGCGGCAGGCCACTGTTGGCCTCACCAGAAAGGAAATGGGATCTTGCAGAATTCTGTTTGGTGGCAAAAAATTAAACTTAGTGTTAATTAAAAAAGACTAAAAGTAACAGGCAGATAATGAGAGAACATGCCCCTTTCCACAGTCAAGCTCTTAAAAGATCATCCAGCATGCTTAAAAAGCAACTTTCCATCTGCAAATCTGTCTCTCTTTTTTGTCTAATGAGCCTGAGTTAGTCTGTTCAAAAGCCCAAATGGGCACCTGGGGCCAATTCAGCAGCAGGGGATCTGTTACCATAACAACTGACAACTCCCCTGATTTCTGAAAGGCCCTAAAGTAGCCTTTTGGGAAATGGTCATGGAACAAGAAGTTGGGGAGGAATGGTTGCAGGTGCAGGTCCTGGGCTCCTCTGCCTCAGCCCTTCCCACATGGAGCCAGCCCATGTCCCACCATCCTTGGGACCAGCTGGGCTCAGCTCCCCAGCCCATGTCCCACCATCCTTGGGACCACTGGGCTCAGCTCCCCAGCCCCGTGTCCCACCAGCCTTGGGACCACTGGGCTCAGCTCCCCTGCAGGAGGGGACAATAAAACCCCTAAGCCAGCACCATGAAGGGCAGCAGTGACACACTCAAGTTTGGTCTTGGGCTGTACCTGGAGCTCTTGCCCCAGGCTCTGTCCTCCTGGATGTAACAGCACAGATGCTGTCAGAGAAGTTTTCACATTGATTTTCCTCATAAAGGAAGAATGATGAGTGCTGAAAGTATGGTCCCAACAGCCAGAACAAGCAACCAGTGGCTGTCCTGAGCATCTGGCCTGAAAGTGAGGGCCTGATGTCAGCAGAGAAGATGAGGTCAGGTTCCAGAGTGGGATAAGAGGGAGCTGACCACAGGCCTGCTCCCTTTTAATGAAAATGAGCAGCATTTTGAGGTATTAAACACAGAAGGGCCTAAGATTCAGTACCTTTACCTCTCTGACACTGACAAAATCTCACACAACCTGGATCTTCTGCAATAAGAGCTGAAGTGCTTTTCCTGCATTGCCTGGATTGAGAGCAGATCACAGGACTCCAGATCAGGCTAGGTTGCATCCCATTGACTAGGCAGTGATCTGCTCCATCCCCATCCCTCAACATATGAGACTAAATGTGGCCATTCCCAGAGGAAAACAAAGGCAGGTCTTGTTCAGTATGAGCAAGGCACAGCTGGGCACTAAAAAAAGAGATGGAAGCTGCAAGAAGTTTCAGGTATGCCACTCACCTCCACAGTTATCCTTGTCTCCCTGGGGAGTTGCCTGTCTCCAGGGAGAAGGGAAGTCTCTTGTCCTTGTCAATTCTCCTCAGTGCCTGTGGTGACACAAGCTCTGGGGCACTGCCATTGCCAAGATGAGCACAGGTGCCTGGATGTGGTCCTCAGGCATCACTGAGGACAATGCTGGGGTGAGCATCCCCATCCATCCTTCTCATTCCTGCCCTGTGCTGCTCCCTCAGTTATGCTGGTACAGCTCTGCCCTGTTACTACATGAACCAGACTGGGAGCTAATCTGGTTTAAATCAGGACATGAAAACTCCTCTCATTTTTTTAAAAGTTTTTTTTTTAAAAACATGGATTATTTTGCAATCCAGCTCCTCACATGGTTGTACAAACATTTGCAGTGGGATCACAGAGGGCAGAACAAGGGCAGGAACAGAGGGCCCTGCCTGAACTGCTGCTGCTGAAATAAATACTCATGCAACTGCATCTGAGGCATTCTTAAAATTAACACCCGGGGTCTCAGAAAGTGTTACCACTCAAGATCCTCCATGGATGAGAAAATGAGAAGAATCACAAACATTTTAGAGTAAGCTGAAAGAAGCTTTTATCATTGTAAGCAAACAATTTTACAATGGTCTGTAAATTTGCAATGTTCCTTTTCTAATCAGTACAGTAGATGAACAACACATTGTGTACTCATAAAATAGAACCTAGAGATAGGTTCAAATAACAATTTCAGCACTTTTTACAACCTGGTACAGGCAGAAGTTTTTTTTTTTTTCTCCCAATTAAATTTTAACACTCTCTTAGCTAAGCAGCTGTGCAAGCTCCCCAGAATTTAACACCAAAAGGTAGTTGTCTGAGGCATGGTTATTAGACATGGTAAATATGAGGGTTCTTTATATTGCAGCTTTAGTTGCTATATTACAAGTTGATTTATAAATACAGCTGACCAAACTCCATTGCTATTCCACCAGTGTCAGAACTCAGATGCTGAAATATTGAACACCTGAGCTTGCTCCTAGTGAGATCTTTGCCGCTGAGTTCAACAACAACACTCTCAACCCGTAAGTGACTAGGCCTGAGGTCCCACAGAAATCAATGACTGAGTCAGAACAAAGAGCACATCTCCTGGTGCTCAGGGTGATTTCTCCTGCACAGAAAGGCACTGCCAGAGAAGTACAAGGCTCTGTCACAGGACTTGTCCCAATGATTCAGTTCAATTTGACAGGATGCTTAACAAAAACTTAAGAAAACTCTCTCTGTCTACTAAATTCTAGAGGGTTTTGCCTAAGGAAAATTAAAGACATCTTTTTCCCAAGCTGTCTCATATACACACACTGCTATAAAACAAGCAGTGCAAGCTTGCTTGCTCTTTGAAAGGCAGCAGCTGTGTTGTTCCAAAAATCCCCCCGAAAGTAAACCTATTAGCACTGTATAAACAGCTTGATTTAATAAGAAATGCAGTACAATATTCCCACTTTGTCTTTGGGATCCTGATGTTGATTGTGGCAATAATTCAAGGTGAATTATGGTATCTGTTCAAAAGAAAGAAAAAGAAAACTCTCCAGCTATAGTCATGAATGAATTTTTTCCTCTTAGCTGAAAATGAAAAATGGCTATAATTTAGTTCTCATTTAAAAGTTGCTGTTGGCTAAACTCTGAAATCTTAATTGCTTCTTAATATTCTCTGCTTATTTTTTCCCTTTGAAACCACAGTCTATAGAACTGTAGTGTTTAGATTAAAAATCAGAATGAAAAACAAACAGTGGAAGGTTACAACACTCTCCAAAAATATGTTATTTTCCTCCCAAATGACAGAACTTGCTGTGTATCAAAATATTTCATTTGATTTCCTGACTCTCCTGCACCTGTGTGGAGATGAAAGTGACACTAACCCTGGGTTTACCCCTAAGGGTCAATACTCAGGACTAGTTCAATTTGCTACAGAATATAGTGGAAGTTCTAGAAAAGACATGTTTCAAGCCATATTACAGTTCAGCATACTATAGGAACTCATCTTGCTGCAAAAAAGCTGAAGTCACACTCAATCCCTAAATAGTTTGGAGGTCACTACCAAACACACCCTGCAGTTCTCGGGGCTCGTAGCAAAGGCTGTGAGAGTAACAGTGGCAAAGACTGCAGACAATCCAAGTCAGATTTTAAACTGACCTTGAAGATCTGCAGATGGATCTCATGATACTGAGTCTGGGTATAAAATCACAGATGCAAAACAAATGCCCAGAAATGCAAAAATAAAGTGTTTGGGAAACAGCACCTCATGACGCCCACGTTTTAATGGGCTCTAGATGAGCAAGCAGTGCTCCAGTCCTTAAATCCCAGGGTACAGTTTTCAGAAACAGTCAGTTGCTGTCCCTACAGCACACAATTTCAGGAACCAGTATGAGGAAAGAAAGCAGAAGAAGAAGCACCATTGTTCCAATGCAAAAGTGAATGGTGAATCCATATGGTGAGTAAAACAAGGATCTGGTCTCCTCACCTTTTCTGTCTGCTAAGACTCAAATTCTCAACTTGGTGCTAAAAGAAATCAATTTAAGCACTAAAGGTCCTGGGAGCAACAGTCCCCTTCATCATGCCCATGACAGCTCAAGGATCAGCCAGGCCAGCCTTTCCTCGAGAGGAATCAAAGATGCACAGAAGCAAACTGAAAGTGCAGAATCATTGTCCCTCCTGCCCTGGGAGCCCAACTAGCAACAGCCCACAGCGGATGTCGTGGCTCGTGGTCACCCTGTGATTGTGCTCTCCTCATTTTTCTGGGATAAAAGGCAGCACAATTTTTGCAGCTTCATTATGCTGACCTAGTTTATCTTCCACTCTACCAACTTAAAATCACACAGGCCTCTTTGTGCAGCAGTGCCATTTAAAGTACTGAATCCAGGAAACTTTAGTAGAAAGGTAATTCAGAGCTCTGCTTGCCTGCAAGTTCCCATCCCTTTTCATTATTGAGATGGCCACCACACGAAAAAGATGGAAGTGACCCTTCCTCTTCAACATTAGTCATATTCTTTCACCATTTGTCCAGGATCCACATGAAAAAGAAACTGAGAGCAGCAAATTACCTCTGCAAATAAGCGAGTCTTCTTCAGAAATGGCACAGATCATTTCCAAATATATTCAGTTACAAGAAGTCTCTAAAACACAGCATGGAAGCTCAACAGATGGAAAAAGGAAATCTTCATCAAACAATGACAATCTCCTTTTCAAATAAGGGGAACAGAAAATGAAGATTCCTTACAAGAAGTCTTCTTCACGAAACTTATTTCTTTGCTATATCGTGGAATGAGCCACAAAGAGACCAAACAAAATTAATGCTCTGCCAAACCTTCCCGAGCAACTTCTCTAACTAACTCCTTATTTTGGATAATGGGGCACTGATGAGATGGAAACAAGCAGAAGGCTCTGCTTCATTGTTCCACTTATGTCACTACTGGTCTCAAATCATCTAATTCCACAAATGCTCAAAAAAGCAAAAACAAAAATAAAATTTGTTTTACCCTCACAATGCATTGCCAAGAGCAACTATGTCTCTTCTGCTTCTTCTAGTTCTCTGGGTTTTGATTTATAATGCTTTTTTTCTAACACCAAAACAAAGTACTGCTGTGCAAGAAAAGACCCCTTGGTCTAGCACGCCTGTCCCCTTGAGGGTTATCCTTTCATCACAAGTGATCCTCTGCTGTGCACTTCAATACCATGTTTCCCTTTCTGAAATATCTGTCTCAAACTCGTTTTCATGCCATTTGCTTTGATGGTATTATTCAGCAAATTATTCCATATGTTGCCCATTACATCTTAAGCTAAGTATTTTTTCCTGAAAATTCAAATTACTGCTCCTTTCAAACTTCTGAATTAGAGTCTGCAGTGCTTCAAAAGCTCTTTTTTTCCTTACTTTAAAACACTCACAGAGGTAAACATTTTTTTTTCCTGAGGAAAAGCAATCACACTGCATATGAAATGCTGTGCTGCAGCTTCAATGACGTGGTCTGCACAATGTGAAATGTTACTGGGAATGATTTGTGATCTACTTGCTTGTTGATTTATCGTAAAACACATGTGTATTTTTAATACACTCTTTGTATTTGTTAAAAATCTTCAGACCTAGACCCAGATTATTAGAAGGCAGTACATATGTCCTCAAGTTTGTTACTTTATGTCTTGCTTCATATTTATCAAAAAACTTTGACTGCTACATGACATAATTTTCATGTCTATAATAATTTTTAATCTCCACCAACTTTAATATCTTTTCAGGAACGGTATTGTTACTCTTTGAGTAAATTAAAACACAAATTTTACAGTTATCTCTCCTGCACCACTAGTGAAATTGCAAAGAAATGGAAATGTTTTGCAAACAATGATAGTACCAACATTCTTCTAGATAATAGCTGTTAGCATTGTATTTCAAAATCTTTCTGCCTTAAAAGAGCATTTTGTATCAACACTAGATAAATACTACTAATCCTTTATCCCAGTGTTTTGAGATATACCATATCCTTCCAGGACTTGCCTGTGAATGTGACCAAGTTTAGTACTTTAGATAAAGACAATATATATTCAAAAACAGCATAATACAATGGGATCTTTAGAACCTTTCCTATTCCAGCTTTTGTGCATATACCAATGCAATTTTCATTCACCATCTTACTGCAATGATGTTAATTACAAATTTTAATAGAAATTATTTTCACAAGACTATTGCCATCTACTTACTAATTCTTTCAAATGTTCTCAGCCTCAACAACTGGGTCAACTAATTGTCAGCAAAATGTGTACTGAAAAATAGCTTGGTACCTTTGTAATGGCTTCTGTAAATATAATGATCAATGGGCTGGTATTTCCCATCAAAGCTACTTTATCCCAGCTAATCAGATTTTGAAATCATTCCTAAATACCTTGTAGGTGGCTTATCCCTGGTTAATGTTAACTTCCAGACAAATGAGGGGCCTCTGGGTTCTGATTTTGACATGAGCAGGTGCTGCAGGTTTTGTTTACTCTAAATCAAATGGAGAAGGATTTGTTGATGCTAATCCTGGTCTCTACCACTGAGCCAATGCCCACTGGTGTGAATGACAGTGTCTCTTTGTAAGAGGCAATCTTTACTTTCAAGACCTTTCAGGCTGCACTTCTGAACTCTTCACCAATGCTAGAGAGCATTGCTGTGGAATTTGAAACAAGCTTACCCCACTTTCTTGAAGTACAGTCAAAGGAAGGAAAGTACTGCATAAGATCACACAGGAGGTTTGTGGCAAAGACATCCATGAAAGCAAGGCCAGTCTAACTGGGATTTTCTCCCACAATCACCCTTCCTGAAGGCTGAGACAAAGATAATTTTTTAGAGCTACTTTAGAGGGACTAATTTTGAAAATATTTGTCACCATTACAGCTGGCTCTACCATTGGTAGAACTGTATCAAGCTCATTTTCATGACATAAAAATCAGTATTTAAGACAACTGAATAGCTGGAAAGACAACAAAGCTGTTCTAGCACCCAGAGAACTATCTAATGCATCTATCACCGTAACTTCTAATAAAATAACAAAACAGAGGACAACATTAAAAACACCATCTGGAATGTGTTTCAAATCCTAATCAGTTTCCATTGATAAGGAAACAGGCTCACCTCCAGTAGACAAGCACAGCGATGAGAAGAATGAGGCACACGAAGGTCAGCGCTGAGACCACTATGAGTGGGATGATCCATTCCATTTTACCAGGAGAAGGTCTCGTGGCCATGCTGGAGCTGTTCTTGCCAGCTGTGTGTTAAACACATAACAAAACCAATCACTCGGTGGAAAAAAGAATTACTGTATGGAAAAATGTGTAAACAAAACAAATAGCTTATCCCTTTTACAGGCTATGAGTAAACAGAGCAGAGATCTCTAACTGCAGGGTGGGACTCCATTTGTCTTCAGTCTGAGACATGAGAGCACAGAAGTATGGTGTTTATTGCCACATATGGCTAGGATTTTACTACTGCCTGTAATTACGGTCTCTTAGACACTTTTAGGACTCTTTCGTGCAAGCACCTATTATCAGATGTAGAGCATCCCACTGAGCCAATGCTGTGCTCTGTCACCAGTGTTTGCAGATAAATGTACTCTGTTTCTCAACAGTGCAGGACAGCTCTGTTTGCAAAGCTCTGTGTAATACTTAGCTTTAGAAATAAAATTTTTGATAACTATCTTAAAATAAAAAATCCTCAACATGTTGGGTGTCATGTCACATCATTTGCAGAATTGTCACAATCTGGTGGGTTACTGCATACGAAAGCACTTTTCAGCATATGGATTGTCAAGATGGGTGGATGAATGAATGGATAGGATGTGTTGTAACTGACAGAAGAAATCATTATGCCACAGCTTTTGAACAAAATTAAAGTTTGTCAATGCCCTGAGATCTGGCTAAGTTAACTCCGCTTCACTTTTTGCATGACATCTCACTAAAATTATTGCATCATATATAAGATTAATATCTACAAGTTCTGCAAGTACTGGAGCCAATGAGCATAGACACTGCACCAGTGTATTTCAAAAGACATCTAATTTGTGCAAATTCATGTAGACTTGATGAATAAATTGGTTAGACAGAATGATAAAAGAAAAATGCAGAAGCAGATTCCATATCTTATTCATGTTTCCTAACAAACAGGCCGTGGTTGATCAATACCTGTCAACAGGACATAATGGGAAAGGATTAGTACAAACAGCTTCAGATTTCAAGGAGGATTGAAACATGCACACTTGACTTCTACTTTTAAGCCTGTGTGAGTCTTTCCTTACCAACATGCTTCCTCGCCCTCATTCAGTATTGTATTATCATAGCTTCTGAAACTGCTGCAAATCCTACCAGAACATAATTGCCTTTTCACCATAGGCAGGCAAAACACAGATAATTGGAAGTCACCAGATGTCACATAACATGAAGTCATACTCTATTTTAATAGCATTTAGATTACACTCCTCCATAGGCAGGAGTAAAATTCAACTAACGTGGAAGTAAAGGTTAATTGTAAATGCTTTTGCCTGACTGCTGAAAACAGAGCAAGGCTGCAGGCTGCTGCAAGCCCAGCAAGAAATCTTCCTGGTTTTGAGAACTAGGCTGATAGAGGTAATGCCCTTTAGCAAGCAGCCTAAATGATGTGCTAATCAGAAGGATGTTTGGGGGAAGTGAACGTGCACTTTGATTGAACGTCTTTGAATTCCTTGACTAGCAAAGAATAAGGAAAAGAGCAACCCCCAAATTAGAGCAAAGGCTTAGTCTCTGTATTTGCCAAACTTACGAAATGCTAAGTCTTGTGGCATCAGTTATTACCAGTGCATTTCAAATCATTTAAGAGCAAGAAAAAAAGTAAGCCTGTGAGGCGTTGCTAATCAGAATAGAAAAGGGACAAATCAAAAAACCATGTGATGAAATTAAATTTTGTAGGAGAGCCAAATAGTCCCACCACCTTATATCCATTAGGGTGTTGTTTCAGTTCTCTCCAATGACAATATTCTGTTTAGCTTCACCTCCACATCTTTCAACACAAAACCATATGTTTCTGTTTGCATGGGAAGAAAATTCAATTCCATTGTAAGCACAGCATGGGCTGGAGTCCCAATGCACACTGTTAAATTCTGCAGTGCTCATGATGCTCCTCTTAGTCAGTGTAGTGTGGAGAACACACAAATGTGCCCCTGCCAACTCCCTGTACCACAGATGTGAGGAGAAGAAAGTGCTCAGTATGCTGAGTGCCAGAATAGCAACTGCCATTCCCTAACGCTGATGGCTGAAATTCCAGTTGGGAATGCCCAAGCAGTGATGTGCTTCAGAAGAAAAGACACAGTTCCTGTGCTGGCTTTGAAGAAAATGTCTAAGGTGTTTTCCACTGTTTAAGTAATGTGTTGTGAGAGCTTAAACAAAGCAGTGCAAATAAAACTTGTACAAGAATGGCAGCTGGGGCCAGAGGTAGAGCAGTGCAGCTGGAGAGCTGGTGTCTGTCTTGAGTGTCATGGCAAAATAGCCTAAGAAAAGCCAGCGTGCTGGAAAAAGACGAAATGAAAACACACACACACACAAAAAGACAGATCTGGACCCCTACAGTTTCCTGTTCTCCCATATAACAAACCAGGATGAAATAAAAAAATAGTCACCATTTCATTCTTCTCCAAAGCAAGAATGTCAAGCCCTGGTAGTGTCAACAGCATATCCTTGTAACAGTGCCCACCATAAGCTGTACTTGGCAGGGGACGGGGAAAGCTTAAAAAACGGACTAGGAAACTCCATTTTTGCTAAGAAATGTAAACAGTTTCCAGTGGCATATGCCTTCGTTGAATTAATTCAGTTTGCCTTTTACTGGCTTGGAATTCATCCCAGTAGGAAGGAATAAAAATTATTACAGCATATCTGTTTCAGGAGGTCCCACACGATACAAGCCCTGGCACTACTAAATCCACTCCTGCATCTGGAAAAGTCCATAACTTCTGTGAACCTCCCATTCAGCAGTTCCACCCACGCACTGGAGTACTGGCACAGGGAGTACTGGATGGCATCAGGCAGCCAGGGAGGCTCTGGCAGTGCAATTCTTGCATAAAGGTCAAGGTAAGAAAGAGGCATTCTAGAGTTTGTGAAATGTGCTTTTTTTCTGTGTATTCCTGGAAAACGGTTCCTGAGAAAAGAAACATGTTTATTTCCCTTAAGTAACACTGCTTGCTATAATAAGCAACCATAGCTGTACTATATAACCTATCTACTTTTATCATTCCTTGCCATTGCACAAACTGCCAGGACAAAGTTCTGTTTGTTGTACCATTTCAGATACCATTAACCAAAGAAAAGCCCTGCTGCTGAACTGCCTCAGACCACAGGGTCTCCTAAGAGAAAGTCAGCTTGCTCATCTTTCCCTTGAGTAAATGAAGTTATGAATTCATACAAAGATATTAATTATGGAAAATAATATTGGCCATATTATTAAATGATGAAAAGGCAAACCTATGTTTTTTAAAGAAGTATTACCTTTGATACAAGCTTGTACCATGGTGCAGCTGTTACCCCCTATTTCTTCAAGGCACTCCTGCAGTATTCAGGCTTACAGGCCGTGCACTACTAAGCATGGCTTTTCACTGCTTTGTAACAGATGCCAATCATATTTAATCCTATATCTGAAATTCATAGTTTGCAGGCATTAAATAATTCAATTCTTTTACTTTCAAGCCATTCTGCTGTTTGCTCTTGTAAGCTACCATGTACATCTCTGAAGATATTTAAAAGCTGTCTGGACATCATCCTGATTAAAGTGCTATAGGGAACCCTTCTAAAGCAAGGAGACTGGACTGGCTGACTCCAGTGGTCCTTCCCAACTTTATACACACTGTGATTCTGTGTGAAAATGGCTGAAGTGCCACATGAAAATACAGCTTAATAATCCTTGCTGCAGATGGAGAAGAATTACACAGATGTTTAATTATGCTAATGAGGTAATCCCTAAAAGGCTTTTGTAACCTCAGACCTGGCAAAGACTGCTCTAAAATCCAATATTCAGTCTTTGTTAAATGCATACATCAGGCTTGAAATTTAACCCTGCACATCAAGATCTCTCTGTCTCTAAACTCCCCTCTCATGGGAGGAACTCAGCAGAGGTGGGTGAGCACTGAGGAATGGGAGGACCTGGCCGAAATTTGGATGAGGAGTCAAACCCATCTCTCTGTCCTCAGTGCCAGCTCACCACTCAGGCTTTTGCCCCTACCCCACAGCTATTACTTTGCTTACAACAGCCTACTTGTTAACTCCAATAAAAAAAAAAAAAAGACCTATTTAATTGTCTGGTACAATCAACAAAAAATCTGTGGGATAGTATCTGCTTTAGCCTGATTAAACTGAATCATCCTGCATTTCATCTTTTTCCTTTGCTTATTTTCTTTTTTTTTTTTCTTTCCCCTCCCTCTTTTGTAAGAGTATAATTTTAATTGCTGTTTTTCTGATTTTCAGGTTTCGGAGACATGGACAATGCTGAGCAGCTGTGTGTGTAACAGTTGCAGCCCAAAAGTACAATTAGTCTAATGTGGGCACCAAAACAGAGAAAAGGATGATCAGGGAAATGAAAGAGAAGAATGCAAGCAAGCATTCAGTGACAGAAGACAATCATTAGCATTGGCCAATACCACAGTCAGAAAGAGGCCAGTGCCATTTGGAAAGTAATGACATGGCCTCAGGAGAGGTGTTTGGTGTATGTACGTGTGAAGTAAGCACTGAAAGAAAATGAGCCTTGCTGCACTAATTGGCCTCGCACTTTCCCTGTAATTTCTCATGAGTTCCCTGTTCTCTAATCATGCACACTCATGAGTACTTCCCTCTTCAGTTATCTCCTTACAACTGCTAATTTGATGCTATATAATTAATTTTACAAATGTACATTGTTATGAAACAATTTTCTACTCTTTAAAATGATTAAACTTTCCACTCAGAAAAACATTTTTGAAATCTTGACAGCTTTTAAAACCTGCTTTTAAAAGATGCAGAAAAGATGCCAGAAGAAAAGATACATCCAAAAATGTTTCTGCCCACACATTGGGACAGAGTAAACTGCAGAGATGCTTTCTGCTTACTTTGGAAGTGGCCTTAACAGTCTTAGCTGTGCTGCTGCTCAGGAATCCTTTCAGACAATTCTGGCAGTGCCCCCTTGGCTTCACTTGTCTTGATTTCAGGCTTACCTTGTTATGGAAAACCTTTAAGGCCCTTTCTTACAGGAAGAGGTCTTGCTATGGCTGGAGTTTCACTGAACTCAACTCCTGGCATGAGTTAGGTCAGGTCTGTCTGTATGAATTGCAAATTTCCGTGTTACTGGGGAAAACAATTGAGCTGAAGCAACTAGTCTTAGGCTTTGTACTAGTCTAATTCACCAGCCTGTGTCTTTGGTAACCTAGATCCAGCGTGGAGCAAAGCTCCTTCTCCTGCATTCCCAAGTGTCTTCTCACAGGGTAGCACTCCCAAGAGGCCTCCTTCCTAACCCAAAGGTGATCAGGGCAAGTAGCAGGTTGAAAACTGCCTGACAGGCTCTCAAACCATATTCAGTGGGAGTATTGGCCTCTGAGGGTTTCCAGCTGAGGAGTAAGAAAAACAGCAGTGTATTTAAAAAAAAAAATCAGCACAACCTGTTGCAGGTTTTTCAGCTTCTGCATTGTTAATCTGATCTCTGACAGAACAGTTATGATTCACAGCATTACAGACTGGTCAGCATTTCTGTAACAAATGCTATTAAAGATTGGATTTAGATTTGTTTTTTAAATTGGTTCTGAGCTATAGCTGAATGCACAATATCTGCATTTTTTGTGTTTATCAA